>NC_135482.1:198455980-198755980 GCF_052094955.1 Ictidomys tridecemlineatus
CGGGCCTCATTTTGTGGATAAGGAAACCGGGCCTTGGGGAAAGTCACTGCTGGACACCAGCTGCTGAGTGCAGGGGCCAGGTCTTGTGCTGTGAAAGCGCGTCCCCTTCCCGTTCCCTGGGGCTCTTCCGCTGGCCCCAGGGCTTCTGCCTCAGGGCAGTGGAGAGCAGGGTCCTGTGGCTGACTCACTGCTGCCCCTGTGGCCGTCAGGACCTCGGTGTCGGCCAGACACTGCGGGGTGGCCCCACCACCTGCTCTTGGGGACCAGGAAGCTGCGTCTCAGGAGCCAGGGCTAAGGATCCCTCCGCAGGGGAAGAGACCCACGTTCCGTCCACGCCTCAGATACAAGGCAGCCCAGCACGGGTCGGAGCCCGGAGGGGAACAGGGCGAGCAGCGGTCTCCCTGGAAGGGGACCGTTGTGATCTGGAATTTGACTTTATTTTTCCTCTAATGCTTCATGAATGTGCGCCTTTTAGAAAACAAAATTCAAACTGAAATTGTGAGGCCTCAGCCAGCGACTCCCTCTGACTAGAGGGGTGACCGCAGTTGGCTGGGAGTCTGCGTGTGTGGTTGTGATTAGAGCTAGGTGACACGTCACCCCAGTCCTGGGCACGTGCCCCGGTGAGAGGGCGCGCACGGTGTCCGGCTGACTGCTGCCCACCTCACTCTGGGAGCCCCTACCAGCATCACAGCAGTGCCAGCCTACCACTGGGTTTCCTTCTCATCTCACTGGAGAGTTTCGCGTTCCTTGGACTTTTAGCGAGGTGGACGATGTCTGTGCTGACGGCACTTTAGCTCCCCTTTTATGAACCTTCCCCGTCTCTCTGCTGGATGGTAGACCATCCTAGGACCTCACATCTGTGGATGACCGGCTGTTCTCCGCACGTGGAGGTCATTTGTCCCTACTCTTGCGTGTGTCTTGTAACTTGACCTGTGGCATCTTTGCTTAGATAGGAATGACAGTTATGGAGGAGGGAAATTCATTTTCCTCACACATCACCAGGTTCTCGGCTGAGGCACCAACGACAAAAGACAGATTCACAAGAGAAAAGCAGGCGCATTTATTTACCGTGAGTTTCTCGTGTCACCAGAGCCTCAGAAATGACCCAAAGAGACAGGGAAACTCCCTGGGCAGGTTTGAGGATGGCTGAGTCATGGCTGAGCCTCTTTGGGCCACGAGGTGTGGCCAGTTGTGGTTAACTGGGCCCGGCCCGCCTGTGTCCTCAGAGCTGCTGCCTGTCCCCTGCAGTGAGGGCCTTGGTGTGGACCTTCCTCCTCCTGCTTTCTCAACCCTGTGGCCACGTTTGGCGCCACGTGACGGAACCCATCTCGATCACCCTTTGGCTCTTGACATCCCCCCTCCAAAATAATTTTATAAATCACGCTGTGATCTCTCTCAGAACTTGATAGTCGTTTTGGATGTGTTGCATGTGGAATCTACTTTGTGCAGAGCATGGGGCATTTCCTAAATGAGAGGTTCATATCACCTTTGAACAGCGGCTCTTCCCTGGATTTAGAGGTCACTGGGGGGCTCCCCCCTGGCTCCATGTCCCACTTTTCCACTTCTGACTCCCCCGGCCCCTCGCCTGCTCTGCAGTGTTTTGGTCACTGGGGCGTATCGAGCACCCTTGACATCTTACAGGGTAATTGATTTTTAAAAACGTATTTTCCTATACATCTCCTCATCTAGACGCATCTTGTACTTGTCAGATCCCTGGAGACTTCCTTTGGGTTTTGACTCGGCTTGGATGGGATGAATTAGTCTGGGGCACCCATGTCTGGGTCTCGTTTCTGAGACCCTCGTCCTTCCTGGCTTTCTGAGGGTGTCCCCTGTTCCCAGCACGCGGACCCCTTTCCTGCCCTGTCCACACTCCTTCTTGCTGCCTTGGCTCAGGTCTCACCTCTGCCCTCGCTGCCTTCCCCCTGCCGCCTTCTCCCTGAGACCGTGGGGCCAGCCCCCCCCCGCACTCCCCATTTCCTGGGGTGGTGTCCAGCGGGTGGCTCTGCTGGCCCTCGGGTTGCCCCGTCTTCCTTGTGCCCACATTCCTGCAGGGCCGCACTGAGAACACGCTGTGCTCTGGTGCGTGGGTATGGGCAGTGCCCGCTGAGCCCGCCTGTGGGAGGTCACAGACACCACCTGGGGAAGCAGCTCTCCTCACAGGAGGAGTGGACAGAGCGTCATGGTGCTGTGAAACAGTAGGAAAAGATCCGTGCAGAACTTCACGGAAGTGGTGGTTCTCCCCTGGGGCAGGTGTCAGTGAGTGGAAGGACGTGTCATGCAGTCCTGACTCTGTAAAGCTGGCGTCACAGGAAGGCAGGGTGCAGAGCTGGTGGAGGCAGGGCCACGCATCACGTGTGTGTGTGTGAGTGTGTGTGTGTGCGCGCGCGTGCGCCTATGAACATGAGCACATGCATAGGGCGTGGTGTGGGGCTTGCAGTTCTGGCTCTCTGTCTGTGTCCATCTCTCCCTGTCCCCATGCCCCCCATGTCCTGTGCCTGGCTCCCCTGCTTGCTCTGAGGTAAGGAGTCCCATGGCGAGGACGGTGACACACATAGACACCCACCGGGCCCCCAATCTCCAGATGACACTGGGGAGAGCCCTGACCAGCCAGGCTCCTATTGACTCCTGCGGACTTGGGAGGTCCGACGGTGACGGGCCCTGTGTCCTGGCTGAGGCTGCCCCTGTCACTGCCCCAGCAGCCCGGGGGTCACCTTTACGATCATGCCACCCAGCATATGAGAAGGTGACCAGAGTCACATAGGGGACATCAAGACCCAGCTCTGGACTCTTCCCCAGGCTTCACAGGGAAGAAGCTGGCGCCTGCCAGCCACATGGACAGCCTGTCCCACCCAGGCCATGAGTGACAGCTGGGGTCCCTCCCCAGTCCTCCTGGCTGCCCACGTGTCTGAGTCTTGGCCGCACTGAACGCTGGGTCCCTGGTTTTGTTTCCACCTGAGTGTGAGTTTTAAAGTGCTGGCCTCCCCCGCCCACGGTGACACGTTACGCAATGAGCCTTAGCAGAGCCAGCTTCTGGCGAACCAGGGACACGGGCACGTGGCCACCACCGTGAGCTCTGGGCCTCGGGAGCTGCACAGGTTTCTGTTTGCTCTGGGCAGCACTTGGGCTGTTGGGCTGTTGGCATAACTGAGACACGTCTCCATGAGCATTAGCTCCAAGGCCATCTCACTTCATGGAGACCAGAGTGTCACTCGGCTCTAATTAAAACCATTGATTTTTTAAAATGCTGGGAAAATGGTTCCAAAGATGACGCAGCCCCTGAGTGGCAGAGCACTTGTCCTGCCCTCGGGGCCACGACACCCCCACAGTGCCGCCCTCACCCCACAGCCTCCTGCCACCCCAGTGGCCATGAAGCCAAGTGGCTCTGTGTCTGTGCACCTCTGATGGCGCGGTGAGGAGCAGCCGCTGGGGCTCTGAAAGGACTCTTCGTGTTGGAGGATGCGTCAGCCTGAAGGCCATGGAACTTGCTGGAGGGACCGTCTCCTGATGCTGCTGGCCCCAGCTCCTGGATCCCAGGGCAGTGCCCTGTCTCCAGAAGCTTCCCTCCAAGCAGCAGGACTCAGGCTGGCCCTGCCATTGAGGTCTGTGGCCTCGGGGTCCAGGTGTCTTGTCTTCCCAGGTCCCTGGTGTTCAGCACAGGGTAATAGCACGTCCCATATCCCTAGGGATTTTCCTGAGGACGCAAAGAGGAGGGAACAGATGGTCTGGGTGGCTGTGTTGTGCAGTCAGAGGGGCCTTGAGGGCCACCCTGGCGTGACCTACGGCATCTGTCCACACTTTCTGAATTCCATATCCACCAACTGGGGCCCTGGCTTCTCCACATACCTGTCCTCTCCCTTCTGTCCCAGTTCCCACCGTGTGGAACTCCACCAAGTGCCCCCCTGGCTCTCACCCCAGCTGGGGCTGCAACCCTCTTCCTGTGTGGAGCAGTGGGCAGACGGTTCTGCTGAGAGTCCTACAGAGTGTCCCTGATGCATGCTGCGGGGGGTGGGCTGGACCTCCAGAGCAGCCTGCTTGGGCCACCTGCCCTTCTCAGGGCAGCTGTGCCGTGCCCTCTGCTGCTCCCCAGCCTGGTTCCCACTGTGGTTAGCGGCTGTGTCTGCCGTGGACCCTGAGGGTGCACCGCACACGCGTGTTCATCAGGAAACTGCCTGGACCCGGGAGTTTGCTCGGCCGTTGTGGAACAGGACCCCCGAGAGCAGAGGGCTTGCGGAAGTCTGGCTCGGGGGAGGAGCTGAAGCCCCAGGTGCCGTGGGGGCAGCAAGCTTGGCTCAAAGCAGCTCCTCGTTCAAGGCCAGAGGAAATGACTGGCTGCACCTGGGAGGAGGGGTCTGCCTCTGGTGGCCTATTCCCTGCCTCCGCGTGGGGCCTGCCCTCAGAGCACTGACCGGCTGGCCCCCACCAGCACAGGAGCTGCTGTCTCCCAATGCCTCGCGTCTCTCCCTCTCTCCGTGTACAGACGGGTGTGTAGGCGGGCAGACAGACACATAGACAAGTGCCCTGGAGGAGTGGGTGATGGACGTCTGCAGATCATAGGCCCAGGTCTCTTTGTGTGGATGGTGGGTAGGTGGTTACCTGGACCATAGGTAGGGACCGCTCTACGGTCCGCAGGTAGATATGGACAGAGAGGTCTGTATCTGTAGATGATAGGACTCATTTCTCTTTCCACACACACCTATGGGTTCTGATTTTGCAGAGCCCTCCTAATGCACGGGCCCACTTTGCTTATGAATATTAACTTAGGAATTACTAGGTCCTCACTGCTTTATGTCACTACCATGCCCCACAAGCTGGGCCGTGGCCGCAACAGCGATGACAGGGCTGGAGAGGGCTGGAAGTGGTGCTGTGGCCAGAGCCTTGGCAGCCTCTGGAGAGGGAGAAGGACTGGGTGGCCCGCATCTGTCTTGCGCCCCCAGGGCCTTTGCGGGGCTGGCAGCCAACCATGTGGTGCCTGGCCTGAGGGGCTGCCTCTTCCCCAGGGTGGAGCTGAACAAGTTGGGCTTCCCGAGTGCCAGGCACGCGGCCCTGCACACTCCTTGGCTCCCTAGGAGCTGATCTTGCTGCTGCTGCTTCCAAGGTGAGGAAGAGAGAGCCAGGTCAGGCCCGCGTTCTCTGCCCTGGGACTCTGCTGCCCCTCCTGCTCCTGGCAGGACTGGAGCCCTGCTGGACGCGGAGCACGGCTAGCTCCGTTCCGGAAGGCTCCCGTCGGCTTGGCTCTGGTTCAGCTGTGCAGTTGTTCCCACCGGGATGCCGGGTTCTCTCTCCTGGCCAAAGGACTTGGCAGAGCCGGAGCCCCATGGGGAGCTGAGGGTGCCTCAGTGGCCTCTCCTGTCGAGCAGCTATCTCCAGTGCCACTCACCACGCTGACCGCACACTTGAGCCTGGTGCTCCTGTCATCATCCAATCGTGCCCAGGATGAGGGGGAGCGTGGGGCCACCCCCAGACAGGAGGGACGCCAGGCGCTTCTGCCTCCAGCCCCCTGCTGCTCCTGGCCGGCCGCCAGTCCTCCCACTCCGCTCGCGGCTGGCCTCTCTTCTCATTTATCCAGGGTTGTCGCTGCTCAGAAGCACTGGGGCAGTGTGGGTGGCGCTTGGCAGTCGGGCTGGCACAGGCTGGTTCTGAGTCCTAGGTCTGGCATTGCGGGGTGGCTGGAGGACGCACCTTTCATCTTGTCAGGGGAGGGACACATGTAGGCAGCACGGTGAGGTTTGGACTTCAAGGACGAGGGGCCACACTCACTCCGCCAGGAGCACCAGGAAACGGCTGCTTCGGAAGAGGTGGAAGGAGAAAGCACAGTGTGGGGTGCTTAGGTGACCATGGGAGTGAGCGTCCCGGAGGCTGGTGGGTGCCCACGCTGGCAGACACTCGACACCACGGCCCCTGTGCCCTGCCTGGGCTGGGATTGGATCTATTTGCCACCAGAGAAAGTGCGTGGAAGGTGGAGCCGGGCTGCCCACTGTCCGGGGAGGTCCTCTGCAGTCTCCCGTGGCCTCTGCAGCACCTGCCCCACTCCCCAGGGCTGCTGTGCTCAGGGGCCCCCAGTGGGCTCCCCGGTGATGCCTTCCCACCCACCTGACGGCTCCCAGGACGGTGCTTCGCCCTCCACAGTAGGACGGCTGTGCCAGGATGGCCACGGTCTTGCTAGGGCCCCGGCTCAAGGGCTGCTGGAGCTGTCTGCCAGGCCTCGGGCTTCTCTGACGCTTGGCACAAGTGGGACTGCTCAGCACAAGAAGCGGACAAGCTGACCCAGTGGCCCGTGGACAGAGGCAAGCTAGCTGGCACGGGCTAGGGTCAGACTGCAGGGCCCGGGCCTCCCCACTGCTCAGCTGCGGCTCCTGCTCTGGGCAGCTGGACAGCTTGGAGAAGTAGCTGTGCATCTCAGGAGAAACGCGTTTCCAGAAGGAACCTACCAGAAGCTGTGATTGGGCCCCACAGCAGGAGTCACCCCCGAGAAGCTGATGTCCTATTCCATGTGACCTGGCGTGGAATGAGCCCCCTGAGCAGGACTGAGCAGGGACATGGCTTGGGTCTGCGGGCAGCCAGCGCCTCCTGCGCACCCTCATTCTGAGACCAGGTGCCCCACAGGCCTCCGCCCCCACCCTCACTTCCGGGCGGCAGTTCCCACATCTTCTGCTGCAGACTGGACCCTGGAGGCTCGGGGGCTCGGGGTTAGCATGTTTGCAAGCCATGTTCTGTGAAGACTGGGATGCCCTTCCCCTCCACCAGGCTTCTCCTGAAACAGCGCTGCCATCACACCTGCTTAGCCTTCCTACATTGCCCACGGCAGAGAGCAAGTCGGCTGCTCAGGGACTGGGGAGCAGGTTCTGAAGGAGGCAGACACGGAGTCAGCGGGAGCCAGCGGCGTCTGTCTCGTGCTGCTGGGATACACAAGTGCCGTGCCCCGAACTCCGCCCAGAGCTCAAAGACATGGGGCAGAGGGTTAGACCTAGACACGGGAGGGACAGGTCTTGTTGGCCTTGGTGATGGTGACTTGGGCTGACGGGCCTGGGCATGGAGGGGGCGCATGGTGGAACCTGCTGCTTCAGGCCCAGGAGGCCCTACCTGTGAGATGGGAGTCGGGGAGAGGAGGGAGGTGGAGCCATGGAGGATGGGCTGCTTGGGGTGGAAGCCCAGGTGGCCGAGACAGACAGCGCTCACCCAGCACCCAGGAGAGGACTGGAGGAAACCCGGGGCTGCGTGATAGGGGCGAGGAGATGGCGAAGATGGCGTGGGGAGGGGAAAGGAGGAAGACAGCTCCCGGGGGCCTGCTCTGGGCCTTGCTGTGGACAGGGAAACATGGCGCCAGGAGCCAGGCGGGGCCAGGGGCCTGGGTTTGCCCCACGAGGGCGAGGCGCTCTGCCCTTGGCCCCTGGCTGCCCTCCTCTCCCACTCTGGTCTGCTCGAGGACCACACAGCAAGCACTGCCACTGTGGCCTCCCTGGAGACATTCAGCAATGATTCCTCTGGTGGACGCTCCAGGAGACTTCTCCACCGTCTCTGCAAAACTGAAATGTCAACTTTGGAGAAGAGTGACAGCGTCTCCCTCCTGCTAGGAGCTGGAGTGGCAGGTGTCCGCTGCCCGGCTCCCCACTCTGGGGACACAGTGTGCTGCCCGCCCCACCCACCAGGCAGCCCCCAGGCCCTGACTGGAGCAGGGGTGGCGTCCAGGAGGCTCTCCCAGGCTCCCAGCAGGCAGCCGTAGGCCCTCGGAGGAACCGCCACAGGTTCCGCAGCCGGCGTCTCTGAAGAAATGTGTCGCTCCCTGGCAAATCGTCTCCACTCTCCTTTATTCCTTCCTTTCTCTGTGCTCAATAAAAAAGATAATGATCGTGGCCACGACACCTCTCCTGGCTCCGCACCTCCCCATTGGCTGCCCAGCCCGGGCGCTGCCCGTGCCCGCAGCACTTGGTGGGGGCCCCCCGCGCACAGTGAGCGAGCACAAAAGCCCCGGGAGCTCAGCCATCTTGGCTTTGTCATGTGAGATCCTCTTTAATTAAAAGTCTGCCTTGGAGTATGTCAAGTGCGCCTGTATTTTCGCCATTCTTCTTATCTCTATGGCAACGAAAATATTTCAACATTTACATGGACATCATATTCTTTGCTAATGTACTGTCTGAACTGTGCGTGTGCTGAGGGGGCGGCAGCGGCTTCTGCTGGCTGGGGAGGCTGGAGTTGCCAAGACAACCAAGGGGCCTGAAGTTGTCCTCACAGGAACACTAAATGGAAGCTTTAAATTAATTCGCTCTCATGTTTTTGTAGCTTATGCTGTTAATTGAAATAATAGGAATGACCTTCCGTGTACATTCAGAGCACCTGTCCCATTAAAGTTGTGCTATTTGCTTAAGTACGCCCATCTATCAGGCAAATCTAGCGTGAAATGGAAGACGCGCACGTCGTGCCGCTGTGTATTGACTAGTGGTAATGGGAGCAGTTTTTCCTGTGTCTGAATTGAAATAACAGCAACAGAAATTTTTTGTCTTAAAATCTTGGTTTATTCCTGTGCCTCTTTGGCAGGCTCTGAGCCCCAGTCACCTGCAGCTCCGTTCCATGCTGGCGTGGAAGGGGAGCGGTGTTGGTGACCTCAGCGCACTGGGGGGCCTGCACAGGGGCTGCCTTTGTCCTGCCTGCCCCTGCGCCTCTTCCCTCAGCCCCACTGGGGAGGTGGCCATCGGGCACTCTCTTTGTGGATCTGCTTCTCAGGCTTCAGCAAGTGGGAACCAGGGCCTCGGGGTCCTAAGGGACTCCCTGCAGGATGCAGTCACGGGATGAGTGCAGAAAACGGAAGAGGAAGATTGTTCTTGTCCATGCAAGTGTGGGAGCTGAGGGGTGGGCCACTCCATCAGGGACCAGAGGTTGGATTCAGAAGTGAACTACACAATCTTGGGAATGTGGAGGGAGGAACCCCAGCCAACAGTTCCAGGGTCCAGTCTTTGAAATCCCCGCCAGCCACAGAAACATGTTGATGGGCAGCTGCCAACTGCACCTGAGCTGACACACAGAGTCTTGTACTGCAACTTTCCGTGAAAGTCCCTCTAAGTCCAGACTTTCAGGGAGCAGGATTTCCTACTGATATGGAGCCAGGCGCAGGGAGCAGCTGTGAAGGCTTGGCGCACACCTCAGGAGACAGAAGGACCCGAGGCAGCTGGGGCAGGTGCCACTCCAGCCGTGGTCAGCAAGGTGAAGTCCCAGGCCTGGAGAGCAGGGCGGAGGGAGGGGAGGACAGAGGGTGACCCAGGGGGGCCCCACGTGTCCCCACTTCTGTCCTGGTATGGGAGTCCACGTGAGTGTGATCTGTCCTCTTTAGCCCACGTGTACAGCAAGATGAGAAGCTGCAAGTTAATTTCAACTTCTAAAGAACAAATCAAAAGCAAGGAGCAAATCAGCAAACAGGTGAGCTCTGTGTTTGGAACACGGCTCTGGTGTTCCTAGGTGTCTCAGCAGGACTCCCGAAAGTGAAACCCATCTTCTGAGTGTCCCATTCTGCGTCATGACCCAGTGGGAACCGTACCCACCACGCTAGAGCGAGAGGCCGCGGGGCAGAAGGACTCTGCGGTGGCCAGCCTGGCCTTCCACAGGGCCTCTCCCCTGGGCTCAGCCTGCCTGCCTGGATGGTGGTGGGGAGCCGCCCCAGTGGGGGTTCACCTGACTCTACTCCTGAAAGACAAACCCCTCTGGTAGCAGCAAAGTCGAGTAAACCCGTGGCTAACCCCTCGAGGGGCTGGCCAGGAGGAGGGGGGCCCGGGCTGCGCCCAGAGTGCATCCAGAGACGATTAGCCACCAGTTCCTCGGGGATTGGCAATTACTCTAATGGTTTTCTGACTGCTGATTTAGAGCATTACAGGAGGGCTTTCAGACGATGGCTTCTCCTTTATGGCTACAGACGCACCGTCTCCCTGGGCTCTCAGCTAAACACCGCTGACCTAAGCACCCATCGGGCAGACCCTCGGCAGGGAAACGTCCCGAGTGTTGTTTTTGGACGGGGGCAGGGTGGCCTTGGTTTGCTGAGGTACGACTTCTGCTAGCAGGTCCAGCCCCGCTTACTGTTCACAGGAAGAGAGCCAAAGAGGACTTGGTTTGCACACCTAATATTTCCCCCCACCCTGAAACTCTTCTTCCTCCTTTGAAGGAAAACCAAATCATCGTGGTCCCATGTGTTTGGCTTCCATTAAACAGCAATACTAGGCAGACTGGCTGCCAGGAATAAATAACAAAATAAAAAGCAAACACGGATAACGCTCAGCTCACACTCATGTTGCAAAGTTGCCGTTGTCTAGGATGGAGATCTCCAATCTCCCTCCTCCAAAAAAATTTTTTTTAAAGTTTTTTAAAGTGTGCACCCTTGGCTAGCGATGAAACAAGAGCAGACTACTGGCCACACTTGAGTGTCCACACCTGATGGTTCCTCATGCGGCTGACGGTGCGTGTTTTACGAAGGACTCCTAGGGACTGGAGGATTGGCTAAAGCAGGAGGGCTTTTACTCTTCAGGGAAATAGAAATGTCGGACTGGATATCTCTGGGTGGATTCAAGTGTGGCCTGTGAACTGAAAATCCATCTTGGGAACGTTTCTGAGTGAATAACTGGGAACTTGGAAAACTCAGAACAGATGCTCCCCAGGGAGGTCCAGGCCACAGCTCTGCAGAAGCTGGTGACCGTGGCTGCCTGCTCCAGCCCACCGGACCCTGTGTGTGTGGGGACCGGAGGGACAGCAGCTGGGTTTCTGCTGGTTGGTGATGAATCATGAGAATCAGAAGGGAAGTCTGGGCTTCCAGTAAGTCCTATTTCATTTTCAATGAATTGACTAAATTCATTATTGCCGCAGTGATTTCCCATACCTTTGTATATTTAATTTCCTTTTTAATAGACAAACTGTCATGGGAGGTTACACAAAGCATTATTATTCAAAGGAATGTTTATATCACTCAGATAAATATCATAGAGAGTCATGGATCGGGAGTGTATCGCGCCCACAGCGGAGGAGCCCGCGGGCCTTCTCAGGTAAACACCTGTCCTATTTACATATCGTGATAGCCATCTCCAGTCGCACAGGTTTTCCTTGGTGCTCTGAAATTAGAATAGACAGAGAGGCGAATTAATACCTAAGCTCTCTGTATGATTTCGAGAGTCCATAATATGCATAGCAAAGAGAGAAGCCAGGCCACAGGGGTCTCCTGACTGGTCTACAGGGAGGCCCCTGGGACTAGGTGAGACCTCTGCCCTCAGGAGGACTCTTATTGAAAGCCTTTGCAGCCTGGACTCCTCTGCAGCTGCCACATGAGGCTTGAAACAAAACAACCGAGGAGCTTCATGGGCCAAGAGGGGCAGGCCACAGTGGACAGGCAGGCAGGTGAGCAGGACATGATTGCACATATGTGGGTGCTGCTTTGTTTAATTGGGGGGCCATAGGGGGAGGAACAGGCCACAGCAGTGGACGGTGTGGGCAGGTCTCCTGCTGGCCAGGAGTGTGGAGCTACAGAGGCAGTTAGCTCTGCCAGAGGCCGATGCCCACACTGCACGGATCCCCAGCTTCCACGCTGAACCAGCTCCTTCTGTTTGGACCTCTACTTCTGTCTAGAGGGGGCGGCTCCATTTCCTACCTCGAGTCTGAGCCCTAATGAATTGTAAAGGATGCCCTGCTATGAAAACCACGTTGATGGGACCTTCAGCGAGAGCCTTTGAGCTACTCAAAGGACAGATGCACTTGTCTCCTTTCCTGTTCCTTAGCAAGAAGCACGTGGCACCAGTAGATATGTCACCAGAGACCAAGTGTGGGAGCCACGTGAACAGCCCCACGTTCAGGAAGAGGCTGAACGAGATCTACAGTCTGGAGGAGGAGCCCCTTGTTCCTTGTGCGTCTCAGGCCAGGGACTGTGGCCCACCTTAAGGGCCACTCTTGTCTGCAGCATCCTGCTGGCCAGGGGATTCTCTCTGTGCCGACAGGACTCCACTTGAACATTTCACAGCTTCAGGGCTAACCACACTTTAGGAACTGTCAGGGCACCCCTTATTTCCTAAGTGATCGGAGTCTGATAGGAGTAACATCCCTTGCCCAAGAGGCAGCACATATCAGCGAGCCCTCTGTTTGGTGCTTGTGTAGATGGACAGACCACCTCACACACCTTCACGTGCATGGACACTCTCCACCAGCTCTGCACCTAATTCCTCTGTGCTTCCTAGCACGACATGCCTAACCTGTAGCCAGTAGCGATCTTGAGTATAGCACATGTTATATGTAACATACATGATCGTGGTCACACATGAACGTCACAAACACGCACAGTGTCTCTTTAATATGTCTTCTGGGACCTGATAGCTCCCAGAAACTGGGACAGAACCTTATCTAATCCTTGGACACAGCCTGCCAGGAAAATATTGCTATCTACATTTTAAGTGCTAAGGACAGTGAGGCCCACAGAGCTTGAGTATTCTGCCCTTCCCCAGGTCTTAGGCAGTGACAGAGTGGGGCTCTCGCTCGGGTCTCCAGAGTCTCAGTCTGGGCTTCACCAGTTGGCGTGCACGTCTTCCCCAAAGGGCCCTGTTCCCTCGCACTGAGTGGCACCCTGTAAGGGTCCAGGTGGAGCAGGGCTGGGCAGGGCTCCTCCCAGGGCTGGGCCTGTCTTCCCAGCTTCTGCAGGGGGAACCCCAGCTGGAAATGACCCTGCCCCCCACCCTGATTCCTCCATTAGAGGCTCTCACGCCCTGAGCGGATGCTCAAGGCCACACAGGGCATCTGGAGTCACAGATCCACAGTAGCCCAACACGCACAGACGCACACATGATGGTCCTAGCCGTGGTCCCGTTGTGACAGGATCACAAGGGCACTCCCCCATCTCACTGATATCTACATGCAGCAGGGATTCCTCTGTCTTGGTCCTCTGTCTGTCTGTCCCTCCTTCACTCTTCCTCTTTACCTCTCTCTGTATGTGCACACAGTGTGTATGTAGGGAACACAGGCACACGCCTACACACATGTGCACAGCGCAACACACACAGGCACCAACGTGATTCATGGCTGTGCTACCAGGAAGCCTTTGATGGCTTGCCAGGGCTCCTGAGCCTGTCCCTGGCCACACAGGCTCAGGCCGTCTGGCCTGCTGCCTGGGCAAATTGCCGCCACAGGTTGGCTTCACTCCTTAGGAGAAGGTGGCTGTCTACACGGGGCAGGAAGGGCTGGTGGACATTGTCCTAGAGGGGAGGAGGACAGCTCTGTGGGCAGTGCTGTTGTTGGATAGGAGTCAGGATAGTGGGGTTGGGACTGGGCTGGGGGGGCGGGCCAGGAGTGGGCTGGGCTGCTTCCTGGGTGTCTGCTGGGTTCCAAAGCTGCATTTCATGACGTGGTTGACACCCATTCAGTCACTGCAACTGGGGACAGTATGTGCAAGGCCATGGTGCAAATGGTGTGTTGGGAAGACCTGGTTGAGAGGCTGGCTGGCCCTCGTCTCTGTGCTCGAGATAGACAGGGAGCGCCCGGAGGCTGGCCTGGACAGCTTGGGCACCGGGACCCAGACACACAGCTCTTCCTGGTGCACGGCAGCCTCACTGTCTCCCCGCTGCAGTAGCAGCAGGCACTTGTATCTGTCCCCACCTCTGTGATCTGGCCACGTGTGGGAGAAAGGGACACTGTGAGTGGACGGCGAGGCTCCCGATAGGCTTGTGTTTTAGACTGTACGTATTTTAGGGCTCACGTTCAGAAAGCAGCGTGCGAAGCCTGTCACGCAGCTGCAATGAGATGTCTGCTTGGTGCTGTGCCACCCGCGGTGGCCACCAACTGCACGTGCCCTGTGGCCTGAAGGTGGCTTCTCCCCAGCAGCTCACCATGGAGGGAAGGCTGCTGCTCCCAGCTTCTGCGTCAGCGTCTCCAGGCCTGCTCACGGAGGCCACGGGAGGCCACCAGGGACGCGAGCAGTGGGCCTGTGTGCATCCTCACACACACACACTCCCACGCACACGTGCACACACATGTGGGCTCGCACCAACTCAGACACGGGCTTTGCCCACAACTACCCAGAGAGCAGCGGCCCCCAGTGTGTCCGGGCCGAGCAGGAGGGTTCCCTTCCCGGGAGCCCACGCCCTGAGGGCCTGTCGGGAGCCTTCTCTGCAGGCGCTTCCTAGCCCCAGGGCACCCTGCAGTCCCACCAGCACAGACGAGGATGGGCAGGACTCGGGGGCCACAGGGAGGCAGGGGCAGTGAGCCAAGGTCCACTGAGGAGAAGGGCTCTGAGAGCCACCGAGGCAGGTTTGGATACCTGCTGGATGGACGCTCACTCAGAGGCCGACTTCAGAGCCGTCGCCTTCCTGCTGGACGCCCACTGACTGGCACTTAATCTACTCTGTTCCAGTGGGAGCTCAGGGGCCAATTTGCGTTGGTGCGTTTTTGTGCATTAGTGTCCATTATAAGGTAATGGGTGTCTATCAGTGTCAATATGTCAGCCGCCAATTAATTCAGCTCACTACTCTTCCCCGTAATTGCTAATCACTGGACCATCCAGTGCCTCGTGATGTTAAATACCATTTTGACCACTGCAGACAGCACTTTGGGGAGGAGGTGAGGGAAAGTAGTACTTAGTGTCTCAGCAGCCACTGACTGACGTGCTGGTCATGAGACGGGCATTCTGATGGGGGGATTGGCTGTAGGACTTACGTTTCAATTCGTGTATATTTTAGGACTTGCATTAAGTATTAAGTGTCACCACATCATGTTGTATATTGAGTGTTGTACGATATATTCCATAAAAATTTTATATTTCATAAAAAGACAGAGTGTAAGTTTTAGTCCTTTAAAAACTTTTCTAGGCAGTTGGAACAGACAAGCTCTCTGAAGTGACTGCATTTAGAAGAACATGGCCAAGAGATAGAGGGGTGAAGACAAGCAGCTGCCGGCCAGTGGTCAGGTTAGACTGCCCAGGAGGGCCTTCCTCCCCGTGAGCCAGGCGGGAAGCGCCCACTGTGTCCGTGATGGGCAGAGTGGCCATGCCTGGGCTGCTGGGAGGGGAGAAGGAGGCCCACCCTGCGGGTAGTGGACACAGGGCAGTTTCCACCTGGCTGGCCACACAGGAGGGCTCCAGGCTCTGCAGAGCACAGCACACCAGGTGCCGTGGTCGTCCCTGCGACTCTGGGTTGGGGCCCAGAGAACCTCAGCTCCTGAATCTGTGCAGATGTTTCAGACCTAAAAAGAATCAAGGAGAAGGAAACCACAAAACTGAAATCTAGGCTGCTTAATTCAGTGTTTTAAAACTTAGAAAGGTGTCGATTTGATTAATGGTGAGGTTGGTTTCTGCCACAACGGCACCACAATTGGAAACAGTTTGTGAGTAAGCTTTTCTTACTCATCAGGAATCCTGAGTGGTGTAGCCAAGGCCCAGAGATGGTTTGCCCTGAGAGTCAGGCGTTGCCAGACAGCAACACTGATGTGAGGGACACTTTTAGTGCCGGTGACGTCTAGGTCCTTCTGTGGATTAAGTCACATGCTTCTTGGAGTAACCAGGCTAGAGGGGCCCCTGTGATTTCTCTTTTATAAATGAGGCCCAGAGAGATTGGGTAACTCCTTTAAGTCACACAGCTCATGAAGGCTGAGCTGGGCGTCTAACAGCACTGAACCACTGCTCCTTGGTAGAGCCCTGCTCCATCTCTTGCAAGAACACTTACAGAAGCTTTCTGAAAACCTTGAAGCAAAGACTAGGTTTAGTGTGGTTATGTGGGCATGTGGCTGGTGGGCACGGTGGGGACAGGGACTTTGGCAGGAGGACTGCAGAGCTCTCAGATCTCCGAGCCTTCCACAGTGACCAGGTGTGGAAACTCTCCAGTCACTCAAACTGGCCTGAGGGTCCTGCTCGGGGCCTGGTAGCCTCCCTGCTGGCTCGGCGCCCTGCAGCAGCTCTGTGGCAGGGCTGCCTTCCACCCACTGACTCTCCTTCCCCCGGCGAAGAGTCCCGGGGACGGACCAGGTGCTGTGCCGACACCGAGCCTGCTCTAGCTCGCCACAGAATCAGAATCAGGTCTTTTCTGAAAATGCAATCTTTGAATGAATTGAGATTGTTCCTATTTGTCATTTTATTAGCAACTCATTACAGCCATTTCTCTGGGATTAAAAAGAGAAAAAAGAAGGAACATAAGTAAAAAGAGTAAGCTAATGGCCTACCCAGAATGCTGTGGCAATTCATGTGGCTTGAATGAAATGACAGAATTACCATAATGTTAAATTTAACACGTTTTATTTTAGCAATATGATCATCTGATCCTATCTCCTGGCGCATTACAAAAGTAATTTTTATAATTGTAAATCCATTCACCCCAGGATGGCTCAGAGTGACTTTGGAGGCCATATTACCAAATTTCCAGCTTAAAATCACCTTCCCCTGTCATGAGTGTCACTGGTGGTGGGAACAGGCTGGGCTCCTCCCGAGCGGAGGTGGGCGGAAGTCCTTGCTGCTGAGCTCTGCCGCGGCCTGCAGGCCGCTGTGCGTGTGTCGGGCTTTCCCAGGAAGTGCCTTGTTTGCTTTCCCCCGGCTGGGTACTCGGCTTCCTCCCATGTCCCTCGGCCTGCCTCCCTCTGCGGCTTCTTCCAGGACGTGGAGAGCAAGGGGAGGATGCCCACTGCCTGGACAGGCTCCTCCCCAGGCTCCGCTCCGTGCGCCCATCGTTGGCTCTGGGGCCTAACTGTGGCTTCTAGGCAGACGCCTGCTTTGGGGACAGGTCTCTGCAGGTCCCTGGGCTGTGTGCACGCTGGCTCCCAGGCTCCTGCAGCTCGAGGGAGATGTGGGCGGGAGCCTCTCACGTAACAGGAGCTTGGCCCTGTCCCGACGGCTCTCTGAAGGGGAGACTGGGGACCTGGTGCTGCTGTCCGGCCCCTCTTGTGAGGCGGTGGGCAGAGGGACAGAGCTGCTGGAGAGGGCAGCTTCCTGAGAGGAGCTGTGAAATTCTGGAGGTTGAAAACTTCAACAAAGTGGCGAGAAGTCCGCATCATCTTGGGGACGCTCCTGTTGGCTGACTCCATGCAAGGCCTCCTGGGAGGGGCAGGTGCCTGTCCCCCTGACATCCCGCTGACACCTGGCGCCTCCCCCAGGGCTCCTCTCCCAGGGCTCCTCTCCACATGGGCTGCCATGGGAGCCATCTCATCCATGTTGGGTGCTGTTTTAAGTCTTCCAGGTGCTGCTCCTAGTGTTCCTCGTTGTGGCAGACGAGGGGCCAGGGACTAAGATTCAGTCATTAGGCGCTCCTCTGATGTGCAGCCTGAAGTCTCTGGGTTCCTCTCGGACCACCCTCTGGGGACGTGGGTGGAGATAGGAGGGCAAGCGCTGGTCCGAGCCTGGGTGCCTCAGGGTCCTTTGTGCCCGACGTGAGCACAGCACGCCCGGCAGGTGGGAATCATACCCCTCTCCCACCGGACCGGTGGCCTCAGTTCCCACCGGGCCATTTCTGAAGTCGTCACTTTCTGAGCCCAGCTGGACAGAGTGCTGGGCCCTTCGCTTTGTCACACACAGGACGGGACACAGGGCCACACTCTTATGGCTCAGCTGTTTCTTCTAAGCTAAAAGCAGATGGTTTGAAAGGACCGACGATGTGGCTTTCTAAGCAGCGGCGTACCTCTGCCCGGGCCTGCGCGCCGCGTCCTGCCTGTGTCGCAGATCTGCGGAGCGGCCATCCAAGGGGAGGGAGGCGCCGGGCCAGGGAGACGGTGTGCCCTCGGGAAGCAGGAGCACAGGGTCCCACACTGACGTGGGAGAGTCAGGAGGCCTGGGACCGGGAAGGCCACGTGAGAGCACGCCAGCTCACACCTGGCCGTCGAGAGCCTGTGCCTCTGGAGCAGCCTCTTCAGAGGAAAGGAACGTGGCTGACTTTCCTGAGGCTGTGTGTTTCATCAGCTGATAGACTCCGAAATACGGAGATGCTCCTGCATTGTCTCACGTCAGATTTCACCATGACCCCAGATGCCAATGCGGTCTCCCTCATGTGACAGCAAATGACACAGAGCTGCCAGTGCGTCCGTCCTCGTGATATTTTATGTTGGCCATCTGACTCTTGAAGGCGGGAGGAAGTCATTCTGCTTTCCTGGAGATTCACGTTTAAGGTCTAGACATTGAGATGCCTGGGTCACCTCTGCCTGGCGCTGGCACCATGGCTGAAGTCCTGGCACAGTAACAGCGGGACCTCTCTCCTACACCCGGAGAATCCCAATTGCCGCACTGACTTTAGAAACAGGCCCATGAACCCCATTAGCAGAGGCAGGAGGGGGAGCTGAAGGCATCAGTAGGGGCTGTGAGACAGAGATGTGGCTCCAGGCTCTGCGCTGGGGACCTGGTCACCACCTCCAGAGGCCCAGTCTCCCCTTTCCAGAAAGCACCTCAGGCACCAGGTTATTTCCAAGGAGTCCAGCGGGTCCAGGTGCTGGAGTGCACGTGGCGGGGCAGTCCACACACCACCGGGCCTGGAAGCAGAGTGCTGTCTGCGACCCAGTGACCGGGGCACGGCCACACTTCAGATCCACTGTGGTGCGAGGGTGAGGCCGTCACCTGTGTCCTGATGCTGATGTGTCGTTGCCACGTGCTCCATCACAGCCAAGTTCAAACTGAAATGTCGACGCTGTGTTAAAACGTGGGAATAAACAGTACGGTGCTCAGACAAGCTTCGCCTGCCTCTCCACGGGGCAGAGGTGAGAGGTTTCTCTAGTTTGCAGCTTTTTGATGAGATATAACTAAAGTGCAAAGAGCTTCTTTGTGATTCACAAAAGGAATAAACTCAGGCCTGATGGAGGAGTTACTCTTTCTCACCGTTTTTGGCGTCAGTAGATGGAAAGAAGAAAGGACACTTGCTGGTTAAGTCGGCAATGTCCCTGGGCACACGGCATGCCTGTGACATTTCTGCACACTCTGAAAAGTTGCGGTTCAGGGATCATTCGCCTCGCTCTCTCTGGGTGTCCAACCGTGACTGATGTAAATATTTTATTAGGCGAGCCTGCAGGTTTCTGAAGATTATATGTCTTATCAAGCTGACCCTTATAATTATGTTGTCTTCTGCAACCATGGGATCTCTTTAATTTTGCAGCTCTTTGGTAAATATTGAACACAAGAGAGGTGTGCAACCGTAAGCAACGACGGCGGAGGATGAAGTCACGTAAACAGTCGCTCCACCTGTGCGTGGGTGCGCTTCCCGGCCGCTCCTTGGGAAGCCGTGGGGGAGGGAGGCTCGTGGCCAGAGTGCTCCCCTGCACACCTCCAGGTCCTGGCTTTGCCAGCCGTTGCCCTGCTAGGCGTCCACCCCTGCTCCCTCTTTGTCACTTTGCAAGGTAACCTTGGTACTGTAATCATCTGCCACCTCGGGAGGGGCCACAGCCATGGGGGGAGACTCAGAGGTCAACTGGCCACTTACCCTCTTGCACCCCACCCCGCTTCTTCTCATCATCGACGTGTGCCTCAGCCCCCCGTGGCCCATGGACACAGCCATCAAAGCGCCCTAGGCATGACCCCTGGTGCAGACCTCCAAGCTCTCCCGCATGGGGCAGCGCCGAGTGGAAAGAGCCCCTCAGCCCCCGAGTGTGCACCGGGAGGGGCGGTCACAGGTCACTCAGAGGCCTTGATGTGCCGCTCCTCATTCTGGGCCTGCTTCTCATCTCCACCCCGCCCCGTGGAGCTCGGCCCAGCACGGAGCTCGGCCTGGCTCCGCTCTCTTTGAAGCTCGGGGAGGCTGCACCTTGCATGTGCCCAGCAGGGCCGTCCTTCGTCACGGGAGCCTCTGTGTCATGTCTCTTCCCTTCCTGCCTTTCTCACTCTCGAGGCTAATCACCTCTCATATCCACACAGCCAGGCCCCCAAACTGGGCTGTGGAGAAGCATTTATGAGCTGAACAAAATGGCAGGCAGTGGTCCCCGCGCGCCGGGGTGCCGGACCCCAGGTCAGGTGAATCCTGGCACTCTCCCCTCCCGGCTTAGCCGAGGCCACCTCTGGAAGCTGCGTCTTCAGTGTGTCTCGTGGGCAGTGGGCGTGGCTTCCCCACTCCAGCTGGGCCCGGCCACAGGTCCACAGGCCCAGCAGTGTCCTCAGCCTGCCCAGAGCCCAGGTCCCTCACTACTCCCGGCTGAGAGCTGGCCCAGGAGAGGGAGCTCCCGGTGAGAGCCGCAGGGAGAGGTGGTGGCAGGGTGACTGTCCCCCATGTTGGCTTCACCCCCTCCGTGCCAACTGGAAACGGCCCCCAGGAAAGGAGGCGGCAACTTGCCACGGTGGGTGGTTGCTAAGAGCTGGGGGGCACTGTTGTACCCCAGGAAGCCTGCAGGGCCGTGGCATTGAGGGCTCCTGCCCTATCTGAGCTCACACTTGGAACAAGCAGGGGCTGGGCCAGCGCTCACTCCTGGGGAGCATCCCAGGCCCTGGGCATGGGCAGCCCAGAGCCGGCCCCTCCGTGGGGCCTCAGTCCCTCCAGCTGGTACTCCTGTTGGCCGCAGCGGGTGACGTGGCCACAGTGGAGGGAGCCACAGGAGATGAAGCTGGTGGCTGTTGCTGGGCAGGTGAGAGGGAGGAGCCACCAGGCACCAGGACCACTTGGGGTGGCTCCCGGGGTGGGGGAGGGGTTTGAGCAGTGGACTCCTGGGCACCGTGGAGTCCCTGTCAGTCAACCAGAAAGTGCTGCGAGGGTTTGTGGGTGGATCTGGTTTAGTGTCCAGCATCTTTGGAGCATAGGTGGTCTTTAGAGCATGGGTGGTCTTTGGAGCATGGGTGGTCTTTGGAGCATAGGTGGTCTTTGGAGCATAGGTGGTCTTTGGAGCATGGGTGGTCTTTGGAGCATGGGTGGTCTGGGCTCTGCCATGTGGGTCCATGTCCTCACTTTGCTGTGCCATGAGACCTGGGCACATTATGCAGCTGCTTGAGAGTGTGGTCTCTGCCAAGAGGGACAAGAGCAGAATCTACCCCATGGACTAATCAGGAGAAGTCCATGGGCCAATTTGCACAAGGCCTGAACCGTTCCTTCCGCAGCAGGGATGAGTCTGTGTGGCCGAGTTGCTCATCAGTCGAGTGCACTGGAGAGCTGGGCCTGAGCGCCCTCCCGGATCCTCCCCTCCCACCGCTCAGGCCCACACTCTGCCCCTGGGGTGCTCCGCTGTGATGCTGCAGCTGATCTGCTCTGGGTGCTCTCTGCCTTGGGGTCCTGAGTATCCCCCTCCCTGGTGGGGAGACCGGGGCAGGAGAAGTAGGTAGCTGGAAGGTTCCGAGGTGGTTGCTGGACAGGCCTCAGGACAGGTGCTGGCTTCACCCTCCCTGAACCTCTGCTGAGGACGGTGGCCTTCGGCCGCTCCTTTTCCCTTCTCTGTCACCTGCTGTGTGCTCCCCCCTACTCTCAAGATTGGGGGAGATAGTGAGAGAGGCTGGGTCTGCCTCTCCTCTGAGTTACATGTGGAGGCCATTTCAGATCAGTCATTCGCTTTCCATGACAGTGTCATGGCCTGGGGAAACCGCCTCACTGGGCCCTTTCCTCGGTTCTTTCTGGGTTTCCGTTTCTGAGGTGTGTGGAGAGTGGAAGCCACCCTCCCTCCCCTCTCCTCCCGCCGCTTGTCCTTCTACACTGCTTTTGCCGATTTAAAAGGAAACAGGCTTTATCCTGAGATAATTATCAATTTGCAAGGATCTGCAAAGACCTGCACAGGAGGTTGGAAATCCCAGATCCAGCCTTCCCCAGCGTGGCCTGTTCCTATTGGCCACACAAGGTCACAGCCAGGACCTTGCCAAGGGCACAGAGCATGCGGCCTATTTATATTTCGCCAGCTGTCACAGACACACTCCTGGGTATGTGTGCGATCCTAGGCGATTCGCAGCACCAAATTGCACCTGTGGGCGTCTGCCCTGCAGTGCACAGTGCCCTTCGAGGTGGGACTGAGACCCAGCACCGCATTCCCGAGGTCCACTGGTTTCTGCGTGTATTTATCTGTTCCTGTTGGTTGCTAAAGAGCCATCTGTAGTACATCTGTCCCTCGGTTGGTTTAACCAATCGTCCCCTGAAGGGTGGCCGGGAGCTTCCAGGTACAGAGCTGCTGGGAGCACGCAGGTTCGGGACTTGGCGTCTGCCTAAGTTCTGTTGGCTCGGGCACAGTGCTGGCTTACCTGGTGGGTCCACATTTTACCTTTGAATGTCTCGGCCATCCTCATTCCCAGCGGGGCTGACGTGCTGGCTCCCGTGGGCCCTGCTCACACTGCCCTCTGGCCATCCTGACACACCTCCTTCTCGTCCTCCTTGGTGAAAGGCCTCGCCTGGCTCTGCCCATTGGGTAATATATTATTTATTTTTACTGCTGGCTTGGAGGGTACTTTATATGTTTCAGACACAACTTCTTGGCAAGATAGGTGATCCAGAAACATCGTATCTCAGGCTAATTTGTCTTTTCAATCTCCTAGGGCTCTCTAAGTTATGTTTTTAGTGTCATGAATTCTAATTTATTAATTTTTCCTTGATTTTGGTGCCAAGTCTACGGATCCTCCGGCCAGTCCTGGGTCCTGCAGATTTTCTGTGGTTTTGCAGTTTTCTGAGGGTTTCAGGGCCCTGCATCCCCCCGAGGCCTGCTGTGCATTTCGAGTTAGTTTCCTCCCTGGAAGGTGCGTCCAGTCCTCTGAGCGCTCTTGCTGAAGAGCCCCTCTCGTTCCCCTCAGGGTCTCTGGGCTTTCGTCCTGCTGGCTGAATTTCAACGTGTCCCTCTCTGGCTCCCCTCTCCTGGGGTTCTGTGCTGCTGTCCACCAGTGCTGCAGGTGTCTGGATCTGGTAGACAGCTCCTTCTGCCTCACTCCTCTGTGCAAAATCATCCTGGCCGTTCCAGGGCTCCCACCTCTATGTGCAGTTAGGGAAAACCTTGTCTGTGTTGTAGAGGCCTTTCCAGGACCCAGTGGTGAGTGTGCCCCCAGAGAGCCCCTGGGGAGATCTGAGACCTTGACAATGCTGTCTCGAACCCGGGACGCGTGAGTCTCTCCATGCACTGATGTCTTTGATTCCTCTCCTCGTCATTTCATGTTTTCAAAACACAAATTCTGTGCAAGTTTGTTTCTTTGGAGAAACTGTAAGTCATTTTGAGTTTCTGATTTTGGCATCCAGTTGTTTATTGTTAGTTTATAGAAGCAACTGATTTTGGTGTCTGTCTGGCGTCCCGTGACCTTGCTGATCCCACGTGTGAGTTGGGAGAGTCCGTAAGTCCTTTTGACTTTTCTACATGGACAGTCAAGTCATCTGCACCAAGGATCCTTCCCTTTCTTCCTTTCCATAGAGTGTCCTCGACAGCCCTCTGCTGCCTGGATGCACGGACAGGAGCCCCGGCCCTGGGCTGCACGACGGGTCCTGGTGGCCTCTCGCTCCCATTAGGAGGCTAGCTGTGGTCCTGGGGTGCCTGTGACGAGGCGCAGGAGCTCCCCTTTCCTCCCAGCTTGCTCAGACTTCTGTTGAACATGGGGCTGGATGTGGTTGAGTGCTATTTCTGTGTTAGTTAATGGGAGGCGTGATGTCTCCCCTTCAGCCTGTTCATGGGGTGGAACATATTGATCTATTTTTGAATATTGGGTCAGCTTTTCATATTTAAAATACGTATCAAACTTGGTCATGATGTAATACTCTTTTTGTGTATTTCTGGAATTATTTTGCTACTGTGTGTGTGTGCGCGTGCGCGCTTTGCATCTTAAGTTTATGGGACATATTAGTCTGGAGATGTCCTTTGTCCTTGGCTGGTTTGGGTATCAGGGTGAGATGGGCCTCATACAATGATTTGGGAAGTGTTTCCTCCTCCTCTATTTTCTGGAGGAGATTTGTGGAATTGGTTTTAATTCATCTTTAAATGCTTGTAAGCTCCTCCAGTGAACCATCTGGGCATGGAGATTTCTTTCTCTAGCTTTCAAATCACAAAGTCTGTTTTTAAAGGTTGTAAGACTGCACATTTTTCATTTTTGAAAAGCTGGAGGCAGGCATGAGGAGAGATTTCTTGAGCAGGCAGCAAGTGAGATGAGAAATGCAGATAATTAGGGTCAGGGTCATTATGATCCCTGGGTTCTTGCTCGTGAAAGGTCCATTTATTGGATACAGCGTGGGGCACAGAAGTTCATCTTTATTTCTATACATTATATTCCTAAGACATTGGGGCATGATTTTGATAAACTTCACCATTTCTATTTCCCTTGCTCTTTTTATAATCTTGGTCCTCTACAATATAGAAATACTCTGGTCTTAACCTACTTTCACTTTTTCTCTATTGTATTCAGAAGTACTATTCCAAAGCCAATTGCTTTTCTTGAGTTTATTACACAGAAGCAAGCATCTGCCCTGAAAACTAATGGGGCTGTCGTCTGCTCCTGCATGGGCTCTCCAGGTGAGAAGTACAGTTTTAAGACCATCCGTGTTGTCCTGGCGAACACACGACAGGTTCCTTGTGACCTGCACAGGTGTGAGTCAGAGGAGCACTGTGGGCACTGTTAGTGCTTCAGAGCACAGCCCTCCTTTCCACTGCGGACTAAATGTGTCTACAGGAAGTTCAAGAGCGGGCAGACACCGCTGTATGTGCTGCTCTGTCTTCCCCCGTGTGGTCTTTGGCCAATTTATTTCCTTGGGGGGGGGGCGTCTAGGAGGCTTGCCATCAGGTGATGTTTATCAGTGATCATTTACAGAATGCATTTTGTGTTAAGCTGGGAAGGAGATGTGAATCAGATCGTCAGAGCGCTAGAAAGTCCTCTTTATTAACTGATTCTGCACATTCCAGATGCCGCCATGAAAAGTACCTTGTAGACATTCCAAGTGTATTTTATTTTTTAAATAAAAAACAGCTGCCTAGAAGTGCATCACCTGAGTGCGTAACGGTGAATGGGAGCCAGGCATTGCTTGGAGCTGTGTGATGGGCACAGGTCCTGGAGCCAGGGGCCGCTGAGGCTCAGGAAAGCCCTGCAATTCCTGTGTGGCACTGCATCACCCAGAGGAGCAAAAGCCAGCCACAGCGGCCCCTCCACCAGGAGTCCTCTCGTAGGACACCTCTCCTACCCGGCAGCACACTATGGTCAGCACATGGAATGCTCTCTTCTGCACCAGTGATGTGAAGATGGGCACGTGCGTCCCTGGCACGGGGCCTCCCTGAGAGCAGGCTGTGAATGCAGGCAGAGGCAGAGCCTGTCCGAGGGTCTCTTTGGACTGCAGCTTCACCTACCTGCAGAATGTGTGAAACACTGATCTTTTTATTTCTTGGGGGGATGAACAATTGCAGCATTTAGAGACATTTAAATAATGCTTAATTTTTGAAGCAGGAGAATTAGACAAATGGATGTGTTCAGCCTAGACTTCAGGTCGGCTTCTGTTTTTTAAGCTTAATGTGTGATATTAGCCTATTAAGTGGCGTTCTTTTATTTGATCCATTCTCTATCCCCATTAGACGTCATTTCCATTGATGTTTTGCATTGTTTGCATGTTCGCTCTTCTTATGTTCAACTACAGGGCTGAGGGGGAAATAATTAGATTTATGGCTTTGTACTTTTAGTTTTCAATTTAAAGGTCTATTCAAAAATTACTCATGAGATGATACACACAAGGCCATTTTCTACTCAAATTAGCTTATCAAAACGAAATATCTCCTTTAGCAATTTTTCTGGAGATGAAGGAAGCCGACGGCCCACCTCCACTTGATGGGAACACAGGTTGTGATTTTCTCCTGCAGCAAACCCTGTAAACACCACCGTCGCCCGAGCACTTCCTGCAGTGTTTCTGCATGGCTTCCCCGGGCCATCTGGGGGACATGGCTCCTCCCATGGCGCAGCAGGCAGGGTCTGCAGGGGCGTCTCAGAGATGCTGTAGCCCAAGTGCAGACTCAACCCTGAGGCCGGGAGGGCGGCAGCCACTCTGGGGGCCACTGGAACGTGTGTCTACTCCCGGCGAACCCTAGATGCCCCTCGGGGAACAGGAGGGGTGCTCTGCGAGGATCCCTTCTCCGACACAGAGACCTGGGTCAAGACTGTTCTCTCCTCTGTGCACTTTGTCCTGGGTGGAGGTTCTTGGCCCTGGAGCCTGTCACCTCAGGTTTAAATGGGGACTTCAGTGTCAGCTTCACAGACTGGCGAGAATAGCAGGCGTCCCCCGGCACATGGCCTGTGCCCATCCTGTGACATTTCTGTGTGTCGGCCAAGGACCCGGGTGTCAGTGACCAGTAGATCTCACCTCCCACGTGTTCAGGCACCTCTGAGTGGGTCCAGGTCAGCCTGGGCCCGCCCTTCATGTCTGCGCTTTGGGGTCTCTGTGTGCGTGAAGCAGGGCGATGCCACCCAGGTGCATCACCCAAAGCTCAGGGAGGGATAGCAGCCGCGAGCCTGGCAGAGACCCCCCACATGTGACACCGGCTTGCTGGCGCACCACTGCGGCCTGATCCTCCCATGTCACAGGTGAACACGCGAGGACCCAAGGACGCCGCGGTCAGGGTTGAACGGGCTCACTTTGGTCGTCACTGTGGCTGGCCGGTGTCCAGGAGGCTGGGTCCCCACCCCGCTGTTGGTGGTCTTCCAGACCCTGCCGGGTGCTCTGGGAAACCCCCCAGGAGCAGGCCTGCTGCTGCTCACCAGCCCACGGCCCAGGTCACACGCAGATGGCAGCCGTCAGTCCCAGGCAGTGATCCCTGAGGACCTCCGTCCTTGAGGACCGGGACGAGGTTCCGCCAGGATGCTGTGGCCGTGCCCCAGCCACCAGCCGGGCCCTGGTGTCCCCTGCTGCCATAGCTACCTTGTGGGTACACATCCATAGGGAAGGAAACGGGGACCTGGTAAAACACACAAGGACAAATTCCCATCACCCCGGCCTCGGTGCCTCTGGCAAACTAACACTAGTGTTGAAACATCACGGCGCCATCTCTCATCAGGGCGCATGTCTTCACCGGTGGCCTCAGCCCAGGGGCCGTCTGGCTTCAGGAATGCTGCTCGCTGGGCAGGAAGGTTGAGCTGACTCGGTTTCCCCGACCCCCTGCAGAGGCCGCATGCTCAGTGGCTGGCGCGGTTTTGAGGAAGTGACATGGAGACAGCCTAGAAGGTGCCAGTTTTTGTCCTTGGAACCTGGGACAGCGCAGCCTGGTGACTGCCCTTTACAGGCCAGACTGGACCTGTGGAATGGAGAAGCCCCTCCTCCAGGGCTGGGGAGGTGACGAGGCCGGGTATGAGTCTCTCCACAGCAGGCTCCTGTCCCTGGCACAGCGGGGCACTTGAGATGGTGCTCCTGGCTGGCTCTGACTGGGGTACAAGCAGAAGCATTCAGTGATTTAGTAAATGTCCTTTAGCGGATTTCCGATCTGGAGTCTTGAAATCGGGGCCCAGGCCCTCCAGGGTTACCTTCTTCTTTCGGATCCCCTGGGCGTCTCCGAGCCAGCCAAGGCAGACAGCCCACCACGGACTGCCAGGATGCTGGTCCACTCCGAGAACAGGCCCCTCTGGGGAAAGAGATCAACAAGCATTTACCAGGAGCGGACACCTTGACTCGGTTCAGGCGGCCCTACAGGGCCTCTCCTCCAGGGAGGGGGGACAGCTGCTCGGGCGTCTGTCACACCTGTGTGCTCGCCAGGTCTTAAGGACAAATGCTTTAACCAGGAAGTCGAGTACTGGGCAGTTACAAGGCTCCAGAGCCTGGGTGATGAGCAGTCCCTTTCTCTCTAGTTGGTGGCGGATTAAATCAGTAGTGAGCGTCCTCCTTTCTGGTTCCTTTCTGAGGTCACAGGTGTGTGCGGAGGACCCTCACCTTTCATCTGTTGGTGTTTTTCCAAATAAGTTGTGAATCCTCTAAAGCTGATGAAAGGGCGTTCATGAAAAGATGGGGCAGCTTATCAACCCTGTCCTTGCACTCAGAAGTGGCACGACAATTCTCGTGTGTGGGCGTGCAGCGGACAGCAGAGGAGCTGGCTCTGTGGACGCTGACCTCCTCTGACACCCGCTTCTGTCCCAGCCTGAGGTCATTTGGTGCAGAGTCTCCGTCCCTGGAGCGCTGTCCTCTGCTGGCTCAGCAGACCTGCTGGAAGGAGCAGACTGTCTTCAAGTCCACTCTGATGGATGTTTTCGAATGGACCTTCGCTTGGTCTTTGGGTCACCACATTTGGAGGGCCTTGATCGTGCCTTATGTAAATCATGTTCAGTGACCACTGTCCCTCTGCATGGAGGGCTCAGATGAGACGCGGCAGGCACGCTGGAGCCCCACCGGCGGCCAGTGCTGGGCTGTTGGGGCCCTGGGGGTTTGAGGTTGGGGTTTCCTCTAGATTTACCCTTGTAAATTGGGACATGACCAGGAATCCAGAGGGTCTTCTTCCCTAGTAGAAGTGAGCCAGGTGGGGAACAAGGGAGGAAAGCGAGAAAGAAGGGAGGAGTCCCCAGGGCCCTGGGCCTGCGAATGGGAGGTGAAGGGAGGTAGGCTTGGTGAAGGACGTGGATAGGAGGAGTGAGGGGCATCAGAGCTGCAGGGTCCAGGGAGACGGAGGGTCCTGGAGGGTCGAGGGCTGCCTGTTCACTGCCGCCAGCTGCCATGCTGAGAACCGGCATGGTTGAGCCTGAGAGGAGGTGGGGCAGACCAGGCGGTGAGGAGCCACGTCTTACGGGGGGATGGCCCAGCGCAGGCAGGACTCAGGCCTCCTGCCTGCCCCGACACCACGCTGCCTGGTGTGTCCACTTCAGCCTTGGCAAGGTTTCCTAGGTACACAGTAATATGTCATCTCCGAGGTCATGCAACGTGTCACTTTCCACAGCTTTGACCAAAATACAGGACCGGAACAGCTCGGAGGAGGAAAAGCTTACTCTGGGCTCACGGTTTCAGAAACTCAGTCCATTGTGGCTGTGTCCACTGCTCTGGGCCTAAAGCAAGGCAGAACATCATGGCAGATGGGAAGGAGGGAAAGAAAGCGAGACGAGCCCCAAGACAAGAGTCCCCAGGGCACACCCGTGACCTACGTCCTTCAGCATGCCCACCTGTGTACGGTTCACCCAGGAGTCTATTGTTGACCCATCTAGTGGATCCATCCCCTGGTGGGGTTACAGCTCTCGTCCCCACGTCCTCCGTCTTTGGACATTGGCTGTATCATCTAACTGTGATGTTTGGTGGACAATCTTAGGTTCAAACCACAACATGCACTTCTGTCCCCATGGCTCAGCCCTATACTTGCAGTCCTGCAGCAATCACAGGTGATATGTAAATGAATGGCCATGGCTGTGTTCTAATAAAACTTTATCCATAAAACACACAGAGGGCCAGAGGTTTGCTGAGAGCCCCAGTTTCCTGAAGCTGGATTGACTAAGAGTGGCCAGCTCTGCTAGGGAAAGAAGCCACATAAGTCCCCATAAAGGGATAGAAAGAGGAGAGAGAGTGTGTGTGTGTGTTGGGGGGGCAGCTTTAATAGGACAAAGGACAGAATCTCCACTAGCCACTGGTGGACTATGGTGATGGCAGTTCTCAGGTGGCTTAGTTTTATGATCATTCGTGCTTCAGAACATTGTTTCATGTACTTTAAGCAACCCAGAGCCCAGGCTTCAATGTATTTGCCCCTCTGAGCCCCCCACCAGTGCCCATCTCCTTTGTCCCTAGTGTCCCCCGCAGCCTTCGCCTCCCTGGGATGCATGCGGGGACTTTCTCCACCCACAGCTCCCTTAGCACTTCTCTCTTTTGGCTGGGAGTTGAAAGAATCGGTCACTTAGTTCCCACAAAGGTATCTGGAGTGAGCTTGGGTGATTTTTCAGCTAGAGAAAGTCACCTGAAGGTTGGTTCATAATTTATCTGTTTTCCCGTTTGAACAGAAGCAGTAGGTTCTGCTACGAGTGCACCATTTTATCACTCTTCAGTTTTATTGACAGTAAAATACCTTGAAAATGAAATAGGGAGGTGGTATATCAGAGCAAACTTGAACTTGGCAGTTGCAAAGCATTGATCTGCATCAACCATTCAAAGACAAACGCACAAAGCCTGGCCCTTGCCCATGAGGAGGCAGTCAAGGACACAGCTGTGTGCCGTGTGCCAAGAGCGAACCCTCACCTCACTTTGTGCCCTGCAAAGGGCCCTCCAAGAGCATTACCGAGTGGCTTTGTCTTCTCTCTCTCGCATCATGGACAGCCTGTCTCGCCCCATCCATTTGCAGCACCAAGAAAACCTCTTTCTTGTCCTAAGGTCTCTTTGAGCCTCCTGCTCCTGGTGCCTTCACCTCTGCCAGAGTCTCACCACGAGGGAGTCTCGCTCACCATCCAAGGGTTCATGTGATGGTAGGTGGTACCCGTAGGTGGTCAGGGCCCGGGGGGCAGCGGCTCATCTCCAATCTGCTTCTGCCCACGAGGGAGCTCCGGTGAAGTCCGAGGGTGACCTTGGGAACGGCCTGATGGACCAGGAGGCCTGGAGACTCATGGCTCCTCACACGCGAACACAGGGCAAAGGGCTGCACCTCCAGAAAGACCCGGGACGTCTGTCCCAGGAACACGACCTTCGCCACAGGCCACAGCCGTCTCTTCCTGCTTCTGCTTTTGCGGCTGGCCTGCGGGGAGCGGGTACCATCTCCTGGAGCGCCGGGGAGCAGCACCTTACAAGGCTCCCAGGAGTGCAGGCCTCACGGGAGACGGGTCCAACTTGTACCAACCACAGAGCGCCTGGGGCTGGGTGAGGTTGGGGAGAGCAGAAGGCCTACCCCTGTCTTCTCTGAGCATGGGGCTCCTGTTCTCAGTCACCCGAGCCAGGGTCCCCCCTTCGGTGCCCTGCGGCTCCCAGCTTGGGTTGCTCAGGGCTGGCAGCCTGCAGCCCATCCCTCAGTCTGGCCCCTGCCTCATCTTGCATGGCTGCTCAGCTAAGAATGGTTTACATGTTTAAGTTGTTGGAAAACAAATGGAAAGAAGAATGTTGTCTCACTGTACTTAAAATTTACATGAAATTTAAATTTCACTGCCCCTAAATAAAGTGACTGGATAAATAAATCAGTTGTTCACGCACTGCCTGGGCTGCTTCAGGGTTACAGTGGCAGAACTGTACAGTAGACCCCTCCTAAATGAATGATTCTCAAGAACTAACAAATCTGGTAATGCTATTCTACCAAAATGGTACAATAATTATCCAAAGTTTCTTTTTCCCCTGTTTTAGTTTCCCGTGTCTAGTGAATGAAAATATTAAGTGGGAAATTCTACAAATCAATAGTTTATGAGTTTGAAGTTGCAAGCCATTGTGTGTGCAGTCGCCAGCCATCCCTACTCCACACTGCCTACACACGAACCATCCTGTTATCCAGTGTATCCACACTGTATACACTACCCACCTGTTAGTTGCTCAGTAGCCACCTCTGTTATCAGAGAAACTGTCACGCTAATGCAGGGCTTGTTCAAGTAACCCCTATTTACTTAACAATGACTCCAAGGTACAGGAGTAGTGGTGCTGGCAATTTTATTGTAGTATGTAGTATTGTCATGATTATTCTATTTTTTATCCCTTATTTTGCCAGCTTTTTAAATTGAACTTTATCAAGAGTATAAGCATATAAAAAAAAACAGAATATGTGTGATTTGGTACTACCTTCGTTTCAGGCACCCCTGGGGGTCTTGGGACGTGTTCCCTGTGGGTAAGGGGGGACAACTGTGGTTGAGATGGAGACCATTTGACCTGAGAAGCCAGAAGCATCTACTTTGTGCCGTTCCACAGGGAGACGTGCCGGCTCCTGCAGAGCTCAGTGGCCTCCTGCGAGCTCTCTCCTGTCACCTCCCTGCCGAGTAGTCACTGAGTCTGTTTCAGTGGGAGGACCTGCAGCTCTGTAGACTTCCAATCTGCTCTTGACCACAGTGTGGGTGGCTTCAAAGTGAACAGAGATGTAAGCGTAGACACACAGCGAGGAGAGCTGCCTGCGAGACGCTGGGGCAGTGGCAGCCCGACCGGCAGCTCCGCCTTCTTCTCCCAACACAGAGCTTTCTGTTGGATTAGGTGCCCGCCTGCTCCAGGCCCGGCAGCCAGCCCCAGGCAAGCTGAGCTCCTCTGCCTCTCTCTCCTGACGCCTCTTTGTGGGGTCTTCTGGGAATGTGGCTCCTCTGCCCAGGAGACAGCCCTTCCAGTCTGCGGTGCGGGCCTGGGTGTGGGCAGGCCACGCTCATCTGCAGTTGGATGGACGTCTGCTTTTCTGTCATCCTGCACAAAGTTTCTGGAATCGCTGATAGAAGGATTGTGCACAGGAGTTGCTCATCTCCATAAAAACGAGTCTCAGAAAGTTTGATTTAAACCCAACCGGCAAGTCCAAGGAGGTCATCACACCGAGGCTGACCTCGCTCCCTGTCTCTCCGTCCGGGTCGAGGCTTTGCAGTTGGCTAACTTTGCAGTAATTAAATCTGAAGGTTGAGTCCTTGTTCTCTGAGAACTGCCAGTGGAGCCTGTAATCCTCTCCGGTCCCCTCAGTGAATCAGGCCTCTGGTTTATTGACATGTAATTAGATCAGCGTGTCACGGCATCAATGCCAGTGTAAACACCATGCAGCAAGTCGCTGATCCTTACAAGATGAGCCACCTAATCTCCCACAGACGCCCCGCTCTGTCAACACCCAGGGAGGCAGCGTCCCTCCCCGTGTCTCCAGATGTCCCCAGGGACACTTCAGCCCTCTGGCACCTCTCACAGACGGTAGAAAAGGAAGACAGGACCCTGCAGATTCCATCTCCTGAAGAAGCAGGGGAAGCGTGAAGTCCAGAATGGACAGGGCACCTGAACTGCCCCAACCAGCTCCCTCCCCAGCTGAGAAAAGAAGCTGATTCCAAGACAAACAGCCCAAAGGGCTGTTTACTGACATGACTGACCAGAGAGTGTTGCTAGGCAGGTGAAGCTGAGCTGGGCAACAGACTTGCTAACAGACGGTGGTTATGGGGTGGCTTGCTGTCCACTGGCACGGTGCTGGACACTGCTAACAGAGCGTTGGCATCATCTCTGCATCTGTGCTCCGACACCTCCGTGAGTAAGTGCCCGCTTACCTCCAGGGCTCAGAGTGGACCACTGTCCTGCTAAGTACCCCCAGGCCGGAGCATGTGGGGCTGCATGGCCGACGCCCTTAACCATCACCCCGAACGGCAACAGGAACGTCATCCTGTCCCAGTCATTGGCACAGTGATGGCAGCCAGCTCAGGAGAGAACGGGGAGGAATGAGTCCAGCCAGCTTTGGAGGTGGAGCAGCCCCTCAGCAGCAGTGCTCACCCCCCACAGCTGGCTCTGGGGGTCGGCTCACTCTAGGAGTGGGCAGAGCCGTGCATGTGGAGCAGAGGGGGGGTCTGCTTGCCCTTGCTCACTGTGCCCGCCACCTCCTGTTCTCGTCCAGCCATGGGCTCCCCTGCCCGCCCTTCCTGTCCTGACAGGCACACGGGAGCCTGCTGTAGTGCTGGTTGTTGAGCTCCGCAGAGCTCTCCCTTGCCACAGCCACACAGATCGGGTGCCGTGGGTCGGAGAGGCGCCTGCTCAGGAAAACACGTGTTTAAAGGAGAAGAAAATGGCATTGAAGTTCTGAAAGAAGCTGCGAGGCGCTCTTGGCGGGGCTTGGTCTGAGCCCTTCTGCCTTTGCACGGGTCCTGGTGAGCGGGCGGCAGGTAGGCGGGCTCTCCCGGGCAGCACGGGAAGGTCTCCGAAGCCGCTCGAGTGGTGAGAAGCGAGGGATCCCACGAGCTGGGGTGGCTGCAGAGCACTCCGGAGCAGCTGTGCCTGTTCACGTTCCCAGGTGACCCAGAAGCCAGCGGGGACCCAGGCAGCGTGACCCGGGTGCGGCTGGAGCCACGGACGCCCTGGCCTCAGAGCTCCCCTGAACTTCAGCTTCTTTGGCTGCAAATGGCGAGGACTCGTGCCTCGTGACTCTTCCACCACGAGATAGACCACAGTGCCTCTGATTCAGTGCTGAGAAGCCTTTGAAGGCGCAGGCTCCCTTTAAAATGTCACTTCACATCAGTCAATCAGGCCTGTGGCATTTGGTTGAAAGAACAAACAGCGCATCTTATCTGCTGCGCGGTGGAGACATTCTCTCATGTTATTTTTGGTTGTTAAAGTTGGAAAAGGACTCACACTTAGAGTTAAGAGGAAAGTTAGCCAGGGCACCCAGCCTGCAAGAGAAGCCGGTCTGCTCCCGAGGCAGCTGCCCACCAGGCCTGCTTCCCGCCTGCCCGTGAGGGTGCCCCGGGCACATGCGTCACCCGTGGGTGTTCAGACACAATCTATCCCAAATCCTACCTAGGTGAATTTTAAAGACCCACCTCACACTGCCCGCGCCCCTCGGCAGGGTCTCCTGGGGGCCATGTCTTGGTGGCACACAGCTGTCTTATTTCACCACGTCCAGGCTGGCCTCGTGTGCACAGTGCAGCACCCTGGGCCGTGTTCTCCCATGCTGTCCCAGGTCCTCTCCGGTTGCCTTGGCCTCGGGAGCTGGCACCTGGATCACAGCAAGGTCCAGCTCCGCCTCTGGCCAGCTGCACTCCTGGCCCATGTCCTGCCTGCCCAGCCGTGCAGTGGGGCCAGGACCAGAGGGAGCCCTCAGGAGGCCTGCCCCAGGCCAGGAACCCCCTGGCCACCTCTGGTGTCATTTGCAGGGAAGGCAGCCCCACGGGGTGACGTCATTCCGCCTCATCACTGTGGATGTCTGAGTGACCAGGAATGCACCCACTGCTGCGCCTGCAGGGTGCTAAGAGGAGCATCTCTGCACCTGTGGAGGGCCACAGCCAGTCGGAATGGCCCTGGCATTCTGCCAGAAGCGATGGTTGAGAGACGAGCCACTAAGATGGTGCTGGGTTGATTCAACTGTATATAGACCCCTGCTGTCCGCCTGGGCGCCCCTGGAGTTCTCACGAGGACTTCCTGGGGAGTTCCGGTTGGTGTGGTGTGCCGGAGAGGAGCCATGTGGGTGGCCTTTGGGAGAGTTCCCGGGGAGTGTGCGTGCATGGAGTGCTGTTGGAGTTCAGGCAATAAAGTTTCCTGTTTGAACATACAAGTGCTTTGTGGCGGCTCTGTGATTTGTGCCCAGTCAGACTGCGGCATGCACCTGTGTTCGTGTAGTGAGCGACCAGGAGCAGGTCCAAGGGGTGCATTTTAAAGTCACAGAGATGGTCACTGATGCCCTCCAAAGCCGGCTTGCTTGGTGAGTGTCTGAAGGTGCCTCCGAGATGCCAGAGCACAGACCCCGAGTGGACCTGGGCACACTGGGCACGCCCGTCTAGCTCCAGGGGTCAGGGGAGGGCCATGCTGGGTGCTGCGACTGCGGGGATGGTGTAGGGTGGCTGGCCACACCTGCCCTCAGGGCGGCTGCCCTTCCCCTGCCCCCTGTTGGAGCTGCCCCACAGGGAGGAAGACTCCCACGGGGAGAAGGAGGAGGCTCCAGGCCCGGGGAGGACAGGCCTGCTGCCCGCGCTCAGCCCTGCCCCTCTGCCCCTGTGTTCCATTCCAGTTCTGTTTGGAGTTCCCGTCGGGGACAGGAATGCGGGAGTGGGGCCGGGCATGGTCCTTCTTATCCACACACCTCAGAGGGCAGAGGGAAAGGCAGAGTGGCCTCCAGGCCAGGAAAGCACAAGGGCAGTCACAGCAAAGAATAAGAAGCTTTTATTTTACGGCCCCGGGTTGCGCCAGCACTTACCCTGGGCAGACTGCTTCCGTGTTTCTGTGACGTGGGGCTCTGCTGACGTTCCTCAGGAAGGTGACCAGCCACGCCAGGCAGAGGTGGACAACAGGTGACTGAAATGGCTTCTCAAGCACACAGACACGGCACACCCGGTCCACAGCAGCACAGTTCCCGGTGCCCATCAGCTGGCAGACAGACAGACAGACAGACGGGGTGAGCTGTAGCCATGCAGCTGAGATGACTGTGCCACACAGAGGAACCAAGTCTGACCCCCACCCTACGCTGCAGCTGGGGACCAGACGCGAATGCTGACCGGCTCCACCCACGTGGGGCGCCCAGGTCAAAGGTGGCCATTGGGGCGGTCTTACTGGCTTCGGGGTGTTCTTTTGGGGTGAGGAAAGTGTCTGGGAGTAGAAGTGGTGTCTGCACAACAGAGAGAAGACACCAACGACACTGGACTGCTCGTTTGGAAATGGCACATTTCACAATACATGAACTTCCCCTCCATCGAGGGTCTTCCTCCTGGTTTGAAGGCAGAGTACCAGGACAGGTTGCTGACTTTTTCAGTGTCCCGTGTCACAAGTCAACAGCTGGCTGGTGGCTCTCCTGGGCCACAGGGTTCCTCAGCCCTGACCTTGTGTGGCCCTGATGTCAGGTGCTGTGGCTCCCCTTGTCCAGGGCGCGGCGCGCCACCCGAGGTCCAGTCCATGACTCTGAGCAGAGGCAAAGATCCTTTGGGAGGGCTGAGGCCCTTTGGTTTCTGTGTTGGCCACTTCTTTCACGAGGACAAAGACAGGTTTTCTATTGGCTTAAGGAGGAGCCTGTCACTGGCCTCTCGGGATCTGGTCTGAAGTCCAGGCCTGCTTTGGTGTGGAGCCAGGTGTCCCCTGCCTGTCCCTTCCTGTCAACCCAGGCCCATCTGGACATGGCTCCCAGGCCCGCCCAGGCAGCACCCACACACGCCCGACCTTCCTGAGTCGAGAAGTGGGTTACTCTACTCTTACGTCCAGCCGGGTGGACACCGTGCCACACCTGTGGTCCCCGTGCTGATGCCTGAGCCGAGGGCCAGACCAGCGACTGGGGAGTGGGACCTTGTAGAGCCACAAAAAGTCAAAACCTTTAAAACAGGAAAAGCTGGAAGGTGAAGGAGCTCTGCACCCTGCCCGGGAGTCCACCTGGGGTGTGGTAGGAAGAAGGAGTGGGGCATCCTGGTGCTCTGAGTGCACAGCCAGGAGACGCCGTGGGGAGCAGGTGTAGAGAGGCCCCCAGGGCAGACATTTCCAGAGAGGACTGAAGTGTCCCGGGCGTTCTGAAGGGTAAGTGGGGTCGATTGTGTTTGCAGACCTATCATTATTTCACAGAACACAACTAGTCTCAGCTAGTATCACCGGATCAGAAAACACAAGGACACCAACAAGAGACTGGGCACACCCATTGTCTGGCTGACCAAGAGACAGCTTAGCACGTCCACGTTGACCTCCCTCCCCGACTGTCCTCAGTGGGTCTTGGCGGGTCGTGGGTAATTCTTCAGGGTGTGGTGTGCAGCAGCCAGCCCCAGACCTGCACACGGACATCTCCCGCCACTTGTATACCTGCATACGAATAAAACATCAGTGAAGTTTTACAGCGCGCCTTTTCCTCCCTGCATGGCACGTTGATTTCCCCGTGTAAACAGGCTCCCATGTCACTTCTGCATTGTTCTACTACATTTTACTTATCTGCTCATCTGCTGGTGGACACGGGTGGGTTCCACAGTCCGGCCGCTGTGAACAGCCGGCTGTCGCATGCTGTGCGTGCGTTGTAAGGCTGCCTTTGACTCTTTGGGGCAGATGCTGGGGATGCAGCATCATTTTCCAGGACTGTCAACCGTTGTGTCCCGAAGCTGATGACAGGTGTCATCCATTGCTCCGGCTGGGGCCCTGGGATGTTCCAGTTGTCACCAGTGAACTCAGATGGATGAGCACCACCCACTCCCCACATTCTTGGTTGTTTCCTTTGGGTAAATTCTCAGATCGCGGAGCAGTGAGCATGCACACTTTAAAGTCAAGGGTATTCCTCAGGGTACCACTAAACCTCCTCAAAGGCGCCTACTTATGGTCACCCGCGAGCGTCCCTCTGCCTTGCCCGGGGTGCTGCTGGTCGAGAGGTGAAAGTTCACCTCCAGAATCCACGGGACCCCAGGGGTGGCCCTGGCCATGCCCAGCTCTGCCCTTCCATCCTCCTCCCTTTTCCTTTCTCTCTCCTCCTCTTCTGCCTCCTTTCTCGTCCCCTTCCTTGAGTTGCTAGTTGACAGTCCTGGTTCTGTCTCCCGATGCTTTATTACAGGTTTCAGAAGCTCTTTGTGCTAGTCTTCGTGCTGAAAGCCCATCTGCAGAGGGGTTTCCTGGGGTTGGCTAAGCACAGGGTGGGGACAAGTGAGAGGAGTGCAGGGGAGCTGAAGCCCAGACGGAGAAATGGGCACAGAGTGAGTGGGCAGAGCCGGCCAAGGCCAGGCAGAGAGGGCCGCGGCACCAGGCCGGGGCTCGGGCACCAACTCCAGAACACCCTGAGCAAGCGTCCAGAGCTCCTGACTGTGTCTGGCCGACCAGGGCCAGTGGGCTGTGGTCCTCCATCATGTCACCCCTCCATCCATGGAGTGGGGTGGTTTCAGGCCTAAGGAGTGTCGGACGTGCGTGGGCGCAGGGCCTGGACCTCTTGCTCTTGCTCTGTCGGTGGTGGGAGCACCCACCACCAGAGGCCAGCTCCTGACCCCAGGAAAGCCCTGAGCTCTGGAGAGAGCCACAGTCTTTGGAGGGAAGAGAGTGGAAAATGAGTGTGCACACACACACACACACACACACACACACACACACACGTGAACAGGCTGAGCTGTACATGGATACACTATTTCAATTCTCCAAATATATGAGGCCGGACAGGAGACAGTGACCCTAAAACACAAGAGCCACCAACCATGGTGGCCTACCTCCTGCTCCTGGACTCGGGGTTCCGAATGCGAGAGAACGTGAGCTTGCTGCTGAAGTGCCCAGTCTGTGGTGTGCTGTTACGGCAGCCTGCCACCTGGGGCCCAGAGCCCCTGAGAGGCCAGGGGACCACAGGGGCTGTGGTGTGGGTGCGGCTCAGGGGAGCGTGGCCTTGGGCCGGCATGTGCTGGCCCGGGATGTGGGCAGCTCCTCAGCCTCTCCTTCCAGCTGTTACAGCAGGAGAAGTGAAGGAGGCCCGGGCTTCCCTCCTGCAGGTCAGCTCGCACACGGCTGATTTCCACTCTTCTCTCTAAACTTTGCCCGGAAGAGACCTCTTTGGGAGCTCTCCACGATCCGTGAAGAAAAGGTCAGGGTGTTTGAAAATGACGAGTGATTAGTTTACAGTTCTCATAACTCGGGCTCTACAACAATGGAATTAATCTTCAGAGGAAAAAATTAAAAGGTAGTTTGCTCCCAAGGGAGCTGCGGGGTTTGTTGTGATGAGCGCCTGGGCACAGCCGCAGAGCCCCAGGGCGCCTCCTTGTTTAATCAGGATGGGGAGCAGGAGCCGATTAACCCCTGCCTTGCCCTCCCTCTGACGGAGCGTCCTGCTTTCTGCTCTGGAAATGCTTCCTCTCTGTGCAACCCCAGCCCTGGGGGGTGAGGGCACGGGCCTCTGTGCTGGGTCTGGGGAGGGCCAGGGCCTGGGCCAGCCTGTGGCCCTGGTGTTGTGGTGAGCATTACCCTGAAGGGCAGCACGTCTGCAGGACAGGGAGACAGTTTCCGTGCCTGAGGCCCAGAGGTGAGCGGCAGGCCCCGGGCACTGGGTCCAGAGTTGCACTCTCCCTGGGACCCCCCACCGGAGGACATGGCTTTCACTGACTGCAAGCCACAGCCTGGCGCGGCTAGGGGAGGCTCTCGGGACCCACAGAGCTGCTCCGGCTTGGTCTCCCCAGATCGCGGACTCCCACAGAGTCAATGCTACCATAAGCAGCCTGGACTTGGGGGTTAAGAAAATCAGAATAACGCAGACATGTGGCTCTCTCCAACTCCTGTGATCAAGGTGTAAGCAGGGCCCTTCCTTTACCCACTGGCAGAGCGCAACTCACAAGCGTCGTATCCGTCTTGACTGATCATTCGTTGTGAGTCGAGGGGCGTGTTCTGCCAGCAATGCACGGGGGCCAGAGCTGACCCCAGGGGAAGGCAGGTGGCCAAGAATAAAATGGCCTCACGTTTGCTCAGACGCCTTGGAGACTGCTAAGAAGAGCAGCTCAATGTTGCACTTAATAAAACTTTACCGCGTTTTTGAATTTAGAGACTTGGAATTGTCCTGTCCAGTCTTTGTCCTCCGCCTCCATTTGCATCGTCTAACGCTCCACCGTCCCCTAATTTTAGAGTGTTGGAATAGCTATAAAGTGGTGGTTTTGGCAACCTCAAAATCTCATTATATATACAAAGAAAATTAGCATATTTATATATTTGCATGATTTTCCCTTGGCCTTGAAGAGGCTATTTTGAAAACTGCTCAATGGCAAATAAGGAGAATTTATCAGTACTGTTAAAGAAAAGGAAATCTCTGTCATTTTACCTTGTAATACAATTAAACAATCTTGGCGCGTACACTAGTATAGCTATCTGGTAAAATTTATATTGAGAATTTTACTATTTATAAAATATATTGTCTTTTAAAATGTTGCCTGCTTCATTTTATGGAAAACATAAAAAACCTCTTATGAAAATAAAGCACTCTTACAATGTAACAACGCATCCCGACTGTACATGCCACCGAGCCAGTGGGACGGCTACCCCTGCCTTTCTAGGTATTAGCATATTAGTGATTGAAAGAGCTATTATTTTTCCTCAAGGGAAAATCTCTTAGCATTTTACCAGCAAGTTTTGAAAAGATATATGTTTAAAAGAAATCTTCATCTTGCTTTTGAAAGAAAAGTATAAATATCACAATAATTTAAAACCTGCCAAGATGAGTCACCCTTGGAAGAAAAGGGGCTTAGCCACACAGCAATGCCGTGGTCTCTGATCTGCTCCTGGGAGCCTTGTCTGCCCTCAGATTTCTATTCCCTTCAGATAGAGTCCCTGCTTGCTGTTTTCCACTGATTCTGTATTTTCGTTCGTGTGGTCTTGGTTTCTACATCATGAGTCGCTTACATTGAAACAACGATGTCAGGGGCCATGTGTGGCGGGGCTGTGCCGGGGGGTGGCAGGGCGGCCGAGCTTCCTGGCTGTCCTGCTAGTGGACTCCCCAGCCTCGACACGTCCCTTGTCACTGTGCCCACCCACTCTGAAGGTCGTGGAGCTGTGATGGTCCACGGTGAGCACCCTGTGGGGTCTGGGCCAGGTCACCTGCCAGCACTCCGTCCACCGGCTCAGAGGCTCTGAGCGCCCGTGGTGGGCGAGAGTGGCCGTGGGTGCCTTGGGCTTGGAGCTCTGGCCACCGGGCCTGATGGCCAACCCTGCCTGATGTCTCCTCCTCCTTTCACTTTGGGAAAGATACTTGAGTACTCAGAGGAGGTGCCCACCTGGGCTCACCCTGGGTGGACGGTGGCCCTGTGGTGCCCGCAGAAGGAAAGGCGCACAGTCGCTCACACACTCACAGGCAGCCACTGCAGCCGTCTTGTCAGAAGACCAGACCTCCCAGGGCCCGCCACTGCAGCAGGATCACACCAGTGCCCAGCAAGTGCGGTCATTGGCATCTCTAGCACCTGTGTGGCCCCTGGGGTCTGCTCACGTTGTAGATGCAGATCCCCACCCAGGTCAGGGGACCCTCACTGTCACAATGGCACCTGAGATCTGAACCCAGGTCTGCCCCGCTCCAACTCTGACTGCAGAGACCTGGTGGTTATCTGGGCACTGCCCTGGGAGGGCAGTGAAATCCTACAGAGAGGGGCCGGCCACCTGGGAGAGCACCTACAGGGACTGCGGGTTTCCTCTGCAGAGGGAGGGGCCTCTCTGCATGTGGACCTGCGTTGGGGTGGGCCCTGGGCAGGTATTAATGGCTTATACAAAGTTCCTTCATGTAGTTACATGAAAACCAAATGGCAGAAATGACCTCCCTTTTCCTTGGTCCCGTTGGCATCTTTTAAAAAAAATCCTACCTGGCATGGAAATTGGGGGTGTGAGGTGCAGGGGAGCCTGTCCTCTCTGGAGCTTCTGGGGTTCAGGCTACAGAGTCTCTGTGGAGCATCCCGCTTCTAAACAGGTGGAGATGGCGCTACCTGGGTGGAGGGCAGCGGTACGGCAGCATCTGCCCAGAAAGACTGTGGCTGTTTTCTTCATGAATATTTCAGAGTGGCTTCAGGCCCAGGGCTTTGGTGTGCCTTGTGGCTGCACAGGGGGTCTGAAGTTTGGCCAGGTTTCCAGGATTCACCGCGCCCACCCACTCTGTCTCCCCCAACCTCCTCTCAGAACCTCCTTTCATGTGAAAGAGTGTGGGGTCGAGCTTTAAGGTGCTGCTTAATAATTTAAGTTACAGACTCTGCAATACCCCCTCAGCAGGGAGGGGTGATTTTTTCCTGGTCTGTTTCTCGTGTTTTGAAAGTCTACTAAGGAAACATGCCTTAGGCGTGAAACAGCACTTCCCATGGAGCCAGGGACAGCACGCACAATCTCGGATTGCTTCAAGAGGGGACGCGTCGCCCTGCTCTGTGCAAGGTGGTGTGGCAGGGCTCTGGGAGTGGAGGGCTGTGGGAGTGGGGGGTGTGGAGGGCTCTGGGAGTGGAGGGCTGTGGGAGTGGGGGGTGTGGAGGGCTCTGGGAGTGGGGGGTGTAGAGGGCTGTGGGAGTGGGGGGTGTGGAGGGCTCTGGGAGTGGGGGGTGTAGAGGGCTCTGGGAGTGGGGGGTGTAGAGGGCTCTGGGAGTGGAGGGCTGTGGGAGTGGGGGGTGTAGAGGGCTCTGGGAGTGGAGGGCTGTGGGAGTGGGGGGTGTAGAGGGCTCTGGGAGTGGGGGGTGTAGAGGGCTCTGGGAGTGGGGGGTGTAGAGGGCTCTGGGAGTGGGGGGTGTAGAGGGCTCTGGGTGCCTGGGTGTGGAAGGCTCTGGGAGTGGAGGGCTGGGGGTCCATGCGGAGTGGAGACCGTCACTTCTGAGAGTGTCCTTTCAGGTTTGTGGGGAGCCAGCCCCATTGTGCAGATGGGCTTCTGTCTGGTAGTTCACGCCCATGGCCCAGGGATGTCCTTGGCAGGACGCTGATGCCCACCAAGTGGGAAGGAGGCCCTGGGCGGACGGCAGGACACCTGGGGGTCCCACAGCAGCCCTTAGCTCCTAGCCTTGGCCCAAACCAGGAGCAGTGGTTGGCAGGAGCCCAGTACTCGTGAGTGTCCCTCTCACCATCGTCCCGGGCCCTCTTCTAGCCAAGTCAGGAGAGTGTGTGAGGCCTCCTGTAGCCCGTGGGCCTCCCAGCCAGCCAGGTCCCAGAGGCCCAGGCCCAGGAGACGGGCAGGGGCTGAGGCACGGGCTCCTGCCGTCCTGGTTCACTCTGGGTTCCAGGGGGTGGTTCCAGCAAGGACGCTGGGTGAAGCCCGCGCCATAACAGTCCAGCACCCAGGCTGGTCTCCCTTCTCTTCTGCACATGAAGGGAGGAGCTTCAAGATCTCATCTGAAGTCCTCCCCCCATGAAGAGCACCTGGGTCAGCTGTGGCTGGCTTCTGTGATGTCTCTAGGGCGCAGGAAATGCCTGTGGTTCCTGAACCTTTCCCTCATGTCCACTTCTCACTGCAGAATCCTACTGCCCTTTGGTGAGTGCGGACTTGGGACCAGGAAGCTGAGCACTCCCTCCCCACAGCTGGGGACTGTGGCACCTGGGAGCACCTCTGCGCTCTCCTCCCTCCCTCTTCCTCCCTCCCTCCCCCTCCCTCCTCCTCCCTCCCCCTCCCTCCTCCTCTCTCCCCCTCCCTTCCCCTCTCTCCCCCTCCCACCCCCTCCCCTTCCCTCCTCCTCTCTCTCCCCCACCCCCTCCCTTGCCCTCTCTCCCCCTCCCACCCCCTCCCCCTCCCTTCCCCTCTCTCCCTCTCCCACCCCCTCCCCTTCCCTCCCCCTCTCTCCCCCTCCCACCCCCTCCCTTGCCCTCTTTCCCTCTCCCACCCCCTCCCCTCCCTTCCCCTCTCTCCCCTTCCCACCCCCTCTCCTTCCCTCCCCCTCTCTCCCCCCACCCCCTCCCTTGCCCTCTCTCCCCCTCCCACCCCCTCCCCCTCCCTTCCCCTCTCTCCCCCTCCCACCCCCTCCCCTTCCCTCCCCCTCTTTTCCCCCCTCCCCCAGTCAGCCATGGTTTAGCACCCCCCCCATTGGTACCCTGCTTGTGGCTGCAGATTCATGATGAACAAGGAATAAGAAGTGAGTCAGTGAGTCAGAACCAGAAAGGCCAGAGCCACAGGCTGCGGGGAGCACAGGATGGCCTCTGGAGGTGGCAGTGTGGCAGGGCTGCTGGGGTGGAGCATCCTGGGTTGGGAGGATGTCCAGAGGCCACATCCCAGATGGCCCTGGTGTCCCATGGGAAGCCAGGGGGTGAGCTGGACAGCATTACCCTCCAAGGTGCTGTTTGTCACCATAGAGAGGGGACACTGGTTCAGAAGAAAGCCCCCAGTAGGTCGGTGCACAAAGGTTCTTCTGGTGGCTGGGCTGGGGCTCTAGGGCTGAGCCCGGGAGCAGAGAATACCAGGAAATGGGCAGCAGGGTTCTGGACCGGCACTGACGGGCACAGGCTGCCGGGCTCAGGTGTGGGTGAGCAGAGGGTCCTCGGGGCAGGGAGGGCGGAGCACGGTGCTCCCTGGGGTCTGGCAGGAGGAGCCAGTGTTGGCCAGCGTCCTGGCCATGTCCTGTAGTGGATCTGCGGGCAGGACCTCTGGAGCGGCTCAGGCTGAATCCCGGGCTGGAGCCCTGAGGTGGTGAGGGAGCGTCTGTGCGGAGGACAGGAGGACAGGACCCTGGCTTCTGGTTTTCGTGGATGACACATCTCGTGTCCTGACCTGGTCGGTCGAGGCAAGCTCCTTGGTAGTGGGGTTTGATTACTTTCCAGGGTGGGTGGACTAAATAGAGCAAGTTAGAAACGTGCCTCTGTGTTGGCGCTTTCAAGCGCTCAGCTTGCGTGATCACCAGGGACAGAAGCTGGAATCTCACCTGTGCGGAGTCCCCTGCGAAGGGTGGGCTGGAAGGAGCTGGAAACTGCGATTTGCACTTTGATGACTTAAGTGAAATAAATTGATGGTTCCAAATGGAGAAAAATGACCAGGTTGATTCCTACAGGCTTTGAATTGTTATTCAGGTCACGAATTTCAGCAAATGGGACAAAGATAGAAATCAGCTAGACGTGAATATGTATTTTTAACACTTAAAGAGATTGTAAGAATTGGCCTTATTTTATTAGTGCCTGGCTGTATGTTTTTGCCATAAATACTGTTCATTTTGGGCAAAGACCTGAGATGACTGTCTAAGAAACAGCGTTGTGGAGCCAGACCTTCTGGAGGCAGCCGGGGAGGGGCTGAAGAGGCCGCCTGCTCAGGCTGCTGTGTGGTGGTCCTCAGGGGCCGTGGCCCCTGCTTACGGGAGTCCCGCCAGCTCCCCTGGGAATCCCATCATCACACACAACCCGTGACGGCAGTCATTGGTTTATTTGTGTTCTCTGTCTGGCTGTGCCTTGAGTGCTTGTAAACATGGCACACAGTAGGTGTATAGTAAGTGCTGAATAAGTAGGAGAATGTATTCAAATTATTTTACTTGACTTTCTAATTCACCCTGCAAAAGTGAGGTAGGACTAATGGCAGCCAGTTCCATACCAGGCTGTCTAAGAGGGTAAGCACAGAGTCCTTAGTTGAACTTGAACTTGGGCCTCCCTGAGGTAAGTGGTCTTTCTACCCCAATCATCCACATGACCCAGGGGCTGGGGCTTCCAGGCCTGTGTGTCCCAATGCACAGTAATTATATGATTATTAAAAGCCAGATTTTGCAACACATGTACCCAGGTCTCAATTTATCTTAACCATCACACCCCAAAAACTTCCACAGCCAAGTTGTGTTCTTAGCCACCAGGAAGGGACAGACTTGTCCCCAGAAGCTATCTTGAATGAGCAACTTAACCTTTTTTGACTTTCTATATTTGAAGGAAAGAAGAGAGGGAGGGAGGGAGGGAGAAATACAGGTCTGTGGGCAGGATCAAGCAAGATAGCACACAAAAAGGGTCTACAAGCTGTCAGGTGATGTGCAAACATAGCTGTGCATCCCATTTCATTTTTCTTCATTAAATCTTTAAAACCCATTCAGTGTGCAAAATAAGGCGTGCGGGCTGCGGCACACAAGCCCTATTCTCCACTCCTCCCTGGAGTGGAAGGCATCGTCACTGTTCTGTTGACACAGCCTGGAAGGTGGGAGCTCGCTGGGCCCAGGAACCCTGCAGCAGCCTGGGGTGCACGTCAAGTCTGAAAAGGGTCCCTTCTTGCCCGCTTAAGACCAATTAGTCATTTTTATTTCAAATATGAGAGAAAGCCTCTGGTGATAAATGGCTGTCAGAGAATTGGAATACTAGTTTCGGAGGTGATAGCACAAGATCAAATATTTCCTTTTTGAAAGGAAAAAGAATTATCCTAACAAATCTTATTACATTGTGATATTTCGAATCAGACACCTTGGGCATATGCTAGGTGATGTTTTTTACAGCCATACAGAAACTTAAGATCTTGTTAGGTGCTGTTGTTGCCTGCATTTCACAGATGAGGAACCTGGGCTTCGGTGGCCTTAAGCGACTTGTCTGAGGTAGCGCCACTCCCGAGCTGCAGGGACAAGATCTGAGTTGGGGCCAGCTGTTCAGGTCTTCCTAAGTGTGGAACGCTGCTGCGCTTTCCTCAACACTGAGGGGGATGCAGGCAGTTTTGCTCCAGAGCTCCTGGACTCTGCATTCCTTGTAACTCAAGCTGACCGCGTGTGCGTGGAAATGTCGTTTCTTCCCTTGTCCCGTGAACCAGTCCCTGACGGGCACTTGCTTTGGTTTCTGGGGCCGCCGTAACCAAGTACTACAAACTAGAGGCTTCTAACAACAGACATCTGTTTTCTACAGCCTGGGAGTTGAAGATCAAGGGCGGCTGGCCTGTGACCCTGAGGCTCCAGGGCGGGACCCCTGCCTCCCCAGCACCCCGGCTGTAGGTGACTCACTGTGGTCTCTGCCGCTATCCTCACGGCTGCTGCCTGGGGGTCTCTGGGTTCACACGTCACATTCCACCAGAGCCCATTTGCTTCCACATGACCCCATTTGACTAATTACAGACCCCCTGTCCCCTGCAGTCCCGTTCTGAGGCACTGGGGAGAGACTCCGCCAGGTTTGGGGGAACGTAGTGTGACATCCCCGGAGCACCCGAGAACAAACCACGAGCAGCACGGGCATTGCATGGAGTGGGCTGCCACCACATGTGTCTCGTTTTCATCGCTGTCACAAAATTCTGGAGGTGGCTACCTGGATGACGAGGAGCGGGCGAGCGGGCCCACCCTCGGGAGGCTGAAAGCCAGAGCAGGGTGTCCAGGCCCGGCGCCGGCTCAGTCCTACCCGGGACTCAGTCCTGTCTGAAGAGGAGTCCGTGGGCAAACAGGAAGCCAGGGAGAGGCGGGGTCCCAAGGTCCCTTCTGAGGGCAAGCCCCCAGTCGACCCAAGGGCCAGCCGCCCTGCAGACCCCCCCTCCCAACACTGTCCTGGGACCAAGCCCCAACCCACCCACCTTCGGGGGAGGCTGAACCATGTCCAAACCACAGCCGGACCCTGGCCACAGGAGCTGAGTGACCCCCAGGGGCTGTTCACCTCATCAGAACTGACCCTGGCCACCGGGCAGATCCCAGCAGGCAGGAGCAAGGCCTGTCCATGAGCGCCTGCTGGTCCAGCGGAGCCCATCTGGCTCCTGGTGGCATCTTCACAGCAGGCCAGCAGAGCAGGTCAGGAGGAAACCCCGAGAGGGAGGCTCGGCCGCGGTTCTCGCCCGAGCCAGTTCCACAGAGCCTGGCCGCCAGTGGACACCACCGTCCCGTGGCCTGCTGGGTTTGGGTGGTGCCGCCCCTCACGGGTCTCTGCTGCGGGCGTCTAGATGCCACATGTCTGCGTGCCCAGAAAGCATGAGGCCCAGGAACCCGAGGCCATCGGTGGACATGCAGACAGCCTCCCTGTGTGGCCTCCCTCGTGAGGCTGGGCTCACCTGAAGGAGCCAGTCCTCCAACCCCACCGTGTCCACACCTGAACAGGTCGGCAAGGCGGGCTGTCCTTCAGGGAGGGTGAAATCACAGGGGGAGGACGTGGCTGTCCTCGGCAGGGTCTCAGAGAAGGCGGGAGGGCCACATCCACTGCTCCCAAGCTCTGTTGGAGAAGGAGGACCTAGAGGTCTGCCTGAGCACAAAGCCACCCGGGACTCCAGCATGCCCGGCGGCACGTGGTCAGGGATGTGGGTCCTGGTCACCACTGACCCTCCACAGCACTGCTCCCAGCCACTGGAGGTGAGAGTTGCTGGACTGTCCCTGACTCCCCCTCTGATCTGCTGTGGCTTGAGTGCAGCCCAGGGGCCTCTGTATCCCGGGCGCCTCCCCCGCCTCAGGGCTGCTCTCCTGGGGACCACTCCTACTCCAAAAGAAGTTTTTTTTTTTTCCTTAAAAAACAAAAGTCGAAGTTGTGTATGATTTCCAGAGGACACATTATGCAGGAGCAAATGATTCCCATTAGAACGCAGAGAATTTCACATGCTCCAGAGCTGCTTCTATAATGAAGATCCACGCTCACTAAGTGGCGGCGCCTGGGGACAGAGCACTCCCCACGCAGCCTGGGCGGCTTTGTGCTGGGGCTGTTTCCCACCCCTCTCTCTTCTTTATCTTCCTGAGTCACTGTCACCAGCATCTCATATTTGATGAGCGTTTTTAACGTAACGCTGCATCTGTGCCTTGGGTACTACTGCACTTGGGTCCTGTGAAGCCAAGGGCTCCTGCCCTCGCAGCCCTCACTGCAGGGCACTTGGTGGCTGCACCGCCTGAGAGGCTCTCTGGAGCAGGGTGGGTGACAGAACAAACTTCCCTGCGTGGAGAGGTCAGGCACAGGGCTCCACCTGCCCAGGACAGAGGCTGAGCTAGCGGTGGAGTCGTGGCAGCTCAGGGGCCGTGGCAGCCAATTTCATACGTGGGAACACAGACGGGGATGCAGCCACAGTGTGTCATCCTCTGGCACTCGGCTCTGTGGGTTAAAACCCAAGTCACAACCACAATGTGACAGCATGAAGGTTCCAATCTCTCAGGTGTGGAATGATACAGCCACAAAGTGACCCCCCCACACACACACGACTTCATGTAGTCTTGGCAAAGTTCAAAGTTGCCTTCCTCAGGTGCAGCAGTCCTGTGGCAGGCCCCAGGGAGAAGAAGGGTGCGAGCTCAGGGCTCAGTTCTCCCTCAGTTCTTCTTACGAGTGAAACACTCTTTACGTTGATTTTAAAAAACAATGTTTAGGCTCTGTTTTTCTTTAATGGGATTAAAAAATTATTTCTGATGGCTTAAACTCCCCCTGCCAAATTTACTGGGAGAAAATGATTTCTCGATATAAAGCCCGTGACTGCTGGTAGCACAGCAGCTCCCGAACGGCCGTTCAAGACCCGGAATTCTAAGGAAGAATTGCCTCCCAAATGCAAGAGACTTCCGTTGTTCTCTTTCCTTTCTCTCCACTGCCGAGAGGGCTCGGGCGGATTTTGGTTCACATGGAAGTGTACAGTGTTAACTAGGTGACATGTGGGTGGGGGGGCATTCCTGCTTGTCCACTGCAGCCGGGGGGGTGCGTTTCCATAGCAATAAGAAGCGCAAGTGCTCCTGCCACCTAATTGGTATGCATCCCCAGCTCAGGTTCATTGTGCTCGTGCTAATGACAGGGTTGTCTCAGTAATAAGGATGGTGCACTGGAGAAATTTGCTGCCTTGGTACATTTTTCCCTGGCAGAAAACTACTTAGAGACTGTAGTCAGTAAGAAGAGTGACTGGCAGGCTTAAGGGCTGCTTAGCAGCATATGGGGAAGGCTGGTGCTCCGTGCCCACATGCATATGCTGCCATTAAACTCCAGCTTTGCGCTTTGTGTGCTCCTGGTCGCATGCCAGGAAGCCCACCTGCTGCAAGAATACTTGTAAAGCCCGACTCAGAAGTGATTGAAAAGCTACTAGAATAAACTGTAATAACACAGTAACACAGCGCTGCGCAGATGGGACGTAATTGCAGCTAAAGTGTACAGCCTCTGCCGTAATGAAAACACAAGCCATCAAATTAAAACCACGAGGGAAAAGGCGATAAAAGTCTGTTGGTTTTTTTTTTAGTTTTATTGCAAAAACTTCAATTTTCCTGCCCTCATTAATCAAATACCATAAAACTATAGTGTCACTTTGTTCTGGAGGAGACTCAGGCAATTAAAATGATGGATGTTGATGAAATGATGTAACTTTGGTGATTTACTTGTAAGGAGAACTTAAACCCTTTGTGACTGGAGCCCCAGGCTCCTGACACACGTCTATCCATTTGCAAGAGGCTTCGGGAGTTTTCCTGGGAAAGTTTGTGGGGCAGTTGGTCTAAGGTGGCCCGAGGCGGAGGGCGGTCTGCAGAGTGAGCCTGGGTCTCAAGCCCACGCTGGCACCAGTGAGAACCGTACCTTCCCCTCCGCACCCGGTCTTTTTTCTAAAATATGAGTGGTTTTTATTTTTTGGACAATCAACTGAGCTATGTAAACACAGAAACTCCCGGCCGTCAGTGCCATTGTAACTGGCGGCAGGCAGGCGGCCTCAGAGCAGTGGGCTGGCACCCCCCGGGCGGCCTGAATGGGCTTGGCGGGCTCAGAGGTGCTCCCTGAAGCTCAGCCCCTGAGCGGGCCCCGGGCATCCTTGTTCCGCTCCTTTCTGTGGGTGGGCCGTGCGAGGGAGCAGAAAGGAGCATTTGTGTCACCGTAGTCACCCAAGTAAACAGCCCTGAAAAGACTCTCTTTTCATTTCTAATTATGCGTTTCTTCAGCATTCCTCATGGCAAAGTGGACGATTCCCACCCGTTAGAAAAATAAAGGAAGAAAAGAGAGGACCACAGCGGCCGAGGACAGACCCAGGTCGCCTCACAGGCAGAGGTGTGCGGGGGGAGGGGACCTGTCCGTGCAACTTCTTCCTCTTTGTCCCCCTTCCTGCAGCAGCCCATTTGGGTCATTTCTCAGCCGCCAGTGCCCCGGCTCCCATGGGGTCTTGGCAGTCACTAGAGGTGCGAGGGGCCATTCACCACGGCTGCCTGCCCGGTCGCCGCCTCCCAGCGAGCCCATCTCACAGCTGCGTGCGGCTCTGGACCACGGGAGGCGCCTCAAAGTAATAATCACCAGAAGCGCCTGACACTGCAGTTCACGCCCGAGGTGCGGCCGGCAGCACGGGCAGACACCAGGAGACCGCCACCCGCCCTCTGTCCGTCCTGTGGAGTCCTTCACCCGAAGAACAAGCCTTTCTGAGTCAGCAGAGAGGTCTCAGGGGCTCAGGCCAGGAGAGCTGAGGCCGGCTGGAGTGATGGGAACCTCGTGCCAGCCGGGCAGCCATGCCCAGGTACAGACGGACGCAGGCCAGGGCTGTTGGGACTCCGCCGTCGATACCTCAGTTTTCCATGTGCTAAGCCGTCCCTTCCCTACAGGATCAGGTGGCCACCCCTTCCCGTGAGCACCCTGGACTCATGTCGCACTCCTGTCAATCGACACAGCCAAGACTGAGGCCTCCCTCTGCCCTGCCGGGCTTCTCACCTGGCACCTGGCCTCTGTGTCCTGTGCTGGGAACGCACAAGGGAACTAAGAAAATTGACATGCCTCCCACACTGCTGGGTCCCCGGTCTCCTGAGCCGCTTCCTTGGAGATCCGAAGTTCCACAGTCCCATGTTCCATGGAGAAACGCTTCCCGGGAAGGTGGCCAGGGCCTGACGTTGCCGCCGTGGCCGGCCAGCATGCCAGCTCCTGCAGAGTGGCCCTGGCCAGCCTTCGGAAGGCGGTGGGTCCTGAGAGGCCTGAGTCAGGAAGGAATTCAGAGAAGGGACCTTGGTTCTGCTGTGAGTGCCAACAGGCTGCGCCCAGAGGCTGCGTGTGAGCAGAGCGGCTGGGCACCTCCTTAACCGGCGAGCGCTGGGAGAGTTGGTGGATTGCTTCGCACTGCCGCTGCGAAGCTGTGGCTCGTGTCTGTGCATTGTGTCCTCTGCCACAGAGCACAGACAGGACAAGACAGAGTCCCTCAGTGCTGAAAGCCGCATACACCGATTTTAAGCATGGAAATGGAATGCCATTTGTACGTGTGGATTTCTCTCCCTCAGCTCCATAACAGATTTGCAGAAAGCATGGGCAGTGTGCACCCTAGCTTAGATCTTGTGGCGAGGTCAGAGCAGCCCCCTCTGAGACTTGAGGGAGCTCTTTGTAAACTGGGGTGCCTGGCTGAAGCAACGTCGCTGCTGTTGTCTGACAGGAGGTGACTGAGGCACCAGTGGTTTGGGGACCCCTGGGTGCCACTGGCCGTCTGTGGGCTGGGAGCCAGTGGGTGTCACTCCTGGGAATTCTACCGAGGGGACCAGGTTCAGGGTGCGTGTGTGAGGTTCCTGAAAGCACAGGGAGCCCAGGGCCAGAGGACCAGGAGATCTGACGCTGCTGCCACCCGTGGGCCTGGTGGGTCTCTTCAGAGCCTTTCCCCAGGAGCCCGTGCCCTGAGTGTGCCTCTCTCATTCTAAACCAAGAATCTGCGACTCGACAGGGCACCCATCCGCCACCCCAGGGCTGTTTGCGGGCGTGGAGGGGAGGTGGAGGCTCACGTGGCCCTGGCCCCATGAAGTCACCGCCGTCTCCTGCGTGCGTTTCCCTTGCCTTGAGAGCCAGTGTCCAGCCTGCTCGTCCACCCCCCCTTCCTTGAGTTCTTCTGCTCTCCTCGGCCCAGATCAGGACGCACGTCCAGCACAGGTTGCCAGTAATGGGGGCTGTTGAGATCTGGGCAGGTCGTAGGAAAACAGAAGTTTGTGGCTCTGACTTGGTGAAGGAATCGGTAGACTTTGGAGCTGGGTCAATCTTTTTTTCCTTACTAAGATGTCTTAAAAAGAAAAATGGCCATTTCTTCTACAGCAGCTACTGCAGGGCTGGGATAGAGAGCAGCGAGCGCCTCTGCTCTCTGCCTGGGATGCGCTGGAGGTTCCCTCCACCTCTGAGCGCTGCGTGTCCATAAAGAGGACACGCCACGTCCTGCCTTTCGGGGTCTAGAGGACAAAAATGATTTATGGAAAACATTGTCCTTTTGGATTTGCTGGGGCCAGACCCCTCTCAGGGCCGTGCCTTCTCGTGTGGCGCTGGCCGCCCAGGCCCCTCTCAGGCCTCCAGCTGCGGCTTCTCCTGCGCTCCTTCCCAGCAGTCTCCCACCCCGGGCCTGTACGGAAGCCTCCCGGGGCCAACCTCATCAGCTGGTCCTAGACACTCGGACTGGAAAACCCTGGAGTAGTCTGTTGGACGTCGGCTTCAGGGGTTTTCCCTGGCAGGGGGTGTGGGGACCGTTTGTGTTTGGGGACTTGAGGTTCTGCTTGGACTCAGTCAGTTACAGGCACCTTCAGAAGCACTCACCTTCGTTCCCCGGAGGTACGCGCACACGTGGAGAGTTCATCTGAGAGCCCCGGGCCTGGTGCTGGCATTGTGGTCCCGTGAACATGGCCGCGGTCCTCTGACGACCGTGAAGTGCACTGTGACTCCAGCCCGGGATGCTCAGTGCTGCTCTCAGCTCAAGGCAGGGACAGGCCAGGCTTCAGACTTGTGCTCAGAAAGCAGGACCGTTGGCCTGGCCAGTCGTGGGGCCTGAGGGGTCATGCTGGAGCTATAGACCCCGATTCTTCACCCACGAGGCTCCCCCCAGTGTGGCTCAAGAGCCAGTCTGCAGTGGCCTTGTCAAGATGCAATGGTGCCTGGCAGGATGCAGGCTGACCAGGCAGGTGGCCCGCATCCTGACCGAGGGGGCCAGCCAAGCTGGCTCGTGGAAGGACGCCTGACTGTAGACGGTGAACCTTCTCTCCTCTTCCAGCAGAACACTTCTATGAGGCCAGCGGCAGGAGAATGGCTGTGAGCTCCCATTGCCCAACTGAGCTACCTGTTCAGCAGTTTGGAAGGATGAGGTCTTTGAAGGCTCTGCAAGTGCCCACAACCTGCCGGCTGTCCTGGAGCAACCCACCCCAGGCACCGTGTGTGAGCACCCGGCACTGAAGGCTACCCCGAGGTCTGTGCAGGACATGGCTCTCAGTGACCTACGGATCAGATTTTTGGAGCCAGAATTGCAGACCCGGGTGGAGCCTGCACTGCCCACGATGTGGACGGGCATTCCTTAGCGTTCCTCATCTTATGTCCATCATTCCTGTCTCCGACCACTTCAGGCCTCTTGTACACATGATGCTGGGGCTCAGAGCATCAGCAGTGGGGACACAGCTGGAGCATGGTGGTCCCGACTGCTGCTCCGCCATGCCACATACCTGCCTGAGCTGCAGGACTCCTACAGGGCTCCACGCAGCCCGGAAGGAACAGGGCTGGTGCTCAGGCGGGTGGGTGTCAGAGAGCAGCGGCACCCCTCCCCCTGTGGGGCGCATGGCATGGGGCAGAGGCTGACCAGTCCATGGTGGTCCTTATGGCATGGGCCAGCCCTGATGTTCCGCTTGTGTCATCGCTGCATGACGGCAGTTTGGTGTGCGGGGGCAGAGTACCTGCAGGGGACACTGTGGCGTTCTCCCCGGCCCTAGGGATCCGCCTGGTCTCCCAGGCTCCTCTCTCCCTTTGGCTCCACCTGAGAAGAGAAGCCTGAGCACGGTGGGCAGTGGTCAGGACTAGGGGGGCCCACATGTGCTTCAGGAGCAGGGAGAGCAGCCAGAGCTGTGGCCGCGAGGTCCCAGGAGAGTGTAGGATGGACAGAGTGCTCTCACACAGGCAGGTGGCCGGAGCTGTGCTGAGCGGCCTCTGAAATATGCTGCTGTCTTACCAGAAAGATCTGCAGGTCTGAGAGGCTCCCTAATCCTCTGAGATTATCTTGAACTCAAAGGCAGCATCCCCAGAGCCAGGTTTGGCTTGGAGACTCTGGTTGGTGTCACCAAAGCTTAGGAACAGCCCTCATTCCTCGACGTTCTCCTGGTGACTTTGTGGTGCAGGCACTTGCGTGTTGCCAAGTCACAGATGTGAAGAGGGTGCCCCAGGAGGCTCGGGCCAGAGGGCAGAGTCCTGAACTGCCCAGCACCGGGAGGCTGCAGGTTGTTGGGCAGCAAGGGATCTGAGCCGTTGGGGATGAGGCTCAAGAGTTAGCGCCACTGGAGCGCAGGGAAGGCCAGCTCCTCCGAGAGGCCTGGGTGCAGGTCTCCATGGGGGCTCCAGTAGGAAAGGGGTCCCCATGGAGGATGAGGTGTGACAGCGGGGGACCACAGGAAGCCACCTCACCTGGGAATGGAGTCCACCCTCCCCATGAGGTGTCCTTGGCCACTGAGGAGCTCACAGGCCGGGGGTGTGCTGGGCTGAGAACTGTGCTCCAGACTCATGGCCTGTCTGGGTCCACAACTATTTGGAAGTGGGGTCTTTACAGATGGGGTTAGGATGGGGTCGTGGTGGAGCAGAGTGGGTCCTGATCCAGGAGGAATTGTCCTTCAGGGGGAGGCACAGGGGAGGGTGCCCTGTGAAGACACGGGGACACAGTGTCAGCAAAGGCAGGACACAGAGGGGTGACACCCAAGGCCAGGGCAGAGTCAGGGCAACACAGCTGCCAGCCAGGGCACAGCAAGGGTGGTGGAGAGCGCGTGGCGGGGACATCCGGTGAATTCCTCTAACTTAAGCTTTTTACAGGGCCCCATCCGACAAACACAAGCTGCCTCAGCCTGCCTGGAAGGCCAGAGGCCACCAGTACAGAGGGACAGCCGGAGGAGATGGCGTGGGGATAGACACCGCGGGTCTGCATGACCTGCAAAGGACTGGCAGAAGGAGGCTGAGAGGCCATCAGGCGACGGTGCCTGGGGAGAGGAGAGACCCGGTCCAGGGGTCTCTGTGAGCCCTGGGTGTGGGCGGGGTCCCCGGGAGGCGGTGCCCACGTCCTCCGTCCCCTGCTCACCGACTCTGGGGCTTTGTGACTCGTGGGAAAGCAGAGGCTCATTCCGTCCTTGCTGTGGTTCAGCCTCCGACCCGGGTGTGTGCCCCCCCTGTCACAGGCCCTCGACTGGGGCTCTAAGGGACGGTCCCCAGCCAGCGCTGGGGTGGGCTTTATGCCTGCTTAGCCCCAGGCGGCCCCTTTCTCCAGTGCCACCCAAACCTGAAAGGAAATGTCATTGTGCCTGGTCCCTCCAGGATGGCCTCCTTTAGAATAACAAAAACACATCGGTGGTAGGTTTCAGTGTTATTTTTAATAAAAGAAAACCCTTTAATTTACATATATTTAAGGCTAAGTAAATGAAATGCATTATGTCACCACTGTTCTGCGGAATAATGAGGCCCAGGGCCCAGAGAGTGATTTTCACACCCGCACCCAGCTCGGCCTGCTCGCAGGCATGCTCAGCAGGGCCAGCCTGTCCCAGCAGGGACGCTGGGGACAAATGGATTCTCTGAAAGCCCCTACAGAGGCCTGGTCATGGGGCTCCCCCACGGGTGCTCAGAGCCCACCCAGAGCCCAGCTGGGCTTGGCTTTGGGACACACCAGCGCTCAGGCCAGGCTGTCTCAAGGCCCGGGCAGGGTGGGGAAGGCAGGAAACAGAACTGTCACACACACAGGTGCCCGTTTGGACACAGACTCGCTCTTCTGTCACGTCTGTATGCACGCGCGGCACACACGTGCACACCCACATCTCTTTCATGGCATTGTGTAAAGAAATGTGACCCTGGAAGAATTTAAAATTTGCAGTACACCCGTATTTCATCTCAGGCCTGATGTCCCTGTCCTCCTGGAGGTCACAGAGGAGGACAGGCTAGGGCTTGCGTGTCCCCCGAGACGAGGATGGGTCCTTAGCCAGGTTTGAGTAGGGCGCACCCCCGGAAGGAGTATCATGTCACCAGTCTCCCTAACAGGCACTTGGCTCTGTGGGGCTCCAGGGCCTCTCCCAAGGAGGAGGCCCACCCTGCCCTGGGGCCCTGGAGGAGGGAGAGCTTCCTGGTTTGGGATTGTCTAGCTCCTCTGCCCCTGGGCCCACCCCCATCACCGCCACAAGTGAGTGGGACCCCTCTGGGGTGGCAGCAACTTCAGATCCAGCCCCCCAGGCCTGGAGACCAGGAGCCTCCACCAGCCTGTGGGGTCTGTGCGCCTGGGGCGGGTGGCTGCCCGTGGGGTCTGTGTGCCTGGGGCGGATGGCCGGGGCTTCCCTGCAGGTGGCTCCTCTGCAGGCCCAAGGGTGAGGAGGAGCTGGCCTCCTGCAGGCTCAGAGGGCACCGCTGAGGGCTGCAGCAAAGGCAGGTCCGCCCTGGCCTCTCAGTGACATTCTGGCCCCTGGGCAAGGACATGCTCTTTTCTCTCAGTTCCTATTTTCTGCAGTTAATCAGGTGACTTGAAAAGAAGGGAGATAAGGGCATTGTCCACTCTGACAGCATCCTGATGATCGTGGAGGTGGAGGGAGATGTTGCACTCTGAACATAGAGTCATTAGGGACCCTCTGCTCACCTCCTGGGTTAATTACCTCGGAAACCCCACGACGGCAGCTGAAATTTGTATCCGGAAAGTGCTGCTATTTTTACTATTGAAGCAATCAAGGGTTCCTGAAAGTGCTTTGAAGGAGCCCCCCTCACGGTCCAGTGCTGAGGATCTGAGCGGTGACTGCCGGCTCCTACTTGAGGGCACTTGTGCATTGGGCTAAACTGGGGCTGCGTGCTGTGAGCTGGACTGCACCCCGGGCCCCGCACCCTCGTGGTGGACCAGGAGGACACAGGCTGCGCTCGGCAGCGTGACTCTCAGGGAGGTGGGGTGCGCTGGTGACCATGAGCGGCGTCTGCCGAGCACGTGGCCCTCTGGCATCAGCCCTGTGCTTGAAAAGCCATGTGCAGAGTTTACCAACAGCAGACCCAACAGCAGAAGGCGGCAAGCTGCTGCCCTCGGCTGCCACCGTCCTCGGCGAGGAAGTCGTCGGGAGCGCGTGGCGGTGGATTGTCAGGACCGTGCAGAGCGCCGGCTCTCCTGACGTCTCCCAGCCTGCCAGGGACAGGGTGTCTGCACTGAGAGGCCAGAGAAGCCTGTGTAGTCTCCGTTTCTCATCTTCTCCCCAGACTGGACTCCCAAGGCTGTCTGCGGGAGGCACAGCGCACCCAGGAGCCCGGATGTGAGTGTTCTCCACCTCAGGAAAGCCCGGCCTCGGTTCCGACTGTAGACTGGGCACTTGGTTACAGATTCTGACCACAGAGCTCACCCTGATCAGAATCTGCGAAAGTCAAATGCTCCTGATGACCTTCCCCTCCTGTGCCCAGGGGGCTGGGTGAGGAGTGCTGAGACTTGCAGAAGACAAGGCAGAATAGGGCTGGCCTCCTGCAGGCCTCTATTGGCCAGGTGTGCGCCCGAGGTGGAGACCCCAGGTCCCCGTGCCTGCCCAACCCCGTCTTCAGCTCAGAGGGAATGTGCACGATTCCCTAGGAAGGGCCAGTCTCTCCTGTGGATGGCAAGCCTGGTGAGAAAAGAAACCAGGGTCACCTCGTCACGGCCCCAGGGTGACACGATGTCCCGCCCATGATCACCTGCTGCAGGGAGGGTGGCCGAGGGAGGCTGTGTTACGACTCCGCACAGGCATCTCTCTGCTGCATTTCCCCAGAGCTGCTCGGTTCTTTGAGGGCGCCCAACGCTGAGTGCTTTGTACTTTGAAGTCAGTGATTTGTCAGGGTAACTTGGTTTTACCTTTGAGGAAATCATCGTATTAGAGATCTGTGGGGCTCTTTTCCAAACCAGAGACAGAACATCCCCGTGTCGGGATTCTGTAGCTCCCAAAGGACAGGGAGCCCTCAGGGACACAGTGGCTGCTGGAAGAACCAGGGGCTGCCAGAGGCCATGAGGTCAGCTGCAGATAGTGACCCAGAGGTCACGGTATCCTGTGCGCTGCGACAGGAACGACTTGAGAGGAAATGAACCCCAGTTACACCTACTAATGCCCCACACCCCCCACCTGCGAGCAGTGTCCCTGTCCCTCGCTGCTCTGCTCAGAGACAGCAGTGGCCGGACTTCCTCCTGTCCAGCTCCAGTTCCCCTGGGCCCTGCCTGCACTTCGTAGAGGCCTGTCTCTCCTTGTAGGGCACACACTGTCAGAAAGGTCCCTGATTATGTGACAGACACCTACCCTGGTGGCCTTGTGGAGGGCTAGGGAGCTGTGGGGCTAAGGCCATGCCAGGCAGCTGCTGCCCCTTGTCTGGGCTCTCAGTGACTTGGAGCCTAAGGCGAGAGGATGGCAAGTTCAAGGTCAGCCTGGGCAGCTCAGCAAGAGCCTGTCTCAAAATAAAGAACGAGGAGGGCTGAGATGCAGCTCAGTGGCAGAGCACCCCTGAGCTCAATCTTTAGTATCCCCCAAAAAGGGAAGGTGGGAAGAGAGGCAAGGAACTCAACAGCCCCTGACCACGGCGCTCCTCCGTACCATGGCCAGCCAGCAAGAGCAGAGGGCAGCTAGTTCCTGCCTGCCGTGAGTCCAGCACAGGTGCCCTGACCCAGGACGCTGGCCCCTCTCCTCAGTGGCCTAGGCACAGAGCACCCAGGGGAGTGGGAGCCCTGACTTCACTCCGCCTGCCCATCAGCTCGTTGGAAGCAGAGCGAGCGGGTGGCCCTCCAATCGGCTCCAGCCAGGTGCCAGGTCACCTGCACAGGACAGCGCGCGCGAGGGTGCAGCTCCTCAGGAGGCAGCCAGGCGCTGGGGCCTCTGGGTATGGGGCTCCCAGGAGCTGCAGGGGGTGTCCTCCCTCTGCCTCTAGCTAGTTCCTCCCCAAGGCACTGAAGGCACTGGGTGCCTGAGTCTGTCGACCTGTGCAGCTAAAGGGCACCACACCATCTTAGTCCGAAGGACAGTGAAGGCGTATGCCAATGTCTGTGGCTGCAGGAATACTGAGTGGGTGTAAGGACACACCGCCCACAAGCCAGACTTCCCATGTATTGGGGGTGGGGGGAGGATGGCTGAGCTTCATTCCCTCAGAAGTGAGGGACTCCTGGGAGGAGGCCACTCAGCCTGTTGCCTTCATGCTTCAGATGGTCATGCAAGACAGACATGGACACCAAAGCGTCCACTTCCAAGGAACTGCCACCAGGTCAGTCCCGTATGAGCGTGGCCTGTGGTCCAGCTCTGCCAGAGTCCCGAGGAAGCGCTCACAGAGCAGTTTTCTGACCTCTCTTCAGAAGGCTGACTCGGGGACCTGGGGGCCTGGAAATCTGCACTGTGCAGCCCTGTGGGAGGCTGTGCCCTGCACGTGGGCCCTGCCTACTCTGGCCGCAGGCTGCTGGGCTCTGCCTGCTGGGGCTCTGCAGGCAGTCTGCACCAGGATCAGCTTTGCAGCTCCACCCCCAGCCCTGGCACTCGGCTCTGGAGGTCAGCAAAGGCTGGACACCTGCTTCTTTATCAAGGGCTCCAGCATCTCAAGCTTACTTTGTGAGAAACCTCACGGGACTGAAGTCTCCAGAGGTGATTCTGATGGAAACTCAAAGTTTGCCTCTTGTGATTCAGCCGATGAGCAACCAAGGCTGACTGAGAGGCAGGGACTTGTCCATGAGGTCACACCTGTGCTATCCCAGGGTATCAGGGTACCTCGACCTGTTCTCCGGCTAGCACCGGGCCAGTTGACTCCAGCCCACGTTCTGCTTGGCCAAACCTCCCGACAGGAGTGGGACAGGAAGGCTGAGCCGCATCCTGAAGGTGCAGTGCCTCAGCCAGCGCTGACCTGCCTCCTCCTCAGGGCTGGCTTTGTTTCTGGTCAAGGAATCAGCGAATCCTATCCATCAACAGGGCCATCTGTGCTCAGCAATATGGAGGTGATGGACCTGGGAGGGAAGGACAGGGCGTGGAACTCCGCCACTTACCGCCCTTGATGCTGCCACTGCTTGGGAGGGAGCAAGGGTCCCAGTGTGGGATCCTCGATGTGGTACTATGATGCAAGACTGCAGTGTGACACCCAAAGTGATGCCCAACGTGACGTGGGAGCCCAACATAGTACCCCATGTGATACCCGAGGGTGGTCCTCCAGTATGGAGCCTCTGTGGTGATAGCCCCAGTGCAGTACCCCTAATGAGGGACTCAATAGGGTACCCCAACATCATGTTCCAATTAGTGCCCCTAATAGAGGTTCCCCAGAGTGGACTCCAGTGTGGGACCCCCAACATGGTCCTCAATGTGACATGCCAGTGCTGGACCCCAGTGTGAGAGCCTGCCGTGGGCTCATGGCCGTGGTACCGGGGTGGTTGTGACTGCTAACTCTGGGTGTGGCAGTCAGTCAAAATATTACAAGAAAAGCATGGTGTGTTAAAAGGCATCTTTGAATTCCAATGTCTAAATTCAGAGATGGACTTTCCTCCAACAGAAAGGACAAGGAATCAAATTTATGGTGTGCCCTGAAGTCACAAGAAAGCTGGCTGGTCAGCGGTGGGCCACCACTAAGGCACCATCTCGTAAAATCTGAATTGCCTGGCCCTCGACACGGTCAGAACTTCCTCAGTTCCAAGGCCAGACACCCGGCAGAACCCACTGAGCCCTGGGCACTGCCGCTCACATCTCCAGAAGGCCTGCCCCAAGCTGGGCCGGCTCTGTGCCCATCCCTGGGTCTCTCTCTCCAGCTGACCCTCTAGCCACACTCTCAGCTCTTTTCCAGACGGAGGGAAAGCCAGGCTCTGGAGCCCTGAGCTGGAGGGACAACTGTTCGTCATCCAGAGGAAGGGAGCCCTTCTGCCCAGCGTCCACGCCATGACCCCGCACCACAGGCCGAGTTCACAGTGGAAGTCCATCCTCCCCAGTCCTGAGCTGGGAGGTCAAGTCACGGCGTGGGCAGGGCTGGCTCCTCCTGAGGGCTCTCTCCTGGCCTGAGACACCAGCTCCTCCCTGTGTCCCCCCGTGTGCCCGTGTCCTCTCCTCCCTGTGTCCTCACGTGGCCGTCCCCCCGTGTGCCCCTGTCCTCTCCTCCTATGCATCAGGCCTCAGTCTTTTTCTTTCCATGATGTGAATTTTTACTTAACGCGTTCCTAGTCCCTCGTCTTAGGCTCATTTTGATCCAGTTTTGTTAAACAGTGTTTACACTTGAAACCCAAACACTTCCGTTAGCCTAACTATGCAAACAGATGCCTTTCCTGGTGTGGTCAAGGAAACGACACTGTGACTGTGATACCCATATATTCTTTTTTAAAATTTATTTTTTATTAGTTCTGGTCAGTTGAACACGACAGCAGAAAGCTTTTTGATGCGTTGCACACAAGTGGAGCCCAGCTTTCCACTTCTCTGGTGGTACATGATGTAGTCCCACCCCACGTGCAGTCAGACGGGTACCTAGGGTCTCACTCCACCATCGCTCCTGCCCCTATGCCTCTTCCTCACAATCAGAGTTCCTCCATTCTCCCCACACCCCCTCCCCATTGTGGATCAGCATCCTCTTAACAGAGAGAACATTTGGCCTTTGGTTTTTGGGGATTGACTTACTTCACTTTGCATGATCTTCTCCAACGCCATCCATTTACCTGCAAATGCCATGATTTTATTCTCTTTTATTGCTGAGTACTATTCCATTGTGTATAGATGCCACATTTTCTTTATCCATTCATCCAGGTTGGTTCCACAGTTTAGCTACTGTGAACTGTGCTGCTATAAACATCCATGTGGCTGTGTCCCTGTAGTAGGATGCTTTTAAGTCCTTTGGGTATAGACTGAGGAGAGAGACAGCTGGGTCACATGGTGGCTCCATTCCCAGTTTTCTGAGGGATCTCCACGCTGCTGTCCATATTGGCTGCTCAGTTTGCAGTCCCCGCAGCAGTGGATGAGGGTTGGGCCTCACTCTCGTGACCTCATTCTCTCTCTCCGACCCCAGTGTTCCCCAGCATCAGCCTGGCCTGGGTATGCACACAGCCAGGCCGTGTCAGCACCGGGGGTCACCTGAGTCCCCTGATCCTGATGACCCCCAGGCTATCATTTGGTCTTGTTTTCTGTGCATTTTTCATAATTTAAAATCATGGGAAGAAGCTAAAGCTACTGACTCTTCTACATTTAGAAACTCTTACTGAGGAGTTGGCGCCCAGAGGGTCTCAACCCGACACGGGCCTTTCCGACAGCTCCTTTGGTGTGTTTGGGGGACCCTCTGGGTGTGGCCATTCTGTACTGATGGAGGGTCACAGCCATCCTCCCAGACGTGTCTGCACGTGTCCCTTTGTGGACCTGGCACGGAAGCCCTTTCCACAGGCAGGTACGCCCGGAGGGTTAATCTGCCTTTTGTGATCTTGTCAGAAATGTGACACTACAATCTGCTGTCCACGGAACTCTAACTCCATCTCACTCTCCCTGCGTCTGGGCGAGGTGCCGTCTCCGTTCCCTGCTTTCTTTTGCTTCTTGTATCTGTTGCAGGATCAGAGATGACGGCCTAATCACTTCTGCGCCTTTGGCAGGGCTCTGAGATGGCTTCTGCCGTTAGCTGGTGGGGGCCGTCTTCGCTGGGGAGAAGGAAAACAGGTGGAGACGCTTCGAGACTGTTCAACAGGAGGCCATCTCGGCCACAGAGTGCAGGGCCGGGGGACGTGGCCATCGCCTGGGGAGCCCAGGGGCACAGGGCTGCCCGTCTGCACGTTCAGCTATGCCACCTTCTGCTGCCGAACACTTTGGGCAAACCCTGTTCCAGCGCACTTGAGGAGGACAGGGCTTCTCCATTTCCCTTAACAACTGAGGGCTCCCGAAGATAATTTATGAAACAGAACGTCTGTTGACTTTGATCCTTTTCGGTGGTTAAGTGCTAAGAAAATTGAGACTAAGCTGGCTTAGATGCCTCGCAGCTGGCATTCGGAGCTAAAAGACGACTGGAATCCATCAAATATTAATCTGTGCTCTGGCATCCGTCCCACTTTTGGGCAGTGCCTTGCCAGGGGCTGCTGGCATGTCCCCACCCATGGGGTCCTCACCCACTTCTCCCCTAGGCTTCATTTTACCCATGATCTCCTGGGCTCAGGGGGCTGTAGGGAAAGGGCAGGTTGGATGGTGCGTGGCCGCCAAGGGATGTGGAACCAGACCATGACTCTTGCGCTCTTGTCCTGTGACCAAAACACCTGACAAGAGCGTCTTAGAGGAGGGAAAGTTTGTCTGGAACACACAGGTTCAGAGATCTGGCCTGTGGTTGGGATTCCATTGCTCCGTGTCCCGGGAAAGGCAGATGCTTAGGTGGATCTCGGGAGTGCCCGGAGGTTGTGTCCCCTGACTGCCCCTCACAGTGAGCTGATCCAGACATAGGGTCACTAGATGTCTGCCATCAAGCGCTCCGTCTTTGCAGGGCTGCCCAGCACCTATGGTCAGCTGTGGAGGGCATCGCCTGCTGCAGACCCCTGGGGTCTGCTGAGAGCCTGTTGACTGGAACCCTCTGGGATTCCGGGGTCTTCCACACCGTCTGGCCCAGAGCAGCTCTGCTTGTCCCACCACCTGCGCCTCTGGCATGCCCCTCGCTTCTCTGGGCCCCACCCACAACTGGGGTTTCCTTCTGTCACGGGGTAAGGGATGCAGCCACTTCCCACAGCTGGAGTGAGCTGCCCCTCAGCCCACCGGGGACCAGGTGGTGGCCCTTCTGCGGCAGACGAGGTGAGCAAGGAGCGTTCCCCTTGTCTGCTGTCTCAGGGGCAGGCTGCACTCAGGTGGAGACCTGACGCCATCAATACGGGAGACCACACTGATGCACAGTGGAGACCTGGATGGTCTGCTCCTCGGGATCCTCTAACAACAGGGAGTCGGGGCAGCCCTGCGGAGACGTGCGGGCCTTCTGCGCCCACACAGCGTGGCTTTGAACTGCCTCTGGCCCTCCTTGTCAGGGATGGAGATGAGCTCACTTTCCAGACCAGGGCCGGGTCCCCTGGCCCTGGCACCGCGGGAACCTTCTCCAGTGCAGACTCCACCAGGGCCCCTGCGCCTGGGTGTCCTCGTCCACTCTTACCTGCCAGGCTCCCACAGTTCCCCCAGCGTGTGGGGTGGGTCCGGTGGAGTCGGAGGCAGGAGTCTGTAGGCCCTGCAATGCCTTCCGCCTTGACTTGGTGACTGATCTGAGAAGGGCCATTTCCAGGCTCCATCTGAGCCTGTCCACTCTGGGCTCTCACTCCCAGGCCAGGGAACAGAGGAGCCCGTTCAAGGGTTAGTGACTTGGTCCCCTTCAGGTGCACATTCAGCTGTGACAGGGGCCTGGCGCTGGGAGTCTCGGGCTCCAAAGCTAGCAGAGCCCGGTGTCTGGCTAACGGCTGGAGGTCCGTTCTGAGGAGGTCTGGGGACTGGTCACCATAGCGCTGGACTTCATGAGAAAAGGCAATCGCTATTGTGCCCACGTAAAGGCCTGGCCCTTTCACAGCCGCCCCCCTCACCGTGACAGTGCCACACAAGGACAACTGCAAAGCAGGCTGCGGTGACACCTGGGGACGGCCAGGCAGAGGCAGGATGCCTGGAGTCACACTCTAAGCTAGTGACTTGGGTGTGCTTCCCACAGCTGTCCCCAGCTGCCCAGGAACTCGAGTGTGCTGACCAGGCACATGCCAGTCCTGTAGACCCTGGTCAGGGCCTCAGCACACTCTGTGCCTCTTTGTTGACCCTTGGCACCTGCGTCTGAGCTGTCACTGGTTCCCACGTGGCCTTGCTTGCTGGGAGGGAGGAAGCTCCATCTCGATGGGCACACAGCCCCTCCCTCTGGTGTCCAAGCCTGGCTCCCGGGGTGGCCACCCCACTCCGGCTTTCCCAGCTTCTGCCCTCCACCCTGTTTCTGACCAGGGACCATGTGGCTGCTCTGCCAGGTATCAGCAGGCACCATACCTAGTTTTAGGTCCTGCCTGTGTTAGGGCACCTTGCCTCTTTTATGATCATTCTCTTCCTTCAAACTTTTAAATCCCCTTCTCCAGTTACTCCAAAGAAAGCAGGGTCCTGGCCAATGAGGAGCCAGGGACTGCGTGCCACTGTGCGACGCTCAGCTGGACTGTTCAGAGTGACCCCAGAGGACTAGGTGTCGGGCGGCTTTATACTTGAGGACATTTTGTCGGCTTCTCAGCTCTGTGACAAAACACCTGAGAAGGAGAGAGGAAGGTTGTCCTTGGCTCCCAGTTCCAGAGGTTCCAGTCCATGGTCACGTGCTGCCGTCACTGTGGGCCTGAGATGAGGCGGAGCACCATGGCAGGGGACAGGTGGTGGAGGACAAGGGACAGGATTCAGTCCCATGCCACCATGGACCCACTTCCGCCAACTTGGCCCAACCCCTAGTTTCCACCCCCCCATGGGCCCTTCAAGTACGAACTTGTCAATGGATTAATCCACCAAGGGGCCGGAGCCCTCGTGGTCCAGTCACCTCCTGGAAGCCTCCTGTGCACTTGGGGACCAAGCCTTCCACACAGGAGTCTGGGGGACACTCCAGATCCAACCTTGTCACTGCGTACGATGCTTCCACTGAGAGGCGTTTCCTACAAGTGCACTGACCTGGCGTCTGAGTGTAGCCACGGGTTCAAGTGGAGGAGTTTGGGGTGTGGGACGTGGGCTGGCCTTGGGGGAGGGGCGCGGGCAGTGGACAGTTCTGGACGGAGGCAGAACTGCGCAGAGGCAGAGAGAGGAGGGGCTGGGCCTTTCCCAGACTCAGGGCCGTCTCCCTCCCTCCTGGCCGGGCTTTCCCAACATATGGCAAAACAGGGCTGCAGAGTGTCCGCGTCTTGTTTAAAATAGTGTTTTATTTGTGGCTTTTGGCTGTTTTATTATTGTTTTGACGTCCACTGAGTGCCAGGATTATGAGTGTAGGAGGTGGTGTGTATAATTACTAGAAGCCCCAGTTTTCGTCATTTAGACACGAAAATCTATATCAGGCAAAGTGAACAAAGCGGGCTGGCGGGGAGGAGGGAGCGCGTGAGTCACTTCCGCAGCTTGGCAGCTCTGCGTGGGGCAGTGCGTGCACCCTGCAGGAAGCAGCCACACGGGCGTGGCTGTCCACAGGTCCGCGAGCTGGAGTCGGGGCAGGCCCTCTGCAAACAGCCTGCCCCGGCAGTTTAGTCCAGTGCACAGGTCCTCGAGGTCACTGCCGAGACTCCGCCTGAGTGTACCCAGGGCTCCCCGGGCACCTGGCGGAAGGCAGGCTCTGACTCTGGGCCGCTTCCTGCCGGCTCCCAGGAGGGCTGAGCTGTTGGCCTGCGGACCGCAGTTGGAGAAGCGAGGCTTCGTGCCCATCCGCACGTGGGCTCTGAGGACAGCTGGGAGCCTCTGAGCCTGGGCAGCTGTGCACTGCGGTCCCGGCAGGAGACAGTTCAGAGCCGCCCTGGGCCTGGCTGCCCTCTCGGCAGGCGGTGTCCTCTCTGGCTGGAGCCGAGCTTCTCTGAGGCTCTGAACAGCCTGGCCTTTGCCTATGTGCTCTGGCCTCCTGAGCCTCTGGTTCTCCAGTGGGCAGCTGGTTCTGGGGTCACTGGCAGCCCTCTGTGGAATGCGCGCCCCCGAGGCTGAGGGCTGGAGTGACCACTGCTTCAGTGTCACCGTGCATCCCTCATCGTCACGCGGGTCCCCCTGGGATCAGACCACTCACTCGGGCTGGGTGAAGGGAGAGCGTGGGAGCCCTCGGAGCCAGGCGGTCATCCCCACTCCGTCCTGCCCTCTGTTGACGTCCAGCAGCTTCGTCCTCCTGCTGATGGCCTCTTCACAGGTGCTGCGACTGTTGCAACGCTGACCTGCGTGCCTCTGGCCCCACACCTCCGCCCTGCCCTCCCCATGTCCCTGTTCCAAGCCCCAGTGACCGTGGGAAACACGAGTTGACTCCCCTTCTGTTCAGGCCATCTCCTGGCCCTTGGCCAAGTCCTTCTGTGGCTCCCACGGCTTGGCTACTGCAGCCCAGCCCTTCTGACCTCATGACAGTCTACTTCTGTCCTCTGGGGGACCAAGACGCCACAGCGGATGGGCACTGTCTATGGCTCCTCGTGCGTGTGCTTACGGTGGCGACCGTCCCAGGCTCTTAAAGGAAGGGGTCATAACAGGAGTCACTGCTGCTCCCTGATTCCTAGGGTCGAGCTCTGAGCTGGCTTTTTACCAATATGTAATTTAGTCTTCACCACAGCTCAGGGTCCAGATGAGATTCTCTTCATTATCCAGGTGGAAAAACTCTGATAAGGAAAACGCTTTTCAATTGTACTAGGCCAAGAGCTCCAGCATGGAGGGGGGTCTGTGACCCTGGATCTGTACAAGGCCAAGAGCTCCAGCATGGAGGGGGTGTCTGTGACCCTGGATCTGTACTAGGCCATCAGCTCAGGCATGGAAGGGGGACTGTGACCCTGGATCTGTAGTAGACCACCAGCTCAGGCATGGAAGGGGGGTCTGTGACTCTGGATCTGTACTAGACCACCAGCTCAGGCATGCAAGGGGGTTCTGTGACCCTGGATCTGTACAAGACCACCAAGCTCGGGCATGAAGGGGGGTCTGTGACCCTGGATCTGTAGTAGGCCACCAGCTCCAGCATGGAGGGGGGGTCTGGGACCCTGGATCTGTACAAGGCCAAGAGCTCCAGCATGGAGGGGGGTCTGTGACCCTGGATCTGTACTAGGCCATCAGCTCAGGCATGGAGGGGGGTCTGTGACCCTGGATCTGTACTAGACCACCAGCTCAGGCATGGACTGGGGGTCTGTGACCCTGGATCTGTACTAGACCACCAGCTCAGGCATGGAGGGGGGTCTGTGACCCTGGATCTGTACTAGACCACCAGCTCAGGCGTGGAAGGGGGTCTGTGACCCTGGATCTGTACTAGACCACCAGCTCAGGCGTGGAAGGGGGTCTGTGACCCTGGATCTGTACTAGACCACCAGCTCAGGCGTGGAAGGGGGTCTGTGACCCTGGATCTGTACTAGACCACCAGCTCAGGCATGGAAGGGGGTCTGTGACCCTGGATCTGTACTAGACCACCAGCTCAGGCATGGAGGGGGGTCTGTGACCCTGGATCTGTACTAGACCACCAGCTCAGGCATGGAGGGGGGTCTGTGACCCTGGATCTGTACTAGACCACCAGCTCAGGCATGGAAGGGGGTCTGTGACCCTGGATCTGTACTAGACCACCAGATCAGGCATGGAAGGGGGTCTGTGACCCTGGATCTGTACTAGACCACCAGCTCAGGTATGGAAGGGGGTCTGTGACCCTGGATCTGTACTAGACCACCAGCTCAGGCATGGACTGGGGGTCTGTGACCCTGGATCTGTACTAGACCACCAGCTCAGGTATGTAAGGGGGTCTGTGACCCTGGATCTGTACTAGGCCACCAGCTCAGGCATGGAAGGGGGTCTGTGACCCTGGATCTGTACTAGGCCACCAGCTCGGGGGTGGAAGGGGGGTCTGTGACCCTGGATCTGTACTAGGCCACCAGCTCAGGTATGTAAGGGGGTCTGTGACCCTGGATCTGTACTAGACCACCAGCTCAGCATGGAAGGGGGTCTGTGACCCTGGATCTGTACTAGGCCACCAGCTCAGGCATGGAAGGGGGTCTGTGACCCTGGATCTGTACTAGACCACCAGCTCAGGCGTGGAAGGGGGTCTGTGACCCTGGATCTGTACTAGACCACCAGCTCAGGCATGGAGGGGGGTCTGTGACCCTGGATCTGTACTAGGCCACCAGCTCAGGCATGGAAGGGGGTCTGTGACCCTGGATCTGTACTAGACCACCAGCTCAGGCGTGGAAGGGGGTCTGTGACCCTGGATCTGTACTAGACCACCAGCTCAGGCATGGAAGGGGGTCTGTGACCCTGGATCTGTACTAGACCACCAGCTCGGGGGTGGAAGGGGGGTCTGTGACCCTGGATCTGTACTAGACCACCAGCTCAGGCATGGAAGGGGGTCTGTGACCCTGGATCTGTACTAGACCACCAGCTCAGGCGTGGAAGGGGGTCTGTGACCCTGGATCTGTACTAGACCACCAGCTCAGGCGTGGAAGGGGGTCTGTGACCCTGGATCTGTACTAGACCACCAGCTCAGGCGTGGAAGGGGGTCTGTGACCCTGGATCTGTACTAGACCACCAGCTCAGGCATGGAAGGGGGTCTGTGACCCTGGATCTGTACTAGACCACCAGCTCGGGGGTGGAAGGGGGTCTGTGACCCTGGATCTGTACTAGACCACCAGCTCAGGTGTGGAAGGGGGGTCTGTGACCCTGGATCTGTACTAGACCACCAGCTCAGGCATGGAAGGGGGTCTGTGATCCTGGATCTGTACTAGACCACCAGCTCAGGTATGGAAGGGGGTCTGTGACCCTGGATCTGTACTAGACCACCAGCTCAGGCGTGGAAGGGGGTCTGTGACCCTGGATCTGTACTAGACCACCAGCTCAGCATGGAAGGGGGTCTGTGACCCTGGATCTGTACTAGGCCACCAGCTCAGGCATGGAAGGGGGTCTGTGACCCTGGATCTGTACTAGACCACCAGCTCAGGTGTGGAAGGGGGGTCTGTGACCCTGGATCTGTACTAGGCCACCAGCTCAGGCATGGAAGGGGGTCTGTGACCCTGGATCTGTACTAGACCACCAGCTCAGGCATGGAAGGGGGTCTGTGACCCTGGATCTGTACTAGACCACCAGCTCAGGTGTGGAAGGGGGGTCTGTGACCCTGGATCTGTACTAGGCCACCAGCTCAGGCATGGAAGGGGGTCTGTGACCCTGGATCTGTACTAGACCACCAGCTCAGGCATGGAAGGGGTCTGTGACCCTGGATCTGTACTAGACCACCAGCTCAGGTGTGGAAGGGGGGTCTGTGACCCTGGATCTGTACTAGACCACCAGCTCAGGCATGGAGGGGGGTCTGTGACCCTGGATCTGTACTAGACCACCAGCTCAGGTATGGAAGGGGGTCTGTGACCATGGATCTGTACTAGGCCACCAGATCAGGCGTGGAAGGGGGTCTGTGACCCTGGATCTGTACTAGACCACCAGCTCGGGGGTGGAAGGGGGTCTGTGACCCTGGATCTGTACTAGACCACCAGCTCAGGCGTGGAAGGGGGTCTGTGACCCTGGATCTGTACTAGACCACCAGCTCAGGCGTGGAAGGGGGTCTGTGACCCTGGATCTGTACTAGACCACCAGCTCAGGTATGGAAGGGGGTCTGTGACCCTGGATCTGTACTAGACCACCAGCTCAGGCATGGAAGGGGGGTCTGTGACCCTGGATCTGTACTAGACCACCAGCTCAGGTGTGGAAGGGGGGTCTGTGACCCTGGATCTGTACTAGACCACCAGCTCAGGTGTGGAAGGGGGTCTGTGACCCTGGATCTGTACTAGACCACCAGCTCAGGCATGGAAGGGGGTCTGTGACCCTGGATCTGTACTAGACCACCAGCTCAGGTGTGGAAGGGGGGTCTGTGACCCTGGATCTGTACTAGACCACCAGCTCAGGCATGGAAGGGGGTCTGTGACCCTGGATCTGTACTAGACCACCAGCTCAGGCATGGAAGGGGGGTCTGTGACACTGGATCTGTACTAGACCACCAGCTCAGGCATGGAAGGGGGTCTGTGACCCTGGATCTGTACTAGACCACCAGCTCAGGCATGGAGGGGGGTCTGTGACCCTGGATCTGTACTAGACCACCAGCTCAGGTGTGGAAGGGGGTCTGTGACCCTGGATCTGTACTAGACCACCAGCTCAGGCATGGAAGGGGGTCTGTGACCCTGGATCTGTACTAGACCACCAGCTCAGGCATGGAGGGGGGTCTGTGACCCTGGATCTGTACTAGACCATCAGCTCAGGCATGGAAGGGGGTCTGTGACCCTGGATCTGTACTAGACCACCAGCTCAGGCATGGAAGGGGGGTCTGTGACCCTGGATCTGTACTAGACCACCAGCTCAGGCATGGAAGGGGGTCTGTGACCCTGGATCTGTACTAGGCCACCAGCTTAGGCATGGAAGGGGGGTCTGTGACCCTGGATCTGTACTAGACCACCAGCTCAGGCGTGGAAGGGGGGTCTGTGACCCTGGATCTGTACTAGACCACCAGCTCAGGCATGGAAGGGGGTCTGTGACCCTGGATCTGTACTAGACCACCAGCTCAGGCGTGGAAGGGGGGTCTGTGACCCTGGATCTGTACTAGACCACCAGCTCAGGCATGGAAGGGGGTCTGTGACCCTGGATCTGTACTAGACCACCAGCTCAGGCATGGAAGGGGGGTCTGTGACCCTGGATCTGTACTAGACCACCAGCTCAGGCATGGAAGGGGGTCTGTGACCCTGGATCTGTACTAGACCACCAGCTCAGGCATGGAAGGGGGGTCTGTGACCCTGGATCTGTACTAGACCACCAGCTCAGGCATGGAAGGGGGGTCTGTGATCCTGGATCTGTACTAGACCACCAGCTCAGGCATGGAAGGGGGTCTGTGACCCTGGATCTGTACTAGACCATCAGCTCAGGCATGGAAGGGGGTCTGTGACCCTGGATCTGTACTAGACCACCAGCTCAGGCATGGACTGGGGGTCTGTGACCCTGGATCTGTACTAGACCACCAGCTCAGGCATGGAAGGGGGTCTGTGACCCTGGATCTGTACTAGACCACCAGCTCAGGCATGGAAGGGGGTCTGTGACCCTGGATCTGTACTAGGCCACCAGCTCAGGTATGGAAGGGGGGTCTGTGACCCTGGATCTGTACTAGACCACCAGCTCAGGCATGGAAGGGGGGTCTGTGATCCTGGATCTGTACTAGACCACCAGCTCAGGCATGGAAGGGGGTCTGTGACCCTGGATCTGTACTAGACCATCAGCTCAGGCATGGAAGGGGGTCTGTGACCCTGGATCTGTACTAGACCACCAGCTCAGACATGGAGGGGGGTCTGTGACCCTGGATCTGTACTAGACCACCAGCTCAGGCATGGAAGGGGGTCTGTGACCCTGGATCTGTACTAGGCCACCAGCTCAGGCGTGGAAGGGGGGTCTGTGACCCTGGATCTGTACTAGACCACCAGCTCAGGCATGGAAGGGGGTCTGTGACCCTGGATCTGTACTAGGCCACCAGCTCAGGCGTGGAAGGGGGGTCTGTGACCCTGGATCTGTACTAGACCACCAGCTCAGGCATGGAAGGGGGTCTGTGACCCTGGATCTGTACTAGGCCACCAGCTCAGGCATGGAAGGGGGTCTGTGACCCTGGATCTGTACTAGACCACCAGCTCAGGCATGGAAGGGGGGTCTGTGACCCTGGATCTGTACTAGACCACCAGCTCAGGCGTGGAAGGGGGTCTGTGACCCTGGATCTGTACTAAACCATCAGCTCAGGCATGGAAGGGGGGTCTGTGACCCTGGATCTGTACTAGACCACCAGCTCAGGCATGGAAGGGGGTCTGTGACCCTGGATCTGTACTAGACCACCAGCTCAGGTGTGGAAGAGGGGTCTGTGACCCTGGATCTGTACTAGACCACCAGCTCAGGCGTGGAAGGGGGTCTGTGACCCTGGATCTGTACTAGACCACCAGCTCAGGCGTGGAAGGGGGTCTGTGACCCTGGATCTGTACTAGACCACCAGCTCAGGCATGGAAGGGGGTCTGTGACCCTGGATCTGTACTAGACCACCAGCTCAGGCATGGAAGGGGGTCTGTGATCCTGGATCTGTACTAGACCACCAGCTCAGGCATGGAAGGGGGTCTGTGACCCTGGATCTGTACTAGACCACCAGCTCAGGCATGTAAGGGGGGTCTGTGACCCTGGATCTGTACTAGACCACCAGCTCAGGCATGTAAGGGGGGTCTGTGACCCTGGATCTGTACTAGACCACCAGCTCAGGCATGGAAGGGGGTCTGTGATCCTGGATCTGTACTAGGCCACCAGCTCAGGCATGGAAGGGGGTCTGTGATCCTGGATCTGTACTAGACCACCAGCTCAGGCATGGAAGGGGGTCTGTGACCCTGGATCTGTACTAGACCACCAGCTCAGGCGTGGAAGGGGGTCTGTGACCCTGGATCTGTACTAGACCACCAGCTCAGGCGTGGAAGGGGGTCTGTGACCCTGGATCTGTACTAGACCACCAGCTCAGGCATGGAAGGGGGGTCTGTGACCCTGGATCTGTACTAGACCACCAGCTCGGGCATGGAAGGGGGTCTGTGACCCTGGATCTGTACTAGACCACCAGCTCAGGCATGGAAGGGGGGTCTGTGACCCTGGATCTGTACTAGACCACCAGCTCAGGTATGGAAGGGGGTCTGTGACCCTGGATCTGTACTAGACCACCAGCTCAGGCATGGAGGGGGGTCTGTGACCCTGGATCTGTACTAGACCACCAGCTCAGGCATGGACTGGGGGTCTGTGACCCTGGATCTGTACTAGACCACCAGCTCAGGCGTGGAAGTGGGTCTGTGACCATGGATCTGTACTAGACCACCAGCTCAGGTGTGGAAGGGGGTCTGTGACCCTGGATCTGTACTAGACCACCAGCTCAGGCATGGAAGGGGGTCTGTGACCATGGATCTGTACTAGACCACCAGCTCGGGCATGGAAGGGGGTCTGTGACCCTGGATCTGTACTAGACCACCAGCTCAGGCATGGAAGGGGGTCTGTGACCCTGGATCTGTACTAGACCACCAGCTCGGGCATGGAAGGGGATCTGTGACCCTGGATCTGTACTAGACCACCAGCTCAGGTGTGGAAGGGGGGTCTGTGACCCTGGATCTGTACTAGACCACCAGCTCAGGCATGCAAGGGGGTCTGTGACCCTGGATCTGTACTAGACCACCAGCTCAGGCATGGAAGGGGGTCTGTGACCCTGGATCTGTACTAGACCACCAGCTCAGGCGTGGAAGGGGGGTCTGTGACCCTGGATCTGTACTAGACCACCAGCTCAGGTGTGGAAGGGGGGTCTGTGACCCTGGATCTGTACTAGACCACCAGCTCAGGCATGGAGGGGGGTCTGTGACCCTGGATCTGTAGTAGACCACCAGCTCAGGCGTGGAAGGGGGTCTGTGACCCTGGATCTGTAGTAGACCACCAGCTCGGGGGTGGAAGGGGGGTCTGTGACCCTGGATCTGTACTAGACCACCAGCTCAGGCATGGAAGGGGGTCTGTGACCCTGGATCTGTACTAGACCACCAGCTCAGGCGTGGAAGGGGGGTCTGTGACCCTGGATCTGTACTAGACCACCAGCTCGGGGGTGGAAGGGGGTCTGTGACCCTGGATCTGTACTAGACCACCAGCTCGGGGGTGGAAGGGGGTCTGTGACCCTGGATCTGTACTAGACCACCAGCTCAGGCATGGAAGGGGGTCTGTGACCCTGGATCTGTACTAGACCACCAGCTCAGGTGTGGAAGGGGGTCTGTGACCCTGGATCTGTACTAGACCACCAGCTCAGGTGTGGAAGGGGGGTCTGTGACCCTGGATCTGTACTAGACCACCAGCTCAGGCATGGAGGGGGGTCTGTGACCCTGGATCTGTACTAGACCACCAGCTCAGGCGTGGAAGGGGGTCTGTGACCCTGGATCTGTACTAGACCACCAGCTCAGGCATGGAAGGGGGTCTGTGACCCTGGATCTGTACTAGACCACCAGCTCAGGCATGGAAGGGGGGTCTGTGACCCTGGATGTGTACTAGACCACCAGCTCGGGGGTGGAAGGGGGTCTGTGACCCTGGATCCCCACATGGTACCCCCCCATGGGAGGCTGTGGTCCAGTGTGGCATGTTGTGGGCATTGCCTGTCAAGGAGCTGGGAGGGGAAGAAGGAAGAAAATGGGGGCCAGTGTCCCTCCCCCATTCGGGAGGCCTGTGCGGGAGCTGCGTGCTCAGTCCACCTCCGTTCAGGAGACCCAGGTTCTCGTCTGACCCGCAGGGCGGCACACTCGTCCAGGCCCCACCTGGAGCTCTTGCCAGTGAAGGGTGACTGAGGCCAGGCGGGAGCTGGGTTCAGGACTTGCTGCAGGAGAGCTGGGAGCGGTGTCCACCTCCACATGAGAATCGTGTGGCTTTAGAAATGATGACACTGGAACATGCGATGGACATTGAGGCCATTTTGAGACCGGTTTGAGGAGAACGTCCTCCTTGACTTGCCCTCTCAGTGGGAAGACAGTGCTGTGTGAGATGTGTCCAGGCCACCCATCTGCCCTGCACCTGCAAGCCCGTGTCCCCCGCCACCGAGAATCTGCCCAACTGCCGCTGTCCCTGAGGGGCCAGAGCTCCTTAATGGCACGATGACCGCTGGTGGAAACCTGTGTTCACGAAGGACGTTAACCGCACAGCACACACTTTTTACAGGCCTCCTTAGGTAGGTGCGGTGCCTTTGCTTTATGGTAAGCCACAGAGAAATGCCCGCACTTGAACGACTGTTTATCTAAAGTAATCAGTGGCAGAAACTCTCTGCACGTTTTAGCCCATCCTGGTTGGTGGTCCCTGAACCCGCAGATCTCCCTCCCGTGGCGTGGGAGGGTGAGAAGTAATTCCAAGGCACCCGCATTCGGAGCGTGCTGTGCGGATCAGGACAAGGTGGGCGTGTCGGAAGGTCCCGGAACCTGCGGCCTCTGACTCCCAGCCTGTCACACAGAAAAACTTCTCCACCACACACTCTCCTCGGGAGCGAGTCCCCAGGAGTGGGGAAGCCCGAGTGATTTGTCAAACTAAGGAGTCAGTGCAGAGAAAGTTATTAAAAGACGGAAGCAGGATTGACTGCTGCTGTTCTGTCCTGGACAAGCTGGAACCCGGCACGTGGGCCGGACGTGCACTGAGATGGGCAGGAGCGCGTGGGACAGTTGCACTTATGCCCCACTCGACTGGCGGCTCCCGGCCTCCCCGCGCCCTCGGGTGAAAGGCCGCTCTCTCTACACCAGCTGTTTCTCTCCCTAAAAGCAGGAGGAGTGCGATAGGATCTGTGGGCTTTTTGAGTCGATGACTTTTCCTTCCGTCTTTTCCCCTAATTCCACGGCATGGGTCATGCCTGCAGAGGAGTGGGTCAGCGCTATCATTGTCCCAAGGCCCCCGCCAGCCCAGAGCCCCTGGGAAGCTTGGATGAAGGGACCGACCTTGGCCCCCGCCTGCCCCCAGCCCCCCACATCAGCCTTCTCACACACTTTTAAAAATACTTTCCTTAATCTTATTTAGTCTTACAATATTTTTGTTACTTAAAGTTGATTTTGTCCTTAATTTTAACCTTTTAAACTGTTTCTGCCCTTTACCTGGGGTGGGTTTTGGGCTTTGTCTTCCCCCTCCTTACCTCCGGGCTTTCCCTTGGGTGGAAACCTATTCAGGTCTCATGGCCTTCGTCTCAATTTCTACTCTCACTTCACTGCGGAGGCTGCCCACAGGGGCCAAGGGCGAGGCCTGGATTCAGGGGGCACAGACCCGGCGCCAGGGACGCTGCTCCACCGGAGCCTGGTGGCTCTCATCTGGGAGGTGAGGACAGGAGCTGGGGTGACTCAGCCATGCCGCCATAGTGTCACACCTGCCCCAAGGCCAGCCCTGAGGATGGCTTGGGATTGTTGTCACTTCATCTTGGGATTCTTCTGCCTGGAATCTCTCTCTTTTTTTTTTTAAATTGCTAAAATAAACAAACCTCATAAAAATTACAATTGCAAAATAGATCAAATTAAAAAGTAATGTAAAATAAATGCACAAAAAGGCAAAACTGGCACTTGTGCATTCTCCAAGCAGCAGAAGACCTGTGCACAGGATGCGCCCTCACCTGGGCTTTCTGAGGGTCGGGGTATCTACTGCCTATCCTCTAGCATAGTCGGTCCCTCTCCTGTGGCCACTGTGGCTCATCCAGGCTCCTGGGGGAGAACACGCTCTCCAGCCCCTCCTATGGCAATCCGGGTGACAGTCATGTCTTTGCTGATCTTTATAATTTTAGTAGAAATAATTCTTAATGGAACACGAGATATTTTAGTTGTTTTCTGACCTCAGTGGAAGAGAACCGTCCTCTGTGCAGCCTTCATCATGCCACATTTTCCAGATGCTTCTCTCCCTCCTGCTGCTCAGCACCCCCCTCACACTTGCCTGCTGAGGTGGGGCCTCTGGGCTGCGGGTCCTTGCACTAGCTGTTGGCTTCCCGATGCTGGCCGCGGGTCTGGACCTTCCTTTGCAGGCAGGTGCGGAGGTGGAGTCCCCAGAGGGGCGCGGCTAGTCCTGGGCAGCCTGGGCAGGTGAAGAGCCTTGCTGGCCCAGGACCCCCGGCAGAGAGCAGGGTCCGGCTGCTGGGCAGCGGGGGAACAGGCGTGCCCAGCTCAAAGCGCTCGGCCTTCTGTGCGGGACGCTCACACTGCTGCCCCTCCTGCGCTGACCGGCCTTCACTGTTTGCACAGGACGGTGGTCGTTCCCTGACCCACCCCGGGGGGGCTCTGTGTGGACGGTCACGTGACTCTCAGTCTGTGACTGCTGTCACTCGCCCTGTGACCTCATGAACAGAAGCCTCGACACCAATGTGCTTGTCTGTGTTCCTCTTTTCTTCTCTGCTTTGTGCTTTTTGGGTGTTACATTTTAAAAACCTCTCTGCCTGAAATTTACAAGTCAGTCTGTATTCTCTTCTAATTAACAGAAAATGATCTTGTGGGTAAGCTGCGAAGCTTTGTGTTTGTGTAGAGTGTGAGGTGGGAGCCCAGTTCCTGGTTTCCTGGATTATCAGGTGTCCCGTTCTTTCCTCCTTCGTCTGAAGGATACGCTGCAGAAACCCACTTGCCCTCTATGTGTGTGGGTCTGTCTTAAGATCTCTGTGAGGTCCACTCCTTGTGCCAGCGCTGCACCGTCTCCATCACTGTAGCTGTGGAGTCTGATCGGGTGTGTGTTTCCCTATTCTAATCTGTTAGTACGATGATGATTCATACGATTCCAGTGCAGCGGCAGCCTGGAAATCCCACAATGAACTCCACTTGGACACAGATTCCATGTGCTTGTGATTTGGTATTTTTGTGCTGGTCCTAACAAGTGCTCTTGTTCATGGGTGAGGTTGGCCTGTTGTCTTTCTCATGCACGATCTGGTTAACTGGGCCAGTAAAGACTTGGAGAAATGCTTAGTTTTCCTATCTTCTCTGGAACAGTTGTGGGGTGAAATCACTCCATGCTCGGTAGAACTCACCTGTACAGATATCTGCATTTTCTTTGAAAGTAGATTTTTAAGTCTCAATTCCAGATGTTTAATGGTTACCAGACCACCTAGTCCTTTTGGGTCAGTGTTGATGATTTATTTTATGTGTGAACTTGGCAATTTTACAGTTTTAAAAATCAGTTACCTTAAATTTGCTTCTGATACTTCCATGATATTTGAAATTTCTCGTGTGTACATTGCAGTATGCGTTTTCATTTATACCATGTGTATGTGGCTGTCACCTTTTCTATCTTTGTCATCCTCCAGGGAATTGTTCATTTTTTAGTGTTTTCAAAGAATCAGAATTTGGCTGTCTGCCTTCCTCCTGTGCCTTTATTTTTGCATGATTACATTGTTACCATTTCATCTCCTTTACTTTGCTATTCTGCTATTCTGGTAGTTCATTAGTTTATAGCTTTTTCTTTTCTAATATAATAATTTAGAGCTATAAATTTGCTTTATAGCATGACTTTGGCTGCAATCTGCAATTCTTAATGCCTAGTATTTCAGTATTTTTATTACTCATCCCTAAGTATTTTAAAATTTCTATTATGAATACTATTTTGATACTTGGGTTTTTGGAAGAATATTTCTTTAGAAATATATAGCTATGTTTTTAAATTCTTATTATTGATTTTGAACTTATATATTACATATTACATTGAACTGACTATACTATTGATTACAATATACATTCAGATGTCAGGAATTCTAAAATACAGAAAAATGGAAATAGCAATTGTAAGAAGTTACCAATTCTAAGGCAAAACCCAATTTAAAATTACTAAAATAAAAAAAAAGAAAATTGTGACTTAGAATCTAAAAAAATGTGTTGCACTCAGCAACTATGTGTTTGTATCATGTGTTTATATTCAAGTATGTTGCAATTGATTTATTTCCTAGTATATATTCAGCATTGGATATATTTTCAAACACTGACTGTTTGAAAGAATTATTCTATTATTCTATTCTATTCTTTATATTTTTATCAAATTGACTTTTTGTTCATAGTTCTTCAAATAGTTTACATCTTTACTAATTTTAGCCTGCCGGTTCTATCAGTTACTCACAGAACTCTTCTTGTTTTGTTGTTCAAGATGCAGGGGGTCTTACTAGCAGCCCAGGCTGGCCCTGAACTCCTGGCTCAGCTCCACCTCAGCCTCTGAGGAGCTAGGACCGAAGCTTGAACCTCTGCCCGCAGCTAGACCAAGGTGTTTTCAATCTACTGTAGGATGCTAGAGACTCACCATTTTTTTTTTCTTATAATTCCATCTATTTCTGCTTTAAATATTTTGAAACTGTGTTCGTAGGCATAAAAATGTCTCAAATTGTTAAAATTTCTTAGTGAATTGAGCCTTTTATCAATGTTATTACCACCTTTAAAAATATCTCTGTGATGCCTTTTATCTTAAAGCTTGTTTTCCAATTGATACTAATATAAATATCTGTATCAGCTTTCTTCAATTATTTGTCTGAATTGTATTTTCCATGTTTTTGCTTTGTTCTGTGAATGCTGTTATGTTTTGTGTCTCCTAGAAGCAGCATACAGCCAGCATTTAGAGTAACCTTAACCTCTTAGTTGGGAAATTTGTTTATGTACCTCTTGAGTACTGATATATTTGTGTTTCTTTCTATTATCTTATTTCACAATTCTATCTGTTCTGCCTTTCCCAGGTCTCTTTCCTTCTTTCACATTATATTCTTACCTTTGTAAAACCATGAGGATTTTTCCTCCCCATATTATTTCTCAACTCAGTTTGGAAGTAATGCATTCTATTTCTATGATGTTATTTATTATTATAAAATATTAATAAGCTATAGTCATCGAACTTAGAGTCTACATCTCATATTGACCCCCTTTACAAATAATGCAAGAAATGTAGAATGCTTTTATTAAAAATCACATGTTGTTATCTCCATAGCTAATGTCTGTTTATGCTCATTCCCACATTTCCTATTTTGCTTGATAAACATTCCTTCTTGAATCTCAATTTTTTTTTTCTGGTTCCTTTCCTTCTTCCTAGAGCTCATCTTACAAAATTTTTTTTAATAAGAGTTGGTCATGGTTTTTTATTTTTTTTAAATGTCTTTAATTAAATTTAACATTTTTGGGAATTGTATATGGCTAATTAACAATGTCAAGTCGGCGCCTGTCTTTTGCAGCCCTTCAAGGTGTGACTTCACACCTCTGCCTTCCCTGCCACGCCGGGCACCTGGCTATCCTTCTAATTCTTGTTTCAGTTCAGAGACCCATTTTTCCCCTCTGCCCGTTTTTAAAAGTCTTCCATTGATCTGTATTCACATGTACTAGGATGTAACTAAGTAGGAATTGTGGTGAGATACTCTTCTTAGGGCTTATTTGGCTCCCTAAATATGAAAATTCATGTTCTTGAGAAATAATAGAAAAGTTTCAGAAAAATATCTTTATCAATATTGATTTTTTCTATTCTTTTTTACTGAATTTCTAACACACACATAATACTAACTTTTGTTTAATTTATCAGTTTTCTCTCATTGTCTCTCTGGTAGGGCCCTATATTATCCTCAGACTTGGCATTTTCCTCCTCTTTTTCCCTCTCTTTCTGCATATGTTCATGAGAACTGAAGTCTGTCTTCCAATCATCTAATTTTCTCTTCAGCTACGTCTAGCCTGCCACTTTGCCTCTCCATAAAAGTTTCTATTTTCAATTACTAGATTTTTCATTCTTTAAAATGTTCTGTTTGACTGTAAGGACATTTTTTTCCTATGGTCAAGTAGATTTGAACTCAAATTAGTCCACTTCTCTTGCTGTTGAGTCATCGTCACCTCTGGGAGCATGCTAAGAGGGATATAAAATGGCCTTTTGACAGGTCACTGGCTTCTCCTGGAGCCTTGGCTGTGGCAGAAGGTCGTTGGGGCTCAGCATGAACTCATATATCGATGCTTACGCCGTCTTGGACGCTCGTCCTCCTGGGCTGTGGCCGGTGGTCAGTCCGGGCAGGAGTCCCAGTGGTGAAAGCCAGCTGTGCTGTAGACGCCTACTCATTTGAATTTTGAATGACAGGGTGCTGGTCTATGTGAGCTGGTGACAGCCTTTTAACAGAAAATAGAAATACAGCTATGCTCCCATGTGCTCCCATTGCCGTGTTTTGTGGCAAAAGCTGACCTCAGCAGACGGAGGGCATTTACAGTCTTTATCCCATTCGTCGTGAAAGCTCAGACACTTGACCGTGTGAGCAGCTGGAGCTTGAGCCCCCGGTGTGTTGTGCGGGGCGTGGTATTTGGCAGGGTCACCCTCCCCCACTGTGGGAGTTGTGAATTGTAAAAACTGTCTGGTCCTGGGCTTCAGACTCATGGCAGTGCCCAGAGAGATGGGATGAGCAGCACCTTTCCTCATGGGCCACCTGTACGTGTTCCCCCCATCCACAGAGCTGCTGCAGGATTGTGGAGCCCCGGCCTCGCCCAGGTCACTGCGCTGGCTCAGGTCTCCGGGTTGCAGGCAGGAAGAGTGGCGCCAGGAGCTTTGATATCTAGGCGGTGTTCTCCACCTCACGGAGTTAGGGTGGAAGCTTCATGAGCATGGGAGGCTCCTGGGCAGAGGGCAGGCTGCTCAGAGAATGCCACCCCCATAGAAACGGGGAAGGTGTGGAAGTGGGGGCGGAGAAAGGGCTCCACTCCAGCAGGCGGGGGATTGGTTCTCCTTAATCAAGTTAGCAAACGCTTTACAGGATCCCATGAGCCGCTGTCAGGTCGATGGTGACCTGGAAATCAGCTCCGTGGTACTCAAAACCAACTTGGCAATATTCATCAGCACACTTGGGCACATCACACCCTGTGGCCGACTCTCTGCTCCCTGGAAATTGTCCCCAAGCTGCAACGAGGGACGGGGAGGACACTTGTCAGGGAGTGCTCGAAGCCAGGTGTGAGACGCAGAGGAAGGCTGGCTGAGGACCCATGGCTGTGGAGGGCATCGTGGATCCTGTTCCAGGATTCAGGGAACACGGCAAACCCCTCCAACATGATGCCCATGAGAAGTGGTAGTGGCACTGTTGTCCGTGATGAGGAACTGGTGATAAAATGCCAAGTGAGAAAGCAGGAGACGGTGTTTTATATAATGGATCATCTTGATTGTCTAAAAACATACTGACATAGAGAGCAATGGACGAACTAAAAAGGTGGTGTGTGTGAAAGAGGTAATTGGATTACTGGTGTCTTTTCAATCTTTTTGTCTTTGCATTTCACCTTGTAATATTAAATTAATCTCATAATTAGAAAGAACAATAAGGCCCGTGATCCCAGCAGCTCAGGAGGCTGAGGCAGGAGGATCTCAATGTCAAGGCCAGCCTCAGCAATTTAGCAAGGCTCTAAGCAACTTAATGAGTCCCTACCTCAAAATAAAAAATAAAAGGGCTGGGGATATGTCTCGGTGGTTAAGTGCCGTTGGATTCAGTCCTGGTGCCGAAAAAGAAAAAGTGAAGTAAGAACATGGAAACCTGTGGACCATGCAATACCCACAAGGCGCTTGAGAGCTGGAGCAAGGAGGTGCAGCCAGGCTGGGCTCCGGGTGATGGTACTGGGGCCGCCACCCAGCTCTGGGGCGAGCAGTCCCCCGACAGAGCGCGGTCTTGAGAAGCCTGGGAGGTGACCCTGGAGGGACATGCTCAGCCTGGGAGCCCGGGGAGGCCCAGCGGGAGCTGGACCACTGGTAGTGCTCTGAGCCCCTGCACGCAGGCACCACCCAGCCCCTGAGCGAGCCAGACCTCCTCGGGACAGGTAGTGGCACGCAGGCACACAGAGAGACACTTTAATTTACATCTTAGGGAGTTGAAGGAGGTGCTGCTTCCTAACACCAGAGCCCAGCAGTCGCGCGTACTGTGTTGCGATGCACCGGGGTGGAGGGCAGGTCTCTGGAATGGACCAGGCCCTGGGCATCTAGGAAAGCGCTCTACCACGGAGCTGCGCCCCGGCTCTGTCCAGGTCTGATGCTGCTGCTAGCTCGTGCTGAGCAACCTCTCTGCTCACTAACCTCACTCACCTCTCTGACCTGTTTGCTCGACCGACCGTGATGAAGGGCTCCTGTTGTAGGGATTAAGTGAACTAGTGCTAGAAGTTTAAAGAAAGGCCTGAAACACAGCAGGGGTCCGGAAAGCAGAGCCAGCCCCTCTGGAATGTGCATGAAATGAGCCAGTGGAAGCCCTCAGCTGACAGACATGGTGGTCGGCCTTCAGAACCTCCAGAGAAGGCCTGCCTCCAGGTGGGAAATGGCCTTTCCAGCTAGGTGCTCCCCCCAAGGCCACTGTTCCCCAGCACGGCCCCTCCCCTGGCCGACAGTGGGGACATCGGAGCACCGGCACCGTGCATCCCCTCTGCTCCAGCCCTGGGGTCAGTGGGAACCAAGGTGGGAGCCTGTCTGAGGCCTGAGCAGGGCGCCCGAGCTCTGTCCTTCAGACTAAAAAGAAGCAGAGAGGATGAGAGCTCGGGGTCAGGGTGGGAAGCTGCCACACTGTGACCAGGGCTCCTCTGGTCATCGAGGCAGGCCTGTTCCAGGTCCCTTTGCCTTTGACCACCTGGGGGGGTGGCCATGACACGCACCTCTGGTCACTTTCCTGTGACTGCGGGACGGGGAGGAAAGTCCTCAGGAGTGTCTAGCAACCAGAGAGGGAGAGAGGCCGCCCGTGCCACCTCCCTCCTGGGGAAGAGGAGGGTAGAGAAGCAGCACAGTGAGCCCCTGTCCGCCCCAGGACCCAATCGGTGCCTCCCTGTGCCCCAGGAGGAATGTGGCTCACAGACAGCGTGTCATAGCCATCCAAGGACAGCTAAACCAGCCGTGTCCCTGAGCATCCCCAAGCACTGGGCCGCCCAGCCACCCCCGCGTCTTGGAGAACAGACACCTAGGCTCAGCCAGGTAAAGGTGTTTGCACCAGGCAGGCCTGAGGGTGTTGCCTGGACCAAATCTGTGCTCGCGTAGTTACTCCTGGAATTGTTAGCAGAGGTGGATCGAGGATTTGGGGAGGCCTAGGTCTGACACAGTGTAGATTCCCCTGAGAGAAAAGAACCAAATATTAACATAAAACAGTCAGGGCCCTTCCCAGGTCCCTGGAAGAGCGTAGCAAGAGAGGCCTGTGCTGTCAGCTCCAAGGCTCCAGGGTGCCCTGGCCAGCTGAGCCCTCCGGGACGGTGTGGAGCCAGCAGACTTCCCGGGCTGCCTCCTGTCCAGGTTCTGGGGACCCTGCAGACCTTGGCTGTTGGCCTGCTCTTGGCCCAGTGTGTGTCCACACCCCAGCCAGGACTCGGCTCTGAGCCCTCAGCTGGCCGCACCCTCCTCCCGTCTGCAAGATGCAGCGGTCTCCTTCCAGGGAGAAGGAACGGAACTCGGGCAGAAGGTTCAAGGCTGCGAGCTGTGTCGCCTTCTGGACACAGTGCCCACTGATGGACCTGGGAGGCAGACGCCTGGAGAGGGGAGAGGCAGGCCACACTGCTGCAGGGCCAAGACCCCAGATGCCCAGAGTCACCGGTGCTTAATCCAGTTGCAGTGAACTTTCCCTGTGCTGCGGTGCCTGGTCCCTCTGTGGCTTCACACAAAGTGGAAAGCAATTCGAGGAAAGTGAACGGTGGGCGTCAGGTGGGAGCGGGAGGGAGAGTGCTCTTGGGGACGTGGGGTGGCAGCCGAGTGTCCAAGCTGCCTTGGGAGGACAACGCAGGGAGACTGTTTCCCAGTCATCAGAACGTGCCCCAGTCCTGCCCTGCTCTGTCCACGTCGGGCATGCTGTCCAGGTGCCTGGAGGGTGGAGCCAGGACCTGAGCCCACTGAAGCACGCTAGGGTGGGGGCCCTGGGAGGGGCCGCAGTTGACAGGGACATGAAGCAGTCCAGGGTCAAGCCATGGTGCTGGCCCCGGACACTCCTAATGACCTCCAGCTGCCTGTGGCAGGCTGCTGCCTCTCTGTGGATCCCACCCGGCCAGGACCTGGCTGTCTCTGGGGCTGGCCTGAGCTGAGGCAGGACAGGACCCAGGTGGGGAATGGGAACTCAGAAGGGCAGGGGGAAGCCCGAGAGAACTGGGAGTGAGAGGAGAGCGGGAGGGTGTGGCCAGTCCTCCTGCCCAGAGATGAGTCTGCAAGAGCATGGAGGGCGGGCCATCAGGTGCCTGGAACCACTGGACAGAGAGGGTGCCAGGAGGCCTGAGGAGTGGGTGCCCTCAGGGAGGTCCACCCTGCGGCCAGCCTGGGCTGCGGTCTGTTTCCCAGAGCTCTAAACTGCACCCGCTGCACGGGCGAAAGAGGCTGGGCATCTTGAAAATGCTTGAGTTGTGCTGAGAGTAGAAATGGTGGACCCTCAGCGACGGCCGGGGAGAGAAGCCAAGCCCAGGCCCCGTGGTGCCGGAGGAAATGTGTGAGCCAGAAATCAGCACCAACCTCACTGCTGGGCAGCCGTAGCCACCACGGTTGGCCCCGCGTGCGGAAGTCTGATGTTGAAAATACAGAAAAAGAGCGGTGCTTTGGCCATTTTCATCATTTTTAAAGCCAGAGGAAAACCCCATCATGCAGTGAGCCCGTGGAGCTGCAGGAGCGGCTGCTCCAATGTGCACTCAGCCGCAGGCTCCAAGCCCTGGAAACCTCCCGCGGTGGCACGGAAAGACCCCTAAGGCTCCAGATCAGGGGAGGCCAGTCCCCCCTGAGCAAACCTGGAAGGGCTGGACCCATGCTGGCCCCAGAGGAAGGAGACCACGTGTAAATATGCTGCAGAACTGTGAAGAAGAGTCGTTTTAAATCACCAAACCAGCAAACGGGACGTCTGGAGCCCAAGAGCAGCTGGTACCCAGGGCACCGGAGTCCTGCGGGCAGTGAGCGAGTCCAGGCTGTCTCCCAGACAGGCTGAAGGGACCTCCGTGCCCCTACGCGGGAGCAGGCCAGAGGACTCAGCTCAGCAGACACCACCTGGTGCCACCGTGGGCTTGGCCGGCTCAGGGAGGGGCCCTGCGAGCTCCAGCAGGTGCTCCACCGGCAGCTGAGGCTCCTGCCTGCCCCCCGGGCCCAGGACCCTTGTGGCCTCTCTGCCCTGACGCCCCCCGGTGGCCTCCTCCCTCCTCCGAGCCTCATGCGTCTTAACAGGATTCAGCCACCACCGTCAAAGCACATCCCCCCTGTCACCTGCCGACCACCCTCCGTGGGCGGCTTGGCTAGGAGGGGTCCCATGCCTCATTCTGAAGAGAGTTGCAGCAGACACAGGCAAACAGGCGGGTGGAGGCCCGGGTGCCCCGCGCCATGCCCGCCAGATAAACCGGGGAAGTCGTCCTCAGGTCTCAGACTGTGCTGGGTCCTGATGCCTCTGTGGGCCTCTCCACGTTCTTGTTGAACTGTGAGGAGCACGGCTGTCTTAATCCAAGGGGTCAACGCAGGGTGGCTGTGAGACAGAGTTCACTTCCACAAGGTGAAATAGAGATCACACACTGTGAATCTGTGTCCTGCGTTTTCCACTTGGCATTGTGTCCCGAGATGTCCCCATGTCACAGATGCTGTACCACAGGGACTTTGAATGTGTACGGGCACCTGTATGTGAGCTGACTCAGTGGAAGCAGCTGTCTTGAGGAAGCTGCATTGTTTTCCTCAGGTCTGATGTTAAAACTTACAATTTGCACTCTGGGTGGTCCCAGTCTCAGTGCACGTCCGTCTGATTCTTTCCTCAGGGGAAAAGTCAGGAGTTGGAGTTGCTGATCCAAAGGAGGTAAAGGTCGAGGACGCGCCAGGACGTGGAAGGTCTTCTCTTCTGAGATTTCACATGAAAGGACACACTCGTCAGTGAGGTAGGGGAACGAGGCTTCATTCCCATTGACAGTTGCGACCCAAGTGTTTGTTTAGTTTTGTGTTTTGAAAATTTGCTGCTTTGACCCTTTGAAGAAGGATGCCTGGTCTAGGTTGTGTTCTCTTGGCCACCAGGGAGGCTGGGCAGTTCTCACATGGAGACTGGCAGCTCCTTAGTCTTTTCTGAATTGCCTGTTTGTATCCATAGTCCTTCCTTCCATTGAGATGAATTTTTTTCTATTGATTTGCAAGTGGTCTTTACATATTGAGATAATTAATAGCCTTTAGGTACTGTATGTTTTAAGTATTTTCTCCAATTTATCATTTTCTCCTATTTTTAACATGAAAATGATATGAAAATTTTAGGCTGCCAAATCCATCAAATTTCCCCTTAGTATTTCTATGTTGATATAATGTTTACAAGAATCCATCTCCACACAGGTGTGTATGTATAAATATTTTCCCGTAGTTTTCTTATGGATTTTCTGTTGCAGTAATTCACCTGGAGTTTCTATAGATGTGTGGTATAGTGTGTGTTGATTTATCTGTTTATAGTTGAGCAATTATTCCAACAGAATTTTTGAGAGGATTCAGTCTGTCTCCACCGAGTTAACGTGCATGTGGTGTTACAGGAAAGGGCGACACACGGTTCAGTTCTGCCTTCGCCGGCTCTGTTGACTCTGCCTTGTGTTCGAGGCTTACGCGTGAACTTCCATATCCCGCTTTATATACGCTGGCGAAGTTCACAGAACTATGCTGGAAGACTTTTTGTGGGGATTTCATTTGCTTTACAAATTGATTGGGGGTGAATTGGCATCCCCACAGTTTATGCACGAGCGTCCATCTAGGAATAGAAGGTGCTTTTATTCCATTTGTTTCCTCAGTAAACACATTGCTGGATAAAGAGCATTTTTCATCCTGTTTTCTTCTATTTTTATGTCGTGTGGTCATTCTGAACAGCTTTTTCATTATCGCCCATGTGTAGGAATGCTGTTAATTATGTTAATAATAGTATTGTCCTTCTGACCATCAAACTGGACACGTCCAACAGTTCACACCCCTTTGCTATTTATTGTTTGCTGTTGAGAGAGGGGCAGGGGAGAAAATCCTCCTGTTGAAAATAACAGCGGTTTTGCCTCTTCCTCCCCACCTCTCGGGTTCCAGATGAGGAAGGGTGACAGAAGTGACAGTTGTGTGGCTCTGCTCTTTGCAAGGCACCCGGAAAACTAGGGCACGCTGGCTGTTGGTTCTTCCTTTGGGGCTCAGGCCCCGTGAAGCTCCGTTGTTCTGGGTGCTGAGCTTGGCCCAGGGCGGACCCCTCTGAGCCAGTCCCCAGCTGTTTCGTTTTGCGACGGGCTCTTCCCAGGTTGCTCAGGATGGCCTGGAATTGCGCTCCTCCGGCCTGGTCTCCTGGCCGCTGGGGTCATCGGTGTGAGCCACGGCACTTGGCCCCTGTGAAGTTCCAAACACAGGTTTGGTGTCTGTCCGCCTCCCCCAGACCTTCCAGCCATTTCTCACCGTTACTCCTTGACTCTTCCTTTGGCCTTTCTGTGTCTCTAGATGCACAGGTATTTCCACTCTTCTTGAAATGTCTAAACTTTTTAAAAATAGACTTTTATACATTTATTTTATTTATTTGTATGCAGCGCTGAGGATCAAGCCCGGGGCTCACAGGTGCTAGGCAGGCGCTCCACCGCCGAGCCACAGCCCCAGCCCGAAACGTGGAACTTGGGCCTGGCTTCTCTGGTGGCCCTCCCTGTGTCTCCCGGATCTGGCCACGCTGCCTGCTCCGCCAGCCGCAGGACTAGCTCTCGCCTGGGCAGCACCCGGAGGAGGCCCTCCCTCCCCACAAGTGCTTGAGACCTTGGAAGTGGAGTCTGGGGCTTCGCAGAGAGTCCAGGTGACCAGTGGGGACAGTGTTGCTCAGGTGCCCGGCTGCACCAGGAGTGCCCTCGGCGTGTCCCCCGTCGGGTCCCAGGCGCCTGGTGGCGGGCCAGGCTTCCTTCACAGAGGCCTCGCTGCCTTTCTCAGGGCTCTCGTCTGGCAGAGTCCTGCACCTCGGGCTGCACGGGGCTCCCTCCCCAGCACTGGGTGCACGCTCCGCCAGCTCTGGTTCATGTGCCTCAGTGACGGCCTGGGGCGGCCCTTGTGTTGGCTTGTGGTGGGGACAAACGAGGCAAGGCACCGAAGACAGCAGGACACAGTGTTATTTGGCTGCAGCCAGGTTCAGAGGGCACAGCCTTTGCTGTGATCCATCAATCCCCTGAACCCCGAGTTCAGGGAGTTTCAGAGTTTTATACCCAGTGTGTAAGGGGAGGGGCTCAGAAGTTCACAGTCTGCAGAAGTTCACATAAATCAGCTTTTTCTCTCACTGTTCTGGGCAAGTTAACTCTTCAAGGACCGCACCTGAGAAGGGGGGAGCTTCTTCTCCCCTCTCTCTCCTCCCCCTGCCAGCTGTTACCATGGAGCCCCTTTGTAACTTATCCTAAAAATGTAGACATCTCTGTGAAGCCCAGCTCAAGGCCAGAGGCCTCGTTTGCACATTTCTTCAAACTACTGTACTGGATACGTTTATGAAAAACTAGTGAGGGGTGTCCAGCACCTGGAAGGATGGCATCTTCCCCGCCAGTGGCCAAGTAAACAGGGCGACACGAAAATAGCAAGTTTATCTACAGGGGACTCTTTTGCAGAGACTCTTGCTGACAGTCCTAAGATCAGCCCTGGTGGAGAGGGCTTGGTGGAGAAAGGGGTGCCACTTCAGGCTGATGTGCAGTTTACCCCGAACACCGCAGCTTACAGGATGCTCTAGTGCCTGCTGGGGACCCCCCCCACGCTGCGTGAGTCTCGCGGGACTGCGGTCCCTGTGGGAGCTGCTGCACTCTCTGCTCTCCACGGACCCCGAGTCTGGAGAGCGTTTCCACGCTGCCCGACGGGCTCTGCAGACTTCAGGGCTGCTGCTCGCCGTGGTCCCCGTCCCGTGTCCCATCACCCTGGTCCCTGCTGGTCCTCACCCAGCTCTCTGGGCTGTCCTCTGCCTCCGTCCCCTTCTCTCGGTTCCCTGTGGCCTGGGTTCTGGGCATTATCACTGGAGACGTGAACGGAGTGCTTTGCTGCTCAGAGCCCATGTCTCCAGGCTGGGAAGACCTGGCCCGTGGCCTGCGTGGCTGTGCCGCTCGGCCAGCTCGACTGGCTCTCCTTGTGCTGCGTATCTGACAGGAAGGGTGGCCAGCGGAGCCCTTGCTGCCTGCCGTTGGGGGCTGCGGCGGAAGACCGCGTGGCCGGGGTGTTGAACACCTGGCTGGCTCTGTGGGGAGGCGCCTGCTGCTCTGAGTTCAGTCCTGATGCACTTGAAGGCCGTCTGACCATCTTTCCTTTCCTAAAACAACGTGTGACAACTTGCCCACGGGAGCTGGGACTCTGCCCTCCCCTCCTTCGGCTACTGTCCTACTGCTGGTCAGTTCACTCTTGGGTCAGGGAGTCCGAGAGGGGTCAGAAAGAGACCTACTGAGAACCCGCATCCGAGAAGGTCCCACGGCGGCAGGTGGCAGGCGGTCAGGGAGGGCTCTGAGTGTTTGGGAGCACTGTGGGCATCTGCACTGGGGAGCACCGTGGGCATCTGCACTGGGGAGCACCGTGGGCATCTGCACTGGGGAGCACCGTGGGCATCTGCACTGGGGAGCACCGTGGGCATCTGCACTGGGGAGCACCGTGGGCATCTGCACTGGGGAGCACCGTGGGCATCTGCACTGGGGAGCACCGTGGGCATCTGCACTGGGGAGCACCGTGGGCATCTGCACTGGGGAGCACCGTGGGCATCTGCACTGGGGAGCACCGTGGGCATCTGCACTGGGGAGCACCGTGGGCATCTGCACTGGGGAGCACTGTGGGCATCTGCACTGGGGAGCACTGTGGGCATCTGCACTGGGGAGCACTGTGGGCATCTGCACTGGGGAGCACCGTGGGCATCTGCACTGGGGAGCACCGTGGGCATCTGCACTGGGGAGCACCGTGGGCATCTGCACTGGGGAGCACCGTGGGCATCTGCACTGGGGAGCACCGTGGGCATCTGCACTGGGGAGCACCGTGGGCATCTGCACTGGGGAGCACCGTGGGCATCTGCACTGGGGAGCACCGTGGGCATCTGCACTGGGGAGCACCGTGGGCATCTGCACTGGGGAGCACCGTGGGCATCTGCACTGGGGAGCACCGTGGGCATCTGCACTGGGGAGCACCGTGGGCATCTGCACTGGGGAGCACCGTGGGCATCTGCACTGGGGAGCACTGTGGGCATCTGCACTGGGGAGCACTGTGGGCATCTGCACTGGGGAGCACTGTGGGCATCTGCACTGGGGAGCACTGTGGGCATCTGCACTGGGGAGCACTGTGGGCATCTGCACTGGGGTTTTCTTTATTGCTCCGAAGTGCGTGGGGCCATCAGGTGAGCAGAACTGAGGGAGAAGTGACGCTGTGGGTGGACACACCTGGACAACATGGACCCCGGTGTGCGCCACCTCGCTGTCCTGTGCTCCAGGCTCACATGCCTGGTTCCCTGGCGTTCTCTGTGGAGTGGGACCGTGCCCTGAGGGCGCCTTTCTTGGTGGAGGAATGGGCCGTGGGGTGGCTCCATGCTGCTCAGTTGAGAGCCGTGTAATGGTACCTGGGCCCACGGCACGGCCCCGTCTAGAGCAGGGGCAAGTCCAGCTGCACCTAGCCAGTGTCCAGTCAGCGTTGCCTCCGGGAAGCAGGTGTCTGGGACTGTGAGCTGATAGTGGGCCCTGCATGGCGGTCCCCACACGGAGGGGCTGAGGAAGCAGGGTTGGGGTGCTGGGAGCCTGGGGGCCATGGCAGCCCATCCCTTCTCCTGGATCTGCCCCTGTCTGGCACATTGAGGGATCCCAGGAGCTAGTAGCCATGGGGTGAGGGTCACTCTGGCTCTCCAAGCCTGTGGTGTGGGAAGAAACAGCGCCTGGCCACTCCTGGACAGGTGGACTGTCTGACTGCTGTCCCCAGGCCCCCGGGGCTCTCGGCCTCCTTAGTGCAGGGTGATGTGTGGGCAGGTAGCAGTGGACCATGGCAGGAGCAGGCCGTCCTCAACATCAGGTGGAGGTGCTGGGTCCCGAGCGGCGGTGACCACACAGGTCACCACACCTGTCTGTCTGGTGTCTATTTTATAAGACGTTTTGATGGAATCTGTGGCTATTCAGGAGGGGGCCAGTGGAAGGGCCCCAAGATGTCCTTGCCCTGATCGTCAGGCACTGAATACGTTCTGTGGCATGGCGAAGGGACTTTGCTGACACGGCTGATTGTGGACCTGGAAATAGGGCTCTTGGCTGGACCTGTGGCAGACTCCATGTGCCCTTAAAGCCATCTGGAGACAGGAGGCCCAAGGGGACTCCAAGGGATGGGACGGCGAGAGCCCATCGGGGGACGGAGGGGTTCAGTCCAGCACCCTTCAACCAAGTCCCTGCACTCAGTCTTCTCCAGCCCCGAGCGCTCTGCTGAAGGCCAGCCCCCATTTCTATCTGTGGTGGCCAGTCCACCCTGAGGGATTCCTTCTTGGCTTCACCAACGGTGACCCCAACGACAGGAGACGCAGCGCGGGGGCTGGAGGTCCACCACCTGCCCCGTGCCTTCCCCAAGCTGGTTCCCTCCTTCGTCCCCACAGCGACCCGTGCACACAGAAGGGCGCGTCCTCCTGCGGTCAGCACCTGACCATGTTTCTGGTTGTCTTCTCCTTGACTGATCGTTTTGAAGGCAGAGGGTTCCAGTTGGTACAAGAGAATAAATTCTCTAAAATAAAGTGGCCGTGCACCTCCAGAATCCCCCTGGGCTCGGCAGAGAAAACAGCGACGTGGCCCTGCTGCCTCAGGGAGGAGGGCAGCTCTGGCCTGTGCTGTCCCCTCAGTGTCTGGATGGCCACGTGGCTGTTTCCTTCAGCTCTTCCTGGGCCTGGTCATCTTGACCCTCTTCAAGAGGAGTTTGTTCCAGGCCCACTGGGTGCTACTGTGCCCTCCTGGCCCTGCCTGCCCTCAGGCCGGCTGCCCTGGGCTGAGAGCAGCTGTGGGCCATGGCCCCAAGGCGTGGGCCCCGTGGTCACTGGCCTGCCACTCCACACCCCACCGCCAGCCTGCCCTGGGGCGGGGACTGCCAGGCCCTGAGCCGAGACCCAGCCACCAAGCCCCGCAGCCTCCTTCAGCCCGCATCTTCCCCTCGCCTGCTCCCCAGGACTGCTGGCGAGTCGGCCTGCCAACAGCCTGCCGTGAGCCCAGAGGGCGCCCTGAGACCCAGGACGGGGAGGGAAGTCACTGTGACAGCGAGCTCGCGGTGGGTGACTGCCCTGGGGACCGTCCCCACACCTGGGCTGCCCCACCCGGTTGCCCTCTACAGGGGTGGCCTCATTCCCAAAGCCCCGCAGTCGTGGCCGGGCTCTGCTCTTGCACAGTCAGTATGCTGCACGTCCTTCTGATGAGGACACTGTGTGGCTGGAGGGCAGGGTGGCCATGGTCAGGTCCTCCCCTGGAGCCGCCCGCTGAGGCTGCCGCGCAGGTGAGGGGAGCCAGGAAGCTGCCGGCTGAAGGGTGACCTGGGAGGCCATGGCCCAGCAGAGGGAAAGATGGCGGCTGGCGGCCAGGCCGGGCAGAGTGAAGGGCAAAGGCGTGAGCCGTGCTGGACAGGATGGGCAGGCCCCGCTCAGCAGAGCTGGACTTGGACCTCAGGCCAAGCCTGTCCTGACCGAGGCGCCAAGCGGAGTGCATTCCTGGGATCCACCTTGTGTTGTTAGAAGGATCCGTAGACAAACCGTGGGCTCGGGTAGCCATTCGGGTTGTGTCCTGCAGAATAGCCAGAGGACTGGATTAGAGAAAATGCTCCAGCCAGTGGCCACCGGGCCTCCGTGAGGAGAAGGGCTCAGGAGAGCAGGGGCCTCCCTGGGCTTTGCAGAGGACTCTCCACTCCCACGGGGCGTCTGACCACCGAGTGGCCAGTGCTCCCTCTTCTCTGGCGGTGCCAACAGGTCTTGTGCTGCATGTCCACCCTCCCCCGCACAGGTGCTGGGCAGTGGGGACGGTGGCCTGTGCACCCAGCCTCACGCTGAGCCGCTCACCCTCTGCTGGAGTCCGTGTGCCTCACTGTCTTCTCTTGCTGACCCCTACCCCAGGGGGGTTCTTCTCCCCTGGTGCCAGTGCACACAGTGTGGCCCGAACCCCAGCCCGGCCACGTCCTCTATGCCCACAGTGTCCAGGCTCCTCTGGCCTCTCGGTCACTCCCAGCCGCTCTGGGGGGCCTCAGAGGGATGCGTCTGGTCCTCCTTCAGCTCTGTGTCACAGACCCACCCCCCTGGAGCGTGATCAGGGCTCAGGGAGGTGTGACCTCCATCCATCAGAGGTCCAGGGAAGTGTCTGTTCCCGTGGTGGCCGGCTCCTCCCAGGTTGGTGTCTGCCCTTGTGAAGCCCGTCTTTCCTTCTAGGGGCAGGGTCGGTCCCGCCCTCACATGCTGACTGGCCTTGGACCTGCTTGGACCAGCAGACTCTTCGTCAGTGACGTGGCAGCTCCGGGCTGTGCTGCGAGAGGCTCCGGGCACCGTCCCTGTGACCTGGGCCTGCAGCCCTGGAGCCTGCTCCTAGGCTGAACTCGCCTGCTGGGGCTGAGCCCGCGCGGAGAGGGGCAAAGCAGCCCGCCGACAGGCGTGGAAGGTGGGCGACCCGCCGGCCCTGCACACCTGGCCACGTCAGTGAGCCCCGCAGGGCCCTCAGGGACCTGCCACCAGCCCACCAGGTTGGCAGAGGCACCAGGACCAGGAGGCCAGAGGGAGGAGAGGCCTCAGGAGTTCAGGCCCTAACAGGGGAGTGAATTAGGAGTGTAAATCAGTCTGTGCGTGTTGGAGACGTCTCGGCACATTCGCCCTGGCATGGAAGGGCCTCTCGGGCCTTTCCAGAAGCATGATGGCGCTGAATGAGGCTGGCCTGACCTCCCCCTGAGGCTGCAGAGGAGCCCGTGGGAGGAGCTGGGGGCAGACAGGCCCTGGGTGAGCCTGGCCTCAAAGGCAGGGAGGTCAGGCCTGGCCCTGCCTGGGGAGCGCATGGGAGGGAGGTGGCCAGAGGCAGAGGTGTGGGCTCCTCAGCATAGGGATGCGGCTGGGATCTGGGCGGGCGCTGGCACGGTGCTGGCCAGGTCTGGGGGACACGTGGGCAGGAGAAGGCAGTGGCCCTGGCCTTGTCCACAAGCCCCAAGAACTAAGAGTTCTGGTTGGAAAGACGGTTTCCCTGGAGAGCCTCACGGGGCTGGGGTTGGGCGCCTGCCGGGGCCAGCCAGGTGCACTGTGGGCGGGGGCTGGTGGGCAGCACCCAAGTCCTCTCCTTCTTTCGCTCTGTTGACCTGATGGGCTTGCTCCCTTGCGGCCACCTGGACAAAGGACAAGAATGTGGGAGGCTAAGCCCCTTTGTGTCCCATGGCACCCGCCCTGTGCAAGCTCCTGGGGCAGCTGCCGGGACGCAGCGGTGAGCTGCAGGGTGCGGCCTGCCCTCACGCAGCTTATCTTTTTGCTGGGTCAGGCCCAACTGACCCTGTTGCCCACCTCAGAATTCCCTGCATCCCACTTTGCTCCTGCTTTTTCTCACCCGATTTCTGTGGGGATGTCCACTCTCAACAAGGTGGGCATCAGGTCCAGTGGGTGCTCCCCGCAATGTCTTCTGCACTGTGTTCCTGGTCGGAGCCACCCCACAGCCTCCCACCTGCCTTGCCTCTTGTCCTTCCCGTCTACACCATGTCCCCACAGGACAGCCCTTGTCCACTCAGATGGCCCTGTGGCTCCGCAGGCCATGGCTTTCCCAGTCTCAGTGATGAGGTCCGGATTCCTGAGGGTAGAGCACCAGGCTCTGGAGGGCTCGTCCCCTCCCACGGCCCTGTGCCTCCTACCTTTCTCCCTCCCCTCACACACCCACGTGGCTCCTTGCTGCCTGGAGTCGGGCCCTCTCACACCTTGTTCTAGACTCCAGTCAGTTCTCTACTCTGCCCACGATTCTTGTTCATATGTGCAGAGTTGGTGTGAAGCCCCCAGCCCTGGGCCCTCAGCTCCGCCTCCTTGCCGACTTTCCCTCCTCGGACACGGTCACTTCCAACTTCTGATTCTCACTCCACAGGTAGATGACAGTGTCTGGGTTGCTACTTCTGGAGCTTTCTCTTAGGCCCTGGTTTGCTGAAGGCCTTCATGAAAGAGTGAACTAGCCTTCTTTCTCCAGATGTGACGGTGCCACCCATTTAAGCCACCTCCACGTTGCTGAGACCAGCGAGCGCCGTCTGTGGGCGCTTCGCCCCGTGCCAGGTGCTCACCACTGCCGACGCCCACTCCTCTCTGACTCCTGGTTCTCCCGGTCCTGCCAGGTCGGCTGGAGGAGCCGTCCAACCCCTCAGAGGACGGAGGAGTGGTCTCACCGTCACCGTGGGCTGAGGGTGTCTCCGCCCCTCTCTTATTTCCCGGCCACGTGCCCCTCTTCCCCGACTCACCTGTCTTTGGGAGAGTTTCCTTCGGTGGCTTTCTGCCAAGGCCTACGTTTGAGGTGAAGTTTTGAAGAATCTGGTATGTCTTAAAATGATCCTTATTCACCTCAATTTTGCTTGGGATTTTGGATCGATGAAGAAGCCTAAGAGGAAACACTTGCCTCCCAGATGTGAAGTCCTGCGGAGAGGGAAGGCCCTGGCCTCCACAGTACAGGGACCCACACACACCCCTGTTCTGGGCACTCGACTCCTTCAATTTGGAAACTCACATCCTAGGAATTTATGAAATTGTTGATTATTTCTACCTCTTTTTTTCCCTCTTACTCCTTCTAGAACTGCTGCTATTTGGATCTTTTATTTATTTGCTTGTGGTGCCGAGGATAGGTCCGCTATTATTTGGACACTGGACTTCCTCAGCTAATGCTGCAGTATCATCTTTTTCTCTTTCTAAATTCTTGCCTCTGTTTTCTATTTCTTTCAGGTTTTGCTCTGCCTTCTAAGAGGCTTACTGCACTTTATCGTCCAATTCTCTGAGCTTTTCATTTCTGCCACCCTGTAGGTAGTTTCCGTTTGCTCTCTGAGTGATCTCTTTTCATGACTTCTGTTCTTGTTTCTTGGATGTAATGCCATCTCTTGTTTCTTTAAAGATGTCAGTGACGGCTTCCACAGAGTTGGCTGCTTGTGAGAGCTGATCTCTGTAGGTAAAGTCTCCCGTGTGGGTCACCCTCTCTTCATGTCACGCTGCCGCCTGTGCTCACGTGTCTCATGACACTTGACTTTCAGCCCATGGGTGAGAAGGAAGCATCACAAGGCCTAATGGACGCTCCAGGCGTGCGGGTGGGCTTCTTGCTTGTGGGGCCTACTGTGGGGAGGCCTGCTGTGCCTGCAAGTTGGGACTTTCCCGTCAGTGTCTGTGGGCCTGCTATTTGTCCAATCTGATTGTTGGTCTTCTCGTCTGGACCCACGGGGCCTGCCAGCCTGTGGTGGGGGCCAGGAGCTGGACATCTCTGTGCCTGTTTCCTGTCAGCCTGACGCTGCAGCCTCCTGCTCCGCTGTCCCGAGGGCCACGCCCTGGCCCTTTGCTGGCAGGGAGGGGCATCTGCTGGTCTGCCTGTGTTGGGATGAGGCTCCAGGCGTCTGACCCGCCCAGGAGAGGCCTTCGCACAGCCTGCCTGCTCCGGCCCCTCCTGTTCCCGGCTCGCGCAGCTCTGTGCCGGCCATCACTGAGCTGCTCTGCCCTGCAGCATCAGGGTCTCCTGCGCGTCCAGCCGGCAGAGGCTCCGCTGCCCCGGCTCTCCCAGATGTGTGGCCAGCCGTCCGACTCCTTTCCAGTTCCCAGGCTGTGACTGCTCTGTCCCCGCCTCTTCCTCACCCTGGTGGCCTTGGGCCTGTAAAAGAAGCCCTGTGCGTCTGCTGGGGGCTCAGAGCAGGGTCCATGGGGAGCCCCAGGTTCACAGCACCTGGCCCTCGGTGGACATGGTTCCAGCTCTCTGCCCAGCTGCCCGGCAGAGCTGCTCTCCTCTGTCCGGGCCACCCCCTGGCTTCGCTCCTGGTCCCGCTCATCTCCTGGCTGCACCATCAAGTAAACGCTCTTTGAAGGCAGGAATCTTGGTTTCCCTCGGCCCCGCGTGCCATCGAGCATCCACTTGTCAGGCGTTGGATGAGTGGGCTGTGCACAGAGATCCTGGGAATCGTGCCAAGCAAGGTGCAGCTCAGCGCGTTGACAGGCTGCCTCGGTCCTGCAGATGGAAACGTGCACGTGAATGTGTGTGTGTGCTTGTGTGTGTGTGTATGTGTGTGTGTGTGCAGGCGTGTGTGGTGTATTGATATTAAAATACATAGAACATGGTTGAGGCTGTAGCTCAGTGGCAGAGCACTTGCCTAGCACATTTGAGGCACTGGGTTTGATCCTTAACACCACATAAAAATGAAAAAATAAAATAAAGGTATTATCCATCTACAGCTACAAAAAAATCAGATACATAGAACTCAATAAAATTTGTCTGATAAGTGAAATATTCTTTCAAAATATTGACCCCATTTCCAAGAGTGGGGAGAGCCAACATGACCCTTTCTCCTTGTCCCATTGGCCAGCCTGCTGACCGTGAGGGCTTTTCTGGGTCCCTGAGTGTCTGGAGGAAATGCACACGGGTTTGCTCGTGAACCACTCACTGTCGCTTGCAGGCAGACAGGAGCAAGGTGCAGCGCATCTGTCAGCCGGGGACAAGGCCGTCTGATTAGATGGTGTGCTCCGTGCAGGGGTCCCACCTGGCTCACCCCTGTCCCCAGCGCATGCAGCACAGAGTTTCCCTGCAGTGCTCAGCACACACTAAAGACTGAAGGTGAATGGATACGTGAATGAAGGTGCCAATGGTGAGCAGTGGACAGATGGGTGGGTGGTGGAGGATGAATGGACAGATGGACTTTAAAGCCTCTTAATGTGGGCAACTGCATGGAAATCAAATGACATGACATGTTGGAAAACCCTTGACAACCCTAAAATTACACACTTGAATTAAGGCATTCTTGTTGTGATGATGATGTTGATGATGATGATGATGATGATGATGGATACCAGGGATTGAGCCCAGTGGTGCTTAACCACAGAACCATACCCCCCAGCCCCTTTTAATTTTTATTTTGAGACAAGGTCCTGCTAAGTTGTTTAGGGCCTTGTGTGTTGTTGAGACTGGCCTTGAACTTAAGATCCTCCTGCCTCAGCCTCCCGAGGTGCTGGGATTACAACATGAACACCGTGCCTGGTTGGGTTCCCATCCTTCACACTGTTCCTCTCAGAAACATTATGAAGTGTCTTCAAAATCTTTGCTCCCATATATGTTGATTCTTGGCATGATCTGGAAGAGAGGGCCCTAATGATCTGTGGGCACCACCTGTCTCTTCTACTCTAGATAGTGGGCAGACAAAACAGGAAACGGCTAACACGACACCCTCTCTCTTTGACCTGAAAGTGTCGAGTTTTATCAGGAAGAAACGACATCAGAAAAATCAGGATTGCATTTATTGACCATTTCTACTGTATTCATAGGTCTGACACATTCCGATTAGGTTAGCTACCAAATTTATCTTTTCTGGGGGATAAAAAAAAAGAAATTGGGCTGGGACTGTGGCTCAGCGGTAGAGCGCTCGCCTAGCTCGTGCAGGGCCCGGGTTCCATCCTCAGCACCACCTAAAAATAAAGGTATCGTGTTGTGTCCATCTACATCTAAAAGGAAATCACAGGAGACCCCAGGCAATTCTGAGTGTCTCAACTGCAGACGTGACCGCACCACGCTCAGGCCCTGGGGATGGGAGGTGGACAGAGGCTCGCCTTGTTCGTTCCGTCACAGGTAGAAGAGTTCTCAGCAGCTCTCGACAGGGCCGTCTCGCCCAGGGGACATGTGGCAGTACTTGGAGAAGGGTTTGAGTGTCTGGTGTGTACCAAACAGAACGGGGCCACGGAGCTCCTGACAGCACACAGGACCCCCCACACACCCCCAGAGGAGTCTCAGGTCTGAAATGTCCAAAAAGCTGAGAGACCTGGAGTGTCTGCAGAGGGAACGGCAGAGCTGGGGGCGGCTGGGGGCTGAGGGAAGGCCTGGTGCCCTCTGCTCAGTGCACTCCCTGCTGCCAGGCCCCGAGCTGCTCCTGTCTTCCTTAGAGCTACCCGGCAGGGTGAGCAGCAGGCCTGGGTGCTGGCTGGGTGCTGTAGGAAGAACCATCCACCCTACAGGCAGAATGTAAGACTGGGCTCTCAGAGGTACTTGGGAGAGGAACAGCAGAGCCGCCTTGCCCACGGTCCCTTCAGAGGGCAGGCGGGTACAGCCTTCTGCTCTCACGGCTCTCTAGTCTAGGGGACGCTGGGACCTTCCTGTTGGAAGGGCCCGTAACCGCACAGAGAGAAACAGCTCTCAGAACCGGCTCTTGGAGAACCAGCCCCTGACCAGGGCCTCTGGGAAATTCTCGGATCTTAAACCAGAAGGAAAAAAAAATGACCTGGTTTTACCAAAAACCTAACGTGGCAATAAAAGGATGTGATCTGGGCGCCAGAGGCGGGGCTGGCCTTGATGGCTTTGGGGTCGGTCCCCAGCCCTCTCCTCTGGCCTTTTTATTTTTCTTCTTCTTTCTTTTCTTTTCTTTTTCTGTGAGGGAAAAAAAAAAACACCCTAAAACAGAAAGGTTAATCTAACTATACATTTGAAGCTTTTAAAGGCTCCATTACAGGACTTATTATGCTAAAAGAAACACACCTGTCCTGCCGCAGCTTCTTAGCGCACCAGCCATGCATGTAATGATTCACTTAAACACAGAGCCGGGATCCTTCCATGATTTCTATGTAAATTGGATGCTTCACAATTACTATAATATGTGTGAAATTCCACTTATTATTTCTTTTAACATAGAAACTTTTATCACTTAACTCACTGGACAGAATATTTGAGCCATTTGCAATCATTAGAGCATTTTTGTTTGGTCAAACCTTGTGGGATTATACTTCGGAAAAGACAGAGTGAATTATATTCATTGCAAGAAAACAGCAATTTTAAATATATAAGGGGCACCAGGAAAATTTTCATTTTAGTGCAAATTCAATATTATATCTACTTCTCTTTACAGCAGGGTAAGCCTTTTATCTTTACGCAATTTATAAAGCCCAGCATGGAATAGGGCTGCGGCAGGCAGTGGCAGATCAGGCTGATAGATAAATAGAGGCTTGCAGGCAGAGGGAGCCGTGACGTCCGTGGGGCTAAGGTAATAGCTTTTCCTTGGGGACATTTTCTCGAGACCCTGGGGGAGGCCGCGGGATGTTTCCAGGTTCTGCGGTTTCCAGCCGGAACTCCGTCCTCCCTCTCCCAGGGACGCCAGGCCCATGCTGGCCTGGACGTGCTGCGGGCAACGCGGCTCCCATGGAGCTGGACTCTGCTGGACCCACTGGCTGCTAAAGGCCCTCACTTTAAAGAACATCAAAGATTTTTTCAAATAGATTTGAGAATAAAAACAAAATCAGGGATAAAAGGAGGCCTTATCCCCTATAAAGCTGGTTTCTTTCCTGCGTTGAGCTCTTGGGTCCTTTGGCGAGGTCAGCCCTCTAGTTAGGGCTTGGCATTTTGGGAAGTACATTTTCTGCTTTGGTCATTTGGGACCCTTTACATCAAGGAAAAACAGCCCTTAAAGAGGCTTTGCATGGGTATATTCTGCATTTTAAGTGCACAGGTATTTGTTTTCAACAAACGATTAGAAAAATTAAATTCAGGTCTTGAATAATGTCTGATTATACAAATACATTTAAATCATTGAGGCAGATTTATTTTCTTCTTTCTATTTTTTAATTGCCTTTTAAAATGTGATTTCTAAGTGACATGATACAATATTTATTTCCCAAATTTTATTCTCCAAACTTGTAACTGATAAGGACAAGTTGGGAACTTTCTATTCTCTTGAAGAACTGACATGTGGGGTAAAGATTGTTTTTGTCCATACTTTGTCTTTTCTCAGCTGTATCCCTCCAGGATATTTACATTCTCCCGGAAATAGAAAGCAACGCAGTTGTCATTTCTCTATTAATGTCCCTTCACATTTTGATAGTAATCTTTTTAGACATACATAGGAAATTAAAATATGCCATGTAATAGATAGACCCAGAGCTGCGTGGTTGTGTTTATGTGTGAGAGAGGCAGATGGAACAGAGGAAGGCAGAGAGGGACCGACAGACAGCCCGCGAGAAGGCTCCAGAAGAGAGCGGTGAGGTCCTGCTTTCCCCTCTGGACGCTGCCTTGCAGATGCTAATAGGGAACTATGTCAGCCTCAGACCCACGGTGGGACCCAGCTGGCCCCATCACCAACTTTGCTCAAGGGATGGATTTTGGACTTTAAATCAGAGATGGTGACTGAGATTTTAAATTCATGCCACGTTTGAGTGAAGGACAGGGAAGAAAGGCAGGCTGGGCAGCCAGGTGGGGACACCTCCCCCTCGGTGAACTAGGGCGCTCCGGCCCCTCCCTGCAGGCCACGCGCCCCACCTGGGGTGCAGGGCACCCCGGCCATGCCGCCCCTGGAAGGAAGGGCCCACATGGACGGGTGCAGGTGTGGGGTGCAACGTGGCGTAACTGGCACATGCGGAAGGCAGGAGCTTTCCCAGGCACTGGATGGCGTCCACCTGGGGCACAGTGAATGGAACGTGTGCTCCCTGGCGATCAGCAGAGGCTGGGGCTGGAGGCCGCCTTCCAACAGAGCAGGCACCCTGAGAACGAGAGCCAGAGACCTGGAGGACGGATGTCCCTGCACCTTCAGGTTGAGTTATTAGAAGAGACAATTTTAGAAATCTTAAATTGATAATGTATTCATCGTGCAGCAGGGAAAACCCAGTGCGGTTTTTATTCCTCTTTCTTTGCCCGCGTATTTTCAAAGACCTCCTATAGTTAACATTATAATATAGTTAGTCGCTGCGAATCATCGGGTGATTATAGGAAAGCTGTCAGCCTCAGCTCACGCTCTGAAAAGGCTGCAGCAAATAGCTTCTCTCTTTGCCATGGAGACTGGGCCTGTTTTTACGGTTACTCTGGAAACCGGAGCCTTTCTGTTGTTGGTCCTTTTCAGTTACTTTAGCTATTAAACCCTCTGCTTGAGACAAAAGGAAGGAGGAATGCAGACACTTCCACGGAGAGAAACCCCCGGCCGACAGGAGCAGAACTCAGGATGGGAGAAATAAAGGCTGAGCTGTGCCTGCTGCCTGCCTGCCGGGGAGGCGGCCTGCTCTGGGGGAGCCCCCTCTGCATCCTGGGCCTCCAACCAGGACAGGCACGGCGCCTCCCCTCCCCGCCCGGGCAGGCAGGACCACCCCGCAGCCCAGGTCCCAGGTTCCTGTGCATGCATGGAGACCACGCCACCCGTTTCACCACGGACCGGGTTGTAGTGGTTTTGAGCTTGCCACAGTTCAGGATCCCCAAAACACTGTGGTTGTTTTATGATGCAAATTCCCCGGTAGAGAGGCTGGTGCGGTTCATTTTTTTTTTTTTTTAAAGAAATTGGAGCCAAAAACCGTCCATTTCCTCTCCCTCACATAAAGAGAACAATAACCTGAAAACATGAAGAACCCGCGTGGCCGAATACTTCACAGAGCCAGGGAAGGACGTTTGGCTCCCAGGGGCACAGAGAGCCCGTCCCCAGCACGCACATCCGCCTCACTTGTCGGTGGCGCGTCCCTCCCAGGAGAAGGGATCCTCTCCCCAGGGAGCAGTCTGCCGTGGAGGCGGTGGTCATGCTGTCACCCGGGCCCCGGGCCCCAGGCCATGAGCCACTTCCCGTGGGCAAAGTCCCCCATGGTCTTCATGTGAAGTATTAAAGGTGTCATCACCCCCAGTCCGCAGGGCCACGTGTGTTCTGCCACCGTCCCTGAGGGCTCTGTCCTGGTGTAGAAGTAGCAGCCAGCGACAGCTCTGGGTATTTGTCAGCAAGGCGAGCGCAGAGAAGGGAGGGCAGTTTATTTGGGGCCTGACACTGTCGCTCAGGGTCCAGTCACCGTACAGCGAAGCCGGGCAGGCGTCCTGGTCCACCCGCCCTCGGCACCACGAGGTCTCCAGAGAGTCCCCTGCTCAGGGCTCCTGGGCGCCAAGGAAACTTCTGGCTCCCACGTGGGCCAACGAGAGCAGCCGTCACCGCGAGAAGATCCACGCTAGCTCAGGGCCCGAGGCCGCTGCCTGCCTGAAAGTGGTCAGCGGGGGGGGGGGGTCCCCTGGGTGACCTCACAGTGGCATCAGCACTGTGCAGGAAGCCGGGGGCCCCCTCATGGTCCTGACCTCTCTCAGCGTGAATCACACAGATTTCTTTCGCTCTGAGCAAAAATCATGGCCACAGGGAGAAGCCACCAGCACCGGACCAACCACGCACGTTGGGCTTGTGTTCCAGAGAATTTGCATCACAAAGGAAAGCCTGTCTGGGCGCCGTGGTACACCTGTGACCCCTGCCACCCAGGAGGCTGAGGCAGGAGGATGGAGAGTCTGAGGTCACCTTGGGCAACTCAGTAAGACCCTGCGGAAAAAATAATGAATGTGAGGACTACTTCCCAGCAATCGTGAAACTGCTTTGGTCATGGAAAAACAGAGTGTGGGGAGACACCCGTGCTGCCTCCCGCCCTCTGTGCTCATCACCTTCTGTATAACATATTCAGCTAGAAAACACCTATTTAGCGCCTACTGAATGCCATGTCCTTCCCCAGGGGCCAGCGGGAATTCCACAGGCACACTTGTGAACTCCTGGGGTTGCTTTTGGGGACGCTCACTGGTGTCGGAGCAGCGTCCCAGTGTCTGGGGGAGGACGGAAGGCATTTCCACCCCGCTGAGCTGGACCCGAGTGGGCTGCGCCTGTCCCACAGTCCCGCCCTAGCGGCTGTCCCTGATCCATCAGGGCAGGAGGCCCACGCTGAGTGTGAAGTCCCCTCTTTTCCTGTCCCCACTGAGTTGCGTCTTTGTGTGGCTCATTCTGTTCCGTTCTGTTGTGTTTTTCTCACGGTGTCTCGCTGCGTTGCACAGATCATTAGGTGAACTGTGACTCTGAGCTCTGACTCATCCTACACAGCCTCACCTGGATATTTTACCAGACATCAGCCTTCCGGACGCCCCCTTTGTTTTGGCCTTGTTATTAAAATTGTAGCTGAATTTGGGCTGACTATGAGTAAATTAGTATTTTCTGTAACTTTGTCAAAGTGCTTTGTTTCCCTAAGTAAATTCCGTGGCTGCTTCAGAGATACGTGTAAATTCTTAATTTGTCCTCTGAAATAGGAAATGGCTCCAATAGGAAATGGCTCAAATTCTTAATTTGAATTTTTGGTATTGTTTGAAAATGGCTCTTCAATATGAATGTCCTTTGTGTAACAACAGACATAACTCCAGGGGTTTATATATTAAACGCTGCCATCCTTTATAAATGCTATTTAAAAGTGAGTTATTGCTCCTTTGAAGCTGAGTTTTCCATCAGTGGCTCTTCATATAGCAGCCTGAATACCAGAGTCACGCTCTGTCCGTCAAACCCGTCCTTCTCCAGGAGGGACTGCCTGGACTCACAGGCACTCGGGGAAGCTCTGCCTGCACGGGTCACCCCTGTGCCAGGTTCTAAGGTCCCGCCTGCTCTGTGGGAGCCACAGCAGTGGTCTGTCTGGCTCCTTGACAGTCAGGAGCGTGGTTGGCGTGACGGTGTGAGGGGAGTCTTTCCATGGGAATCTCACTGCACATTGGTTTATGGGTCATCTCCCCACTGGACCACAAGCTCCCTGGAAGCCAGGATCCTGTTCAGAACAGCCCTGGGCCTCCTCCACGCCGGCTGCTGTCCTCCGTCCCTGGCTCGTCGATGCCCTGCTGGGAATATGTTCTTCAGAGTGGGTCACGGCATCCGTGTAGTTATTGTGCATCCCGGGTTGGAGCCATTTCCTATTTCAGAGGACAGCAGGCTGGAACTCTAGCCCAACCTTTCCCCATAGATGTATTGACACAAATCACATGGACTTAGACTTTGTTATTCATAACATTGAGCTGAAACTTCTGGGTCTATTGCGTTCCAGCACCATAGGTGGCTAGTTGGAGGGAGACTCCTAGTGGAATGTGGCTAGGAAGAGACCTGGACACATGGCCACCGCAGCCTTGGAGCAGGGAGGAGCAGGGCCTGGCCCGGTGTCTGTCCTGCAGTGTGGGGCCCGGGCATGAGCAGTCCCCTGAGGGGTGTGGCCTGCTCCTCTTCCTGTCCCCACTCCCACATTCCTGCGTGGCCAATTCCAGGTTGAGCAGGACGTTCTACACTGCTGACCTGCACCTTCAGCTGGCCAATTCCAGGTTGAGCAGGACGTTCTATACTGCTGACCTGCACCTTCAGCACAAGACCCTCAGAACCTCGGAAACCAGCACCTTGAATTGAAGGTGTAATGAGTAGAAAAATGGTAGGTTGTGAGGATCATTGACTTCAGTTGCCTAGTAAGTAATATCATGCTCTCTGGGACAATAGGGCTTTTGAGAAAATATAGACATACTTTATGGAGATTTTTCATTTCATTTTAAATAGAATCCTGTATTTTCTCCTGGCTTTATAAGTGGGGGAAAATATTTTTAAAAATACACAGAAGTGAATGAACGCTGTGAAAGCCACAGATGTGCAGGATTGATCTGTATATTTTTATGCAAAGGACATTTTACGCCAGGACAGACAATAAGTGCATCCTTTCCGTCCCCTCTGGTCCGTTATCTGAATAGCTTCAGTGCCCGGGACGGTGTGCATGGAGAGGTGGTGCGTCTCGCGTGCCGTTCCTGTTTGAGCCCTGGACAATTGTGTGGAAGGCTTTCCCGGGGATCGCTCTGATGGCTCTGTAAACACTTTGTTTATGGAAGTTGTGTTTATTTGTGAAAAAGTACACAGCTTTCTAAGAGCCTCTTTTAGGTCAGAATCACTAGAAAAGCAGTGTCAAGTTAGGGTTCAAAAGTCAGTTTCCAAAGGAAATGTCACCGGGTCACGCTCGGCGTGTGAGCGGGTCACATGAGTCTGCCCAGTGCCTGACCCTCTGGGGCTTCCCAGAGAGTGGCTGCTGCCCAGAAAATCTGGACTTTGGGCTCCGAATGTGTCCTGCGTCTCTTTGACGTTGCACTTCACGCCTGCTTTGGACTGCTTTCCCTGAGTTCCAAGAGCACAGCTCATTAATCACTGGTGCACGCACCCACACACCGGGACAGAAGAAAAGGGACGCTCAGGAACCCTGGGCCGGCGGGAGCCCTTCGATTGGTTCCAGAGAACACTCACAGCTGCCTCTGGGGTCCTGGAGCTTCAGGGCAGGGAGGGGTCTGCAGGAACAGGCACAGATGGGGTTTGCCTTAGCCCCCACCGACTGAGGCTGCAGGCAGAACTGGGGCCAGGCCATGCCCCTGTCCACAGAACTTGCCCTTGAATAGGCCGGATGGGTCTGTGGTCCTTCCCACAATTAATAAATAAGGAGGGACGCAGAGGCTAGGTGTGCTCTGGACAAAGACTTGGTGACGGAGATGTTTCAATTATAGCTATTTTATTTAACCGGCAGCCGGGGCGCCCCACACGGGGCTTTGAAAAGGACAAAGAATTTCCTTCATGTTTACACTTTTTATTACTCTATAGGATCAGGTCTGTTGCACACACAGAAGGGGAAGTCATTTTATTTTACACAAATCAGCTACTTAAAGTAAATTGAGATATATGGAATTTACCAATGAAATGAGTGATTTGATGTGAATAAAGAGGTGGTGTGTTGTAAATCAACCCTGACAGCCAAATGGGGGAATTGACAGAGCACTGTAATCACTCCCAACATCCCCTGAAGTTATTGATCCAGAACCTCTGTAATCCCCTTCACATAACACAAGCAATTTCATATAATACCTGTAATAACGGCGCATTCAAACTCAAGTAGCCATCTGAAGCATTGTATCTAATGGGGAAGCGGCCTCTGCAGAGTGAGTGTAGCACGCAGAACACAAAGCCCAGGCTCTCCCTTTCGCAGGTAACGGCCTGGTGAGAGCTAGTGCCCAAGATAAACAGCTCCTGACGCCAAAGAAAATGAGCGATTAATTGCCAGCTTGCTAAATATGTTGTAAAAGACGGTGAGCGGTAGGCACAACATGGGAGAATGGGACTGGATCTGGGGGTTGATAAACTTCTTAGGTCATCCATACGCCACTATCTGATGTTAATTACAACAGAGGGAAGACAGCTGACAGTATTTAGCTGCCGGGTCATTACCTCCTTTCCAGGTGTTTTTCCCATGAAATGTTCCCCGGGTTTTACAAGTTCCTTCTCGCGCTGATGGATTATTCCGCAGCCTTATCAAAGCTTTGCCAGCTCCTCATTAATATATAGAGCAAGCCGCACTGTTCTATATATCATTGTCTTCCTCGTGGGGAGGGCTAATCAGTCAGCCATTATCAACCAGTCAGCAGAAGGGAGGCAATCAGACCTGACGGCAGAGAATCATGGGAGACCAGCGAAGGTTAAATTAGGCTGACAGCCCCGATAATGATGATTATACTATAAATTAAGATATGGCGATAAAGGAGAATAAAAGACACAATCTGAAGCAATATTTGGTTTAACATGTCTCTCTTTTTCGTTACTGTGAAATGGCCATAACATTTATCACACGGAACAAGAATGGACGTTTAACGACCGTGATAAAATGGAACAGCATCAGATTGAGAACCCAACAAGTTGTGATTACAATGTCAGGCACTTTTCCACTGGTGGAGAAAAAACGGGAGATAGAGCATATGTTATAATCATTCATGCATTATTCTGTAGAATGAAAAGAAAATAGATCTATTTTAGAAATGTCTTTCAGCCTTCTAGATGGAAAACCAAAGGAAACAGTTAATATATTCTTCTGCTTCCGAGATCATTTTTATCAATGAAACAATAGGAAGTTAAGTGATCATCCCTCCCCTCGTGGCTCCCCACAGCAGCATGTTTATTAGCAGCTCATTCAGAGACCGCAGAGGGGCTTTCCGTGATGTCCCCTGCCCTGCCGGGTTTGGGGAGGGAGCAGCGAATGCACCCGGCAGCCCCCTGGGCCGCTTCACCGGATGACTCAGAGGCTCACAGTAAAACACCAGCAAGTCGCCACTCAAAAACTAATGAAGTAGCGGTCAGCTGAACGGGGCATCAAATCGCCTGTACAAATGTACATCTTTAGGGTCAGAGGCTGCAGCCACTGAAACCTGGAGGAGACTTCAGCAGCCTCTCAGCAGAAGGTGGAGCCGGTCCCTCTGTGTGTGTCCCTCTCCTGGCTTCTAACCTACATACGTGAATGACCACCACCACGACCCATGATGTGGGCTTCATGGGATTCATATGATATGTTTGTGTGACAAATCTCAAAATATGGGCAGGCTGGCAGACAATATAGCTCGTAAACACAGCTTAATTGGCATCTTCAAAAAGCACAACTTTTTTTTTTTTTTCTGTTTTCTAATAATATCAGGATTGGTGGAAAAAGAAACCCCTTCTCATCTGCCTCCTTTGGCAGTTTATCCTTTAGCTGGGAAAGAAAAAACACCACAGTTTAAAACGATTCCTTGTGTTTGAACTTCAGAGGTGAGAGGTGGGCAGAAGAAAGGGCTCAGAGCTCTAGCGACCCAGGTGTGGATGCTGCACCAGGCGCTCAGGTTGGAACTTTTTCTTTGCAACTCAATTTTGTCCATTTACTCCAGGGTTTCTCGACCTCTGCACTATTGACAAACAGTCCTTAGTCGGAGGCAGGGAGCTGCCCAGGACATTGCTGGATCTTTGGCAGTTTCCCTGAGCTCTGTGCACCAGGTGCTCGTGACGCTGCCACAGACCCCCATGGTAACAACCCAAAGGTCTCCAGACACTGTCAAATGTCCCCTGGGGGAACTGTCAACTGGACGCAGTCGGCAGAGGCCAAACTGACATTACCGTCTGCTGCTCTTCCCGGGGGAGTCAGCAGCTGCTCCTCCACGGCGCTGGTTCTGTGGAAATGAGTCCAGGTGCCTTTGCAGCACCGAACACGTGGGAGCAAGCATGTCAGAACATGGTGTAAGCCGCCGTGGCCAGTGGACTGTGGGTTACCCCCACCGGGCAGCAGAAGGAACGGTGTGCACCTGGCTCTCTAGACGTGAGGAAATCCTGGGACTTGGTCAATGAGCCACTGGACTGTGGGTGACCTGAGGTGAGGGCCAGGCTCTGGCACTGAAGTGCAGTGTTGGAGAGGACAGAGAGCAACGCTGGGACGTGAGAAGGGACAAGGACACATCCCAGCACTAGACAGGAGGCATCTTCCGTGCATGTGTTAAACGACATGCGACCCATTCATGCCCATGGTCTGTCATATCTCCATCACGTGGTTACACATTTATGCAAAATAAATACTCATGGTCCGAGACCATCTTGCTGTTTTGCTTGGAGATGAGTTATTGCTTTGGGATTGTCTCTGCTATCTTTGTGAAGATGGGACTGTTGCCCATTTATCCTCCCACCATCAGGACTTCGAGGCTTTATCAACAAGCAGAGCCGGGCTTCTTGCTCCAGTGACTGCCCGCAGCTCCCTGGCTGGTCAGAGCCCCTCCAGGCCTCTAATGGACAGTGCCATGACCCTCTGGCTCTGAGCTATTTGAGAGCCCCCCGTCTCTTCCAAGACATGGGGGTGCCCGGGGGCCAGGGCAGAAGACTGGAGTGTGACTGCGCGCTCTCTGGGGTGTCTGGGGGAGGTTGAAGCTTGGTGCCCTTCCCAGGCAGGGAGCTGGCCCTGGTAGTTCCTGTTTCCAGGTCACCAGTGGTGGGGCATGATTTACAGAGCCGCAGACGAAGGGACATCCACAATGAAAACCACAGCTGCCCCCGTGATTTCTGGCCAGAGAAGCTGTAGACCGGGAGCTCCCAGTGCCTTGACGGAGCCGGTGACGCGAGCTCTGGCCTGCCACCTGTGCCCACCCAGGCTCCGGGGGCCCTTAATCCGAGGTTTGCTCCGAAGGCCTGTGTGCAGTTCATCATCTGGTGGTTGGTTCTGATCTGGCACGTGAGCCGCAGCAGGGAAATATCCTGCTCTGAGCCCATTTTATCAACTCTGTTTTGTTCCCTGAAGCCCAGATCCACATCGCCTCGGATAATCACACTGCGCAGGTGGCTCCCGAGGGTGAAGGAGAGGCTTTTCCGAGGGCCCTGCTCCCTGCAGAAATGATTTGTACCTCGGGCTGATTGTCACTAACAGAAAATGAGAACGAGGGACATTCAATGCAAAGTAATGTGTGCTGTACAATTACTGGATTAATAATTTTATTCCATTACTGTGTGGGAGAGAGGACATCAGCCTGAGATCTGCAATTCTAGTATATTTCTAAGCGTCCTGTTAAAAGAGTGAGCAAGGGTCAGGAAACTTAATTATGCTATAACTAGATAGAAATTGCCAAGTGATAAAAAGAAACATCCAGACAGATTCAGCAGGAAATTACAGCCTTAATAATATAGCATAATGCCTACTTCTATACAATTATTGGAGAGACCCTGAATGGTTCAGTGTAACAGGCTTAGGTTTCCAGTAACTACAAAAAACCCACTGAAAATGACGTTTCCCGTCCTGCTGTAAATATTTTTTTTAAAAAAATAAATAACATTATTATTCAATGATCAAACATCTTGCACCCATTCCAGACCAGATGGTATGAACACATTGACATTTTGGGGTGATGAGAGGGTCGGTTAGGAGAAGAGTAGTTTTTATTTGCAAATTAAGTTTCTGGCATCATAGAAAAAAAATTGTCTATTTCATTTAGTCTCTCAGAGTCCCCCACCAACAGGAAACCAAGCCCATGTTTGGAGATTTGTGCTCCAAGGAGAACTGGTGGGTAGGTGGCTGTGCCCTGTGCCCGTGAGCTCACGCGGGATGGCAGAGAGAGACAGTTTGCCCTCTGAGTTGTGCCGGGGGCTAAATCCATAAGGTTTAACACTAACCCAGAGGGACGACTGACAGCTGTCCTGGGACCTGAGAGAGGAGGCGGGAGAACTTGCTGAAGAGGAAACGAAGCGAGGCCCGGGATGAAGCCGCTGTGCTCCGCCGACACGGCTTGATGCTCCAATATCGGAGCCTCCCACTCAGGCTGCTGCACGTGGCACCCCGACCCCCTCCTGTCTGTTTGGCCCCTTCCTCCTCCCTCTGCAGGAGGGGGACGCCGTCTCCCGTGCTTGCCCAGGAGAGCCCAGTGTTTCATTTTGTATTCTGAGGACGAAGATTAATCAGCAGCTCCTCACCCAGAGATGGCCATGCTGCCCAGAAATCTGCATATCTGCATATTGCTGTTCTTCCCCGAATTTAATTTCCTACAGGAACTGATATTAATCACCCTGTTTAAACAGAGGGGATTTGGGGTCTATACAAATGTGACATTTTCTTCTTGTAGAACTTGCAGAATATTTTCCTTCTTTTTTTCCAGTTTAAAGGGACAGCGGCGGGGTTGCTGCTGCGTTTTCTTTGACTTGACTTATCCAGGGCTTGATGGCAGCAGTGAACCCAGATTCCACCCTCGCACTTGAGGAGAGGGCAGTAGATTTGGAGAGAGCTCTGTGCCTTGGTTTGTCCGTGAGCCGCCCTGTTCTCCCTCGGGCTGGAGCGGTGCTGTGCTCAAGGGCCTCGCGAGCTGCCTGCACTTGGTGTGCAGGGGAGTCGCATTCATCAGCCTCCGGCACCTCTGCCAGGAGCATTTGGCATGTTTTATTCTGGCTGCCTGCAGCACAATGGTGGCTGAGGCAGAAACAGGAGACAGACGAGCAATGTGCTCAGAAAAATGCGCCGGTGTACGCTGCGGAGCCCGTGCCAGCTGGAAGCCGGCAGCCCGCATCAGTTACGCCAGATACTCGGCTCTTGCTGGAGCCGGGCGGGGGCCTGGGTTTTGTTGAGCCTCCTGCCCTGGCCTCTCCTGGCAGCAGAGGTGATTTGGGTTGGCGTGGCCTCTGCAGGGCCACATGCCCTGGGCCGGGGGTGGGTGGTGGGCGCAGGAGGAGCAGCAGGGAAACGGCAGCCTTCCAGGCCAAAGGTGACCCCCCAGCCCTCAGACTCCCGGAGCAGGTCCCTGGGGAGTGTGGGTGGAGGCTCAGCTCAGTGCACCCCCTCAGAGGCCAGCACCCACCTTCTGGACTCTTCATATTTTTGCTGCTGCGATGAGTGATGTGCCAAGGCAGAAAGCACCCCTCGGGCCGGGAGTCCCCAGGGGTGGCATCTTCACTATCGCTGGCCGTGTCAGTCAGGTGGTGTGCTTAGAGGTCAGCAGGACTCGTGTGCCTGCAGTGGGACGCTTACCCAGAGCATCAGGGTACTTCCCACTTGCTTGTCTGCATATGCCGAGTTCTCATGTCCGGTGCCTCCTCAAACTCGCACGTGCCACGGAGCTGAGCTGGAGCTCGCTGTGAGTCGCTGCCCTCCTCAGAGGGCTGACCTCTGCGGGAGCCGTCCAGGGACGGGTGGTCCTGAGGCCACCCGGTCAGCCCGTGAAGTGACTGGTATCACGTCACTCTTCCCAACACCCAGGCCTCTCTGTCTTCTCACCCCTGTGGATCACACAGGTATCCCCCAGCAGACAGAGGCTGAGACTGTTGATCTGTCTGTGCTAACAGCCTTTTATTTGCAGTCTTAAAAGTCCCTAGTGGCTTAACAGGGCACTATTACGTGACTTCACATTTCATTGCAAAATGACGGGGTCCCACTCCTCGTCTTTGCCTGGAGCCTTACGGCTCCTGGCTGTCAGCTGCGTCTTTCCTGATTCATGCTTTAGGAAGGGTCCCCTTGAAATGAGGCTCTTCTGCAGGGAGTGGGGCCTACGAAACGGGGACCTGCTCTTTCTTGAGGGCACTGTGGTGGCCGCTGGCCTCACAGTTGTTTTATTGCCAACCAGTGTGAGAAGGAGGAAGTTAACTTAAACTCTTCTGTTAAGGAAGAATTCCTGACACTGCATAGGAACACGCTGTCTGTCAGATTATTTAAAAGAACAACATTCCATCATGTAACCCCATCCTGACGTGGAGAACATCAGGGAAGTCATTCTAGCAGGAAAACGTTTCTGGTGCTGGCAGAGCTTCAGCACAGGGGCGTTCCTGGGCCTCGAGGTCAGCAGGGCCACAGAGAGCGCTGTGCATTCCCTGCGGGCACCACAGACCCTGGAGCCATCCCAGGCCAGGCATCGAGGAAGCTGTCTGCAGGGCACGGGTCGGCCCACCCCATCTTCTAAGTCGCTCAGCTGTGCTGCAGGGTGAAGATGGAACACTGGCTGACCACAAGCCCACCGGGAGGGACGCTTAGAGGAAGCTACCTCAGGTTCGACCCACAGTGACTGCCTGGATCTTAATTTTAGAGGTCAAGGAGTGTGTGTGTGTGTGTGTGTGTGAGGGCATGCTCACGTGCATCTATGAGTGTCTATGATGGTGTGTTTGTGCAGGTGTGGAAATGTCTGTGTTTGTGTGTGTATATATGCATGCATTACGTAGGTATGGGTATAGGAATTGTGTGTGCATGTGTGTGTGTTGTGTGTATATGTGTAGGTATGTGGCGTGGGTGTGCTTGTGTGCACATAGGATATATGCATGTGTTTGTGAATATGTGCACACCCAGTGTGTGAGGTGTGTGCACACGTGTGTGCATCTGGTGTGTGTGTATAAGTGTATCTTCAGGATTAAATGCGCGTACAGTTTCCTGGGTGACAGTTTCTTGAGAAACTCCCTGGGTCCTCAGTGTACTGCTGGCACCATCCAGCATGTCCTCCCGCCTGAAGCTGCGGGGCTCTGTGGCCGTGTTTGGTGAACAGTGACAACATGGGTGATGAGCACCAGTCTCACCACTGAGGGACGCTTTGACTGTCTTGGTGGTGCCATTCAGGGAAGTCTGGTCCTACATGGAGCTGTGGGGCTCAGAGCCGAGCCAGGGCTCTGGGGCCAGCACAAGCCCCACTGTAGGCGGTGCCCACCCTCTGAGGTCCGCTTATCCAACACATGCTGCCTGTCCTCAGGAGCCTGAAAAGCGGGACTCTAGCACAGGGGTGGAGTCCAGAGCTTCTGTGACTGTGTCACTGAGCTCTGGAGACCAGGCTCAGCCAGTGTGCAGCAGGCAGGCTCACCTGCATGAGTCATTAAGTGGCCACTACCCCTCGGGTCCACTGATGCTCACCATGCCCTTCCTCAGTGCTGGGCACGATGCTAAGCCCGACCGTGAGACACCTCACTTCATCTCACAGTAACCCACTTCACAAAAAAGAAACCGAGGCTCAGGCGGTTTGACTTCCCTGGTTTGCTCGGGTGTGGACCACATTGTCCGTGGCCTTGGGGCCTCTTTCACCTGACCACCTCCCTTTTATTTCACTTTGTGGTTTAAGTTTAGAGCAGACGTGGAAAAGGAAGTTCCACACCCAGAGGGAGGTGGGCCGACTCCCCGCAGGTGTATGCGTGTGACCGTCTTCATCTTAAAGGTGCATTTATGCCTCCTGCCCCCCACTCTCTATGTGCCAGGGGAAATGGAGAGCATCCCTCCCCCCAGGGAGGGAAAGTAAGGGCAAAATCTTGGAAAATAATTTCTCCAGTATGTGCCACATCGGCATCCAAATAAAGTGTGGGGAGGGTGTCATTTCTTGCTAGAAACCAGCGTAGCCCTGCAGAGAACAGAGAGATCTGCTCTCTCCCTCCGCCTCCCCGTGCTGTGCAGGTCTATCTACTTCATGCAGAAGTCGTGAGGTAGCCCAATCTACAGATGTTGGTGTAAGGAGATGTGTGTCAGAGGGAAGGTAATTGACGGTAAATGTCAAATATTAAATCCTATCTGGTTATTACCCAGCATATGAGCCATGTAAGTAGCTTAACAATTACAGCCATGATTGACTAGGTGGGAACCGAAATCCTAAACATCAACTGCCAGAAGGGTAATTATAACACATTAGCACCTGCTTAGGCGAGATTGACAACTCCGTCTAACATCTGCTCATACCACTCTCCTACTTTTCATGCTTTTTTTTTCCCTTTTGAATAGAGTCACATACGACTTCCTGGAGGATAACAATAACGCAGCGTCGATGTTATTTGTGCACAGCCTACGGCTGCTGCTGTCTGTGGTCATGGTTTCTTGCTGACACTTTTGCAGCTAAATGAAGTGCATAGAAATGGGTTTTCACGTCTAGGCAGGCACAACCATGGTGCATTTTAACAGAACTGGGTTCCTGTCCATCAGGTTCATTGAACAGAATTCCAAAATGTGATGGGTCATATTTGGTTCGTTGGCTGACCCAGTGAGTATCACCAATATTTAAATATCCAGCTGTCTACATCAATCGGAACGCGTGGTCTCCTGGGCCCTCAGTTAGAGCCAGAGTGGCAGCTAGGCATCTTTCCAGTAGGGGCTCGTGGGGAAGCAGGGTGCATGGCGGAAGAGGGACATGTTGGTCCCCCATTTTCTTACCTGGCAAAACATATTTGAGAAGCATAATGAAAAACGAGGTCTGTCATTTTCTGGTTTGGCTCCATCTCCCTTGGAACCAAAGGTAGAGATTTCCTACTCGTCTATGAGGATGGGGAAGAGAGACTCATTTTATTGACTTCCTATCCCCGGGAAGGGCTCTTTGATGTGTAGTGAGGTGGTTGCTCTCTGGGTTCCTGCTTTCCTGTCCTAGGGAGGGCCCAGGGGGCACTGCCCTGCCTGCTGGCGTTGTCTGGTGGCTGCCCACCGGCCCCGGCTGGGGAGGTCCCCAGGGCCCTGCCCTGGCATGCTGAGCCCCTCAGAGTTGCACACACTCGTTCCAGTTGACTCCTCCCCCTTTCATCCTCTCCTCCTCTGTCCCTCTTGTCTGCTTTCATTTGTCACAATTTCTTGAGTCTCTGCTGTGTTCCAGACCCGGGCGCAGCAGGCGGACCCTCCCCTGGAGGAGGCCTACGGTACGCCCCCACAGCTTCAGTTTGAAAAGGATCAGCCTCAACAACTCAGTGGCTGGTGACTGAACAGTGATTCGAACTTGCTCTGGCCTCAAAAGGCTTCACAAGAGGGAAAAGTGTGCAGGCTGGAGAACGGCGCAGAGCTACTCCGTTCTGAGGGGCTGGGGGCCACTTTGGGGTGGGGTCTCTTCTACAACTGAGCCTCTTCCCAAGGGAGAGTGGGGATGGGCAGGTGGGAGGAGGCCCCGAGATGGCAGCGCCTGGAGAAGGAAGCCCAGAGCCGGACCCCAACTTCCCATCCCTCCTCTCCCAACAAGGCCTCTCTGCCTGAGAGTGGTCCTTGGGGGGCGGCAGAAGAATCGTGCTCACTCTGCATCAGCGCCGTGGTGAGGGAAGGGAGCCCGAGTCCACGCCCTGCTCCACGCAGACGCAGGTCGAGTGTGCGGTCAGGTGCTGGGCCTGTGTGGGATCATCTACACCAGTTATCCCCGTCCCTCTGGACTTCCCCCACGAGGTGCCCAGCAGCCAGACCTGCTCAAAACGGTGTGGGTTCCACTCTTGGCCTCATACCACCAGGTGCAAACCCACAGGCTCGAAGGAAGAAACCCTGGCTCACGAAACAAGAAGGAACCTCGCTCAGACACGAGCCAGGCGGCAGCCCTCAGCTGGAAACCAGAGCAGAGGATCAGAACTTCATGCTCTGCTCCGGGTGGCGGGAGGAGCTACCCATCACCCTGCCGTCGGGCAGCCCCGGTCACTCCATTCCCGGCCTGGTCTTCAGGCTCCAAACGCCCCTGGGATGTCGCTGGGCGGCCATGGGTACGCGGTTTGCAAGTGTGCCCAGAAATTGAGACACAAAACCCAGCAAAATGATGAGTCAGAATGAAGCGTGGATGAGGTGTCACGCTCCGGCCGCCTCACCCAGCCTGGTGGCTCTTGGTTCAGCACCACCGTCCTTCCCCACCGCCTGCTTCTGTCCACGTGTAAGGAGCTAGTTTTTTGGATCAACTGTTCTTACATGGGAAGGGAGGATGATCCTGCCTCTAATTGCCAGGGGCGTCTTGTACACAGCCCTAAGGTGCATCTGCAGAAAGAAGCCCATTCCTGATGGTCTCTCCGAGAGAGAAGGTTCGGCCCTCCTGAAGACCCCCAGGCCCTGCTGTGCCCCCCGCAGTGGCCAGTGGTGCCTGTGAAGATGCAGGCAGTGGAGGGTGACCCCCGGAGAGGAGGCAAGCTCTGCACCTGGTGACCGAACCCCCCCCCCAGGGAAGATGAGAAGGAGAGGTGTGGCCCAGGACCTCGAGGGGAAATCCCCAAGTTGGTGGGCTGCAGTCCATCAGATGGTGGCAGCTGAGCTGGGGCACCCGAAGACCTGCCCTTCCCCGAATGTCACAAGACAGGAGCTCATGGGGCTGTACTTTGGAGACTAGTTTCTTTCCCTCGGGAACATGAATTGGTGCCCTTTGTCACTGCCGTGGACTCGTGTAAGTGACTGTCCAGTTTCCATGGGAATTGGACTGTTCTGCGAGAGCACAGGGTTGCTGGCGTGTTGGCTGGACCTGACGAGAAGCGCTGTGCTCCTTCCCTCCAGCAACGGGAGGGACTTCTGTCTCTCTCCACCCTCGCCAGCAGTTGGTGGAGCTGGTTTCTAAAGTTACATCCATCTACCTTTACATCAACCATCCTTGTTGCTGCATTTCCTTACTGACGAGGTTGAGCGCCTCATGATAGCATATCAGCCCCTGATTGTCTTCTCGGTGATATTTCCATTCTCCACCATGTTTTCTCACGGTTCATTTACGTATTCTCTGTGAGTCTTGGAAGTTGTTCCCTAGAGAGCCGATTCGCAAGCGGCTACCAGGTGTGTGCCGGACTTTCATCCTCTCCGAGGTGTTTCGAGCAGAAGAGAAGTCGATGCTCTTCATGGAGTGCAACTTACCAGTTTCTTCTTTGATAGACTTTGCTTTCGGTGTCATGTCCACAAACACATCACCCAACCCAGAGGCCATCAGCTTTTCTAGAAGTTTTGCCAATTTTCATTTTGTTTAGGCATGGGATCGTTTCGGGGTTAAATTTTGGATAAACTGTGAAGCATAGGCTAATGTTTATTTATTTGTTTGTATATAGATGTACGATATTTCAGGCAACTTAAAAAATACCTGTCATTTTTCCATTGATGTTGCCAGTTGGACAAGATCAGTTGACTGAGTTTGGAGGGTCTCTCTCTGGACTCTCCTGACTCGATGACTGCACGTCCATCATCTGCCAATACCACGCCATTCCGGTTTCTGCATGGTGGTGGTGGTAAGCCTTGCCATTGGGAGGTCTTTTTCAGAATTGTCTTAGCTGTTCTCTTTTCTTTGCTTTTCCATATATATTTTAGAATTGGCTTGTCAATATCTACAGAACACCTTGCTGAGATTTTCATTGAGATCGTGTTTAATTTGTAGATCAAATTGGAGAGAACTGACGTCTTAACAATGAGTCTCCCACTCTGTGAACACAGTATCTCTCCCATTTATTCATGAAAGAATTCTCCTTGATTGCTCATGAACACGCTTTGGTTGACTTATACTTAGGTACCTCCTTTTTTTGGTGTTATTTTAAATTGTATTTTTAAGTCTTGAGTTCCGGCCGTGTGAGCTGGAGGGCCCGGGATGCAGGTGCCGGGTGGTGGACTAAGGGATCAGAGGTCAGTGGGCGAGCACCCAGGTCCACCCCTGTGCCGCCGTGGGCTGGAGGTGGGATAAGAGTCACGCCGGCCCTGGAGCCATTGCTGCACGGAACGGCCCAGGAGAGGCCCAGCCTCCCTGTGACGGGAGGCCCTCTGACATCCAGGGAGCCCAGTGAGGACCCGGACAGGCCACAGTGGAAATCAGGGCTCTGGTCACGGTGGAGAAGGGTCTTCATGATTCCTTGCTCCCTCCCCAGAAGGAGGGGCTCCAAAGAGGGCCTTCCTCCAAAAGGAGATTTCTGGGCCAGGAAGGCCAACGGGGTTGGGTGTGCTGCCCAGGCCCCTGCACTGCCCTCCCCCACCTCGCAGCACACTGGCCACCCCACTGGTGGGGATGCAGCTGCCCTGGAGGCCTGCAGGGGGAGTGTCACTGCTGGTGGTCGGCCTGAAATCACAGTACGGATTGCCCCAGCATTGGACTTGCTCCACTCATTCTTGGATCTAGGAGATTTTCAGGTTTTTAAAATTTGTTCTAATTGATTATACATGACCGTAGAGTTCACTTTGACACATCGTACATAAATAGAGCATAATTTCACCTTCTTCTGGTTGTGCATGATATAGAATCACACCAGCCACATAGTCATAGATGCACATCCTGTAATATGTCCAATTCATTCTGCTATCCTTCCTATCCCCAACCCCTCCCCTCCCTTCACTCCCCTCCTCCTAATCCAAAGTAACTCTATTCTTCCCTCACCACCCCCACCCACTATTATGAATTAGCATCTGCTTATCTGAGAAAACATTTGGCCTTTGGTTTTTTGGGATTGGCACTTAGCATGATATTCTCCAGCTCCATCCATTTACTGGCAAATGCCATAATTTCATTCTTCTTTAAGGCTGAGTAATATACCATTATGTATATGTACCACATTTTCTTTATCCATTCATTTGTTGAAGGATACCTAGGTTGGTTCCATACTTTAACTATTGTGAATTGAGCTGCTATGAACATTGATGTGGCTGTGTCACTGTAGAATGGCAATTTTAAGTCTTTGTGGGTATAAACCAAGGAATGGGATAAGCTGCGTCAAATGGTGGATACATTCCAAGTTTTCTGTGGAATCTCCATACTGCTTCCCATAATGTTTGCACCAATTTGCAGTCCCACCAGCAACATTTTTTTCCAGCAACATTTTTTGTTGCTTGTATTCTTAATAGTTATTTGAAAAAATAAAGTTGGTAAGTCCCTAGCCACATTAATGCAGAAAAAGAGAGAGAAAACTCAAATTACTAAAATACATGATTTAAAAGGCAATATCACCACGGACACTACAGAAATACAGAATATAATTACCACTTTGAAAATTTATACTCCAATAAGACAGAAAATCTTGAAGACATGGACAAATTTCTAGAGACATATGACCTTCCCAAACTGAATCAGGAGGACACACCTGATTTAAACAGATCAATTTCAAGCAATAACATAGAAGATAGCATCAAAAGCCTACCAATCAGGAAGAGCCAGCTCCAGACAGGTTCTCAGCCGAGTTCTACAAGACCTTCAAAGAAGACTTAACCCCAATACTCCTCCAATTATTCCATAAAATAGAAAGGGAGGGAGTCCTTCTAACTCATTCTAGGAGACTGATATCATCTTGATACCAGAATCAAACAAAGAATATCAAGGAAAGAAAACTCCAGACCAATATCTTTGATGAGCATAGATGCAAAAATTCTCAATGAAATTCTGGCAAATCTCATGAAAAACAAATTAAAAAGATAGTGCACCATGATCAAGTGGGGTTCATCCCAGGGATGCAAGGTTGGTTCAACATACGGAAATCAATAAACGTAACTCATTACATCGATAGACTTAAAGACAAGAATCATGTGATCATCTCAACAGATGCAGAAAAAGCATTTGACAACATACAGCACCCCTTCATGTTCAAAACACTAGAAAACTAGGGATAGTAGTACACACCTCAGCATTGTGTAAGCTGTCTATGCTCAGCTCAAGGCCAGCTTCATTCTAAATGGAGAAAAATTGAAAGCATTCCCGCTAAAACTTTTGCAGATTTCCATCACTGTTTTCTACAATCATGTTTCTGCAAATGGGAACGTGTTTCTCTCTTTCCAACCGTAGGCCCTTCTTCTTCCTCGCCTACTGCACTGTGTAGACCTCCCACGAGGCGGGAAGGAGAGGCAGGAGTGCCCGTCCTCACTCACCCCCACCTGGGGGACCTCCTGCCTGCCTCAGGTGAGGGGCTCGGGGCTCGGGGAGGTGTGCGTGGAGGACACGGAGACTCTGCCCAGGGGCTTGGTCGTGGGCACGGGGCCTGGGGTGTGCGGGTTGCTCTTCCTGCTCGCTGTGTGCTGTGGTTAGGGCCAGGGGACTGGACGGTGAGCCCCGGGTTGGTTCTCACATGCTGAACTGGCCGTGCATCCTACATGGCGTCCTGCTGGCCGAGCTGGGTTCTCTGCCGCCCATGGCTGGCTGGTGTGTCTGTTTCCTGCCTTCCCATCTGCACCCTCTCTTCCCTCTTTCTCCAATCTCCGGGCTCGCCAGGCGTTTCCTGGGCTCCCTGAAGCTCCTCTGGATGGCCACTCACTTCTTCAGAGGTTCTTTGGTAGTTGCCCTGGGATTTAACCTGGGTGTCTACCTGTAAGTAGCCGGGTGCCTGTTTGTGGGGCATGTGCGACCCTCACAGCATGGTCCCGGATCCCCTGCCGGTGTGCTCTGCAGCATCTCCTCCTCTTCCACCCACACTGAGGGCACTTTGCCTCTTCTCGGTTGCCATTACCCTCTCGGTCCTCACAGCCCGTGTGACTGTTGCAACCACTCAGCTTCGCTGTCTGGCATGGAACCCATATGGGCGAGGTGACAGGGCCACCAGGCCGCGCTCCTTGAGGACTCTCTGAGGGGAGCAGGAGGGGGTGTCAGGCGGGAGGCACCTTGTAGATGGAGCAGGAGGTGAGTCCCTGCCCGCTTGGTGGTGCTCCCTGGGCCCTGTGCCTGCCGTCCTGCCCCAGGTCTCGGTCTCCGGTGGCCTTCCTGGCCGCAGAGCTTCCTTCCCTTGTCTGTAGACACTCCTGCCGCTGTGCACCCCCTGGGGTTGGGGTCCCCTGGGGAGTGGCTCTCTGTTTGGGTGTGTCTGGTGTCGGTGCACTGGCCGACTTCTCCCCGGGCATGCCAGGTGTCACTCCACGTCCCTGCTTCTCCCTCTGCCCTCTCTGGCCCTGGGTCTTTGTCCGCAGGGTCCATGTGCATCCCTGGGGGGTTTGCTTTCTAGCTTCACCCACGCGTGTCCTCTGTGCACAGTGGGCCTGTGGTCGGTGGCTCTTCTTGCCGCGCTCTCCTTCGCCCTCTGTTACTTTGATCGTGGGTGTCCCTGGGGCTTGACGCAGCCCCGCGGTCTTGGAAGTTCTGCTGTGGCCACTTGCTTCTCTTCCCACTGTGGTGGCAGCTGGGCTGCTGGCTCTGGCCTGGGTGGCCTCCTGCTACAGAGAGGAACTGTGGCTCCAGCCTTTCCGCCGACCTCCTAGGCTTCTCTGAAGTCCCACCGCAGACCGCGCAGGACCTGTTTTCTCCTGCTGGAGCTTTAACACACTGATGGCAGCTATTTCAAACTCCCTGACGGAGAGTTCCAAGGACACCCGATGGCTGCCATCCTGGATGCGCTGGCTCTCGCTGCCTGTGACTGTCTCATTCCCCCCCCACACACACACAGGTTGTGTCCCCAGCCAAGAGCGAGATGGACACTCAATGCCGGGTCGGATGGGCCTGCACCGCTCACCTGCCACCGACTCAGGTGTCAGTGGTGGAGGTGCGGAGAGCGGGGTTGGTGTTGCTACAGCGACCCTCTGCACTGCCCAGGACTCTCTCCCCCCGGAGCTCACACAGGGACAGTGGGCGTTGACAGAGCACGTCCATCTCACCCCAAGTGTGGGCCTCCCCTTTCCGCGCTGTCCTGCTCTGGCTCCTCGTGTCCCCACTCCAGCAGAATTCCGGGTTGAGACAGGATGGAAGGGCAGTTTCTCCATGAGAAGGCTGTTCCGGGCCAGGGACGTCCCTGGGTCTCTGCGGTGTGTTTCCCGGGGCTCCCAACCCTCCTCCTCAGCAGGGCTCAGTCCTGCCCCTTCTCCCAGCTGAGGACGGCCCTCCTGGCCTCTGCTCTGCCACGGGAGGGCAGGGAGGGTGCAGAGCACTGACCTGGCTCCCCAGTGTCTGATGCTTCCTTCCTGGGTCTCTACGGCGAAGCCACTTCCGGGCTCTGTCAGTCTTTCCGTGAGCACTGGGCAAGGTCAGTAGAGAGAACCCGCGAGACCTAGCAGAGCCACGGTTCCTGCAGCCCCTGGTTGGCCCTGGCCTCGGCCCGCCCTGAGCTGTCCCCATCGGCCCCTCCCACCGCCTGTGTCTGGTCTGTTGAGAGGGCCAAGGCTTGCCTGCCCTGTCCCTTCCAGCAGTCATGGCCCGGACACTGGCTGCTGCTCCTGAGCTCTGCTCTGACCGGCTGTCGCCAAGTGGTCAGTCTGAAGGCAGCTGACTCTTCAACCTCAAGATGGAGGCGACACTCCTCCCAAAGCCAGGCAGGAGCCGGAGTCTCTGGATCCCATTTTAACAACTCGCCCACGGGAGTCCTCTGCCATGACGGGATGCCTGGTTCCGGAGGGTCTCCGTCTGGGCTGACCTGAGAGTCGCCCAGCCTGATTTCACCAGAGTTCGGGGTTTGGACTGGCTTCAGGATGCAGTGCACTCTGCAGGCGGCCCCACGTGCAGCCAGGCTGGGGGCCAGAGTCTGACCGCGGTCAACCTGCAGCTTAGGGCCGCCAGGGCCCACGGGCCGATGACCAGGCCCTCCTCCTCCAGGGTCTCTCTGGAACTGGCATCCACGCAGGAGCAAGGCTCAACGGCCTCCCTGTCACATTCCCCATGTGAGCGGGCAGTGCCTCCAGAGAGGAAATGGTTCTGAGACCAGAAGACACTCAGTCAACCCTTCCGGGGGGCCGGGCCCTCACTGTGCTCGAGAGCAGAAGTGAAGCCAGCCCCCGTGGGCTTCCCAGGCTGGTTCTGTGAGAGTCTGTCTTCCCTCCCCAATCCCCCGTCTCCCGTCACCTCTCCTTCCGCGCGGTCACTGTCCGCCCTAGCTCTGCCGCTGTGCAGGGCGCTGTGTCCTTGCCTTTGGTCCCGTGCTGCTCTCTGGAGAGCCCGCGGCTCTGATCTCATCACCGCCCCAGACGGGGACTCGCGGAGCTGCTGGAACGGACTCTTGTCTCTAGAAGCAGGGTGTCCCCTTCGACAGGGCCGTGGCTCAGACGGTGCCGCTCGGGACCTACCTCTCCTCCTGCGCAGCCTGCTCAGCAGCTGGACGTTCCAGATGCCCACGGGCAGTGGTGTGGAGGCCCCGCCTTGGCTCCTGTCGAGTGACTGATCAGGGCTGCGGCAGCTCCCTCAGGTGGGAGGACTCTGTGAAGGTCAGGTGCGTTCTTCTGAAGAGCTTCCGGAGCCCTGAGGGCATTTCCGTGGCAGAGGGACTCAGGGTCCAGGGCCTGGGGCTCCGCCCTTCTCACCAGCCCTGGGGAAGATGCCTGGCCCCCTCTGGACTCTGGGTGTCCCAGGAGCTGAATAAGACACTCAAACCCTCGGGGCACCGCCCTAGAACTTGTTACCTCCCACCTCCCGGCAGAGTCTCAGGCCAGGCTTAGGGCTCCCACGGGATCAGGCCAAGTGAGGAGACCCTTGTCCTGGGGGTTTTCTGCACGGCCACCAGGGCAGGGCCCAGGGCCCCGGGCCCAGGAGGGCCTAGAGCAGACAGTCCATATTGGAGACGGGTAAACCTGCCGGAAAGGAGTGAAGTGAGTCGAGAAGGTGGCAGGACCCCGCCTGGAGGGAGCGGGAGGCCATCGCTGTGGGTGTGACCTCTGCAGAGCCGCCTGGGTGTTCCCGTGCTGTGGGTGCAGCGTGGGGGCTCAGCCGCCAACAGCACCTCCTGCCCTGCCACCACCTCCTGACCGCCCCAGGGCATCCAGGCACTGCAGAGCCCAGGTCTGCCCACGGGGCCGATGGGCTGGGCTGACGTTGGTCAGAGGCCATGCCGACGGCCTGGAGACCTCCGAGTGGACCCCTGGCGTGGTGGGCTGCCTCGTCCTGCAGGAGAGGATCGCGGTCTTGCTGTGCCCATGCAGGTTGAGCCGTGGGGACAGTCTTGCCTCACCTTTTGTGGTGGGGCTGATAGAGCCTGTCCGTGACTTGAGCTTTTCAGGGCTGACTCTGAGGGTGGGACCATTCCCACCTAGTGGAGACACTCAGCAGGACCTGAGGCTCTGCTCCTGTTGGCTCTAGCACATAAGTGTAGCCTACGAACCAGGCACAACGACAAAAATAAAACACAACAATCACATAACATCCTGTAGTAAGAGTTACCTGACCCTTAGGAATGGATTATTTCTGGAACTTTCCATGCATTTTGTGACTGTAGGTAACTGAATTGTGGAGGCTTCAGTGCTTCCCAGGGTCTCAGGCACCCACTGGGGTCTGGACATAACCCCCCCCACCCCGCCATGGCTAAGGAAACACCGTGCGCTGTATTGATCGCCTGCTTGAAAGAACAATCCAAAAAAAGTTACCTAGTTCACTGACAACGAATATTTTCTTCAATTTTTTCCCAAAGGAACTTGTGATGACTTGATTTCACAAGCGCAGGTGTGACATCATCTCTGAGAGTGCCATGGCTCCCACAGCAACACAAGGGAAAGAGCAGTCCGCATTTGAACCCAGTTCAGCTCCTGGTTTGCCCATCCAGCGCAAGTTGACCAGGCTCCTGTGCTTGTGCAGGGCACTGTGCAAGGAGCATTCTCAAGGGGGGTTCCACGGGTCCTTCCTAGGAGCTCGTGACCCCCTGGAATCCACGAGGACAGTGACAGAGCCCCAGAGCACCGCGGAGGCTTAAGGAGGGGCCCAGGAGGTTTGGAAGTTGGAGCGAGGGCGCGTTGGTCAAGGTGCTGGGTGAGATGGCCGCCCTCGGCAGGGTGGGCTTCATGTCTTAATAACGGGCAAGCCATGATGGTGGTCACACCAAGCCCCAGGGCGCCGAGGGCACTCACCAGTGTCTGCAGGGGCGCATGCAGGTCAGCGCGGGCTGTCCTTCCCCGCCCTGCGGTCCTGCTCAGTGCTGTTCATCGAGGTCGCGTCCTGTCTGTAGCAGGGGTGGCCCGGGTTCCTGGGTTCTTCTTTGGTGGGTTCTGATTCCCCACGAGGTGATTGGTCAGTGGTGAAGCTGGCGGCCTCGTGTCCACCGTGCAGGACCCAGAAGTCTCTTGCCCCATCACCACAGTGCCCAGAGCCTGAGCCTCTGCTGTTTCCTTGCCCCTGACCTTGTCGTGTGTGCGTGCCCACGGGGGCTCTGTAGGGTGCTGGCAGCGCTCAGGAATCTGCTCCCTGGTATTGTGAATTGTCCCAGGGTTCATCCCATGGCCAATAACGGACACGCACTGCTTCCCAGACGCCCTTCCTCCAGGAACAGTTTACCGTGGGCTCCACCAAAGCCGAGGGTGAAAGGCCAACGCGACAGGACTCCTCCTGCTCGCCTCAGACTTCCCGTGGCTGAGGTCGGAGAGGGTGGCCTCCCTGGCCTGGCCGGGAAGGGCTGGCAGGGGCTCACTGCCCAAGGGCTGCTCTGGGCTCTGCCTGCCCAACGCCTTACGTAAAAGCAGAGCTTACGGTTTAATTTGCCGAATGCACACGGAGCGCCAACCCACGTGGGTCTGGGACGCACTTGTGCATCAGGCAGCCCCTAATCCCTCACCTCCGCCGGGCTCGGGTCCAGGGAGGTGACGTGACTCTGCCGACCACACTTATGGAGTCCAGAGGCATCTGCTGTGCTTCAACGTCCTCAAGGTCACGACTTAGTGACCCAGGAACTGCAGAGGGCGACTTGCCCGAGGGGCTCTGCTCTCCCCTGGCCCACCCCACTCCCGACAGGGCGCTCAGGGGTCTGTGGGGTCCGCTTCTTCCTCGTGTGGCTTGTGGTGCACTCAGAATGAAGGTGCGGTAAGTTGTGTCGGAGCCCTGTATCGCCTGAGGGTCCACGCAGCAGACCCCACGAGAGAGAACCAACACCAGCTCTAAAATGTCACCATCCACAGGCAGCAACAAACGCGTGTAGGCTGGACTTGATCAAACTCAGAGTCTTTGTGTATCAAAGGACACAAAATCCAAAGTGTCAAGAGATGGAAGAAAATGTCTGCAGATCACGTACCTGACGAACGTCACCTCCAGGACACACGGAGAGCTCTGTGACCCGATCATCGTCACCAGACACTCAGCTAGAAAATGGGCAAGATGAGTAGACTCAGCTCCCAAGAAGAACCGGCCAGGAAAGATGTCCGGCCTCACTAGTCACCGGGGGGAGGCCAATAAAGGCCACCGGGAGGTGTCACCTGACGCCTATCAAGATGGCTCTGATAAACAACCCCAAACCAGCAAGACGCAGGTGTGGGAAGGCGTGGGGAAATGGAGCCCTCACGCCCTGGACCGGGGCCCTAGGCCAGCAGTCACTGTGTCCAGGAAAACGGCCTCAGGCAGGGCCTCAAAGAGGAACTTGCTCCTGTGGACAGGACTCCAGTCCCCCGAAGGCCATCGGAGAACAATGGGGCAGGGCAACGCCATGCAGCCCCCAAAGAGTTCCACAGGCTGCTGCATGACGGAGCTTGGGGGTCGCACTCCGTGAGCGCGGCCGGCCTCTGAAGGACAGGCTGCCTGGCTCTGGGGGGAGAGGACAGGGAGGGAGGATCCAGGCCGGGCAGGGGCAGGAGCGGCTGGGCAGGTCCAGTGTGGGCAGTGAAGGTGTCCTGGAGGTGGACAGCAGTGTCCTGTGCAACTGCCCCTGCGCTGTGCGTTGGGAGATGGTTAAAACGAGGTCGTGCGGCTTCGGCCAGATTCTGGGTCGCGGTGTGGAGGGGCTGTTGGCTGCTTCAGGGCTCCTGGAGATGAGGCCTCCGATCTCACCAGGGCTGCGCTTTCTCCTGGGCGACTGCAATTTATCTCTTATTTTAAAAAAGAAAAAAACCATACGAGGAAGAAGATTCTCAGGTTATTTTGCTCAGATTTTCTTCTAAGATATCCTAAGAGCCGCGTCAGACGTGGATTATTGCTCTGGGTATGGTAGTTATATGAAGCGTGATAGGATCTGTGGGGGCCCGGGGGCAGCCGTTCTGCCTGCCTGCAGAAGCCGTCTCTGTGAGTCACCCAGGTGGAGGGGACGCTGACCTCCTCTGGTCTCATTTCAGTGTTCACATGTCCCTGGAACAGTGTTCTCCATCGCCCTCAAACAGGCCCCGCGTTTGAAGAATGTCTAGCCAGTTCCACCGTGGCCTGTCCTCCAGGGCCTGGTGGCCAGAGAGAGCGCCGCTGAGGGGCTGTGCCCAGACTGAGGGAGCCACCTGGGTGAAGTGGAAGCTCCTGGGAACACGTTCCTGTTGAGCATCTGCAAAATGAAAGACCCAGGTGCCTCCCTGCCGTCCCTCCCTGCACCAGCCCTCCTCCTCCTGCCTTCCTCTGGGCCTGGCTCTCTAACTGACCAGATTCTTGACCCTTCTTTGAGCTGGAGATGTCCTGTGCGCCTCTGCCTCTGGGGGCCTGTTCAGGAGCACTAAAGGGTCTTGATGTTTTAGAATAATGATGTAAGTGCACGTGTTACATGGTTCAGACAGACCGTGCCGGGGTTTGCCACCCCCGGGACGCAGCCAGAACGCACCACCCTGACGGGCCTTGCCTGCAGCTCAGCATCTCCAAGTTGTCAGAGGAGGCCAATGTCCCATCCCCACGTGGTCAGTCTCTTGGTTGGAGACGTCTGCTAAGAGGCGTAGAAGCTGGCACCTCGCCGTCAGCCTCAGGAGAGCCAGGTGGCCCCAGTGTGCAGGGGTCATTTCTAGGACTGTTGAGTGTCAGCAGGATTCATGAGGCAATCACAGATCCAAACACACGTATCTCGGGCCAGGGCTGCGTGTTTGGGGGACGCGGCCGTTCATCAGTGGTTTGCCACTCTGTCCCTTGCTCCATTGACAACTGTTCTCTCTAATCCGTTTATTAATTCATCTGGGGACGGATTGCCACGTGCAGTCTGGGGTACCTCAGGCACACTCTGTGGACGGAGAAACTAGAGCGCCAGGGCCCAAATCCCCATCTTCAGACTGCAGATCCGTCATGCCACCAAGGAGGCCCGAGCCTGGGAATGCATAGGGAAGGAAGGCAAGGTAGCCGGGGCCCCCGGGAGGGCAGGGCCCACCCCCCAGGAGGACGCCTTCGAGGTCCCTCGGGCCTCCCATGTTCCCACTGCTTGGCCACCCGCGTTGGTCCGATGGTTCCGGCCACTGCAGGGAGACCTAGAGGAGTGGTATTGATGTAAAGATTAAGTTAAATGCCGTTATAATATGCAGCCTATGGTTGAACTGTTTAATCTATCACTGTTATCTGTCACATTTCTCTGTGATTGAAAGCCATTGCATTACCAATCTCGAAAGCTGGAGTTGCTCCGTGGGTGATAATTGACCAGGTTTGTATTTCTATTCATGGATTTTTAAAAAGAAGGCGAAGTGGGCCGTGTCCAAGTGCAGCATTTGATTGTGTTAATAAACGTGATAATCAGGCCTGGATGTGCAACAAAGTAACTCCCACAAACAGCCGGCGGCCGGGCCTGCTGGGCGCCACAGCCTCACGGAACCCCGGGCCATTGTCCCTAAATCACTGCATTTATTGTACGAGGATTACTTCAGCTGCACCCACTGGAATGATTTGTTCTAAAAGAAAGTTCTAAATGAAGAGTCACTTAAGAGAACCGCATCTGGCCTCCCTCACCCCTTCAGAGGGACGCCCTGGGAGCTGGGCACAAGGAGGCAGACCTCCCTCAGACACGGGTGGGCATGTCTTGGCCCTGGCTCCAGCTGCCAAGGGCGGTCATGTCCAGGCCTCGTCCTGTGGTGGCCAGGCCCTGCTGCCTGCTGGCCAGCTCACGACCCCTGGGCCATTTGTGAAGGACTCAAACCACACACCTGTGGTGGACACCAGGCTTTGGAAATGGAGGACCCAGGCCTAGACTCCACTCGGCCACTTCTGAATGTCCACCCTTGGAACAGTCCTCCCATCTCTTCCTCTGAGACCCTTCTGCAGAGCGTCTAAGCCTCCACCATGAGCCCCCAAGGTAGCTGGCTCTCTGCATCCGTCCGTATCGACAGAGTCAACCAAGTGCAGAACACAGTTTAAAGACTCACATCTGTGCTGAACGCAGAGGCCTACACAGCTGTGTGCCAGTGTTTGCCTCCTGTCAGGCGGACAGTGGCTCAGCCTTGACCTGAAGGTAGGGAGGACAGGTGAGGCCTGGGCCTTTCTAAGCAAGGTCTTGGGCATGCACCATCTCCGTCCCCCGCAGGGTCCTGGAACCATCCCTGTGCATACCGTGGGACAGGGTATTTCCTAGAGTTAACTGGCTCCCAGTCGTACCAATGCCAACAAGCTGTCAGCACTCACAGTACTGACTGCAGCTTCTTCCTCGGAACCCGACTGCCTTCGAAAGCTGAGGTCCACTTTTCCAAGTCCAGCCACGTCGTGCGACTGAGGAGGGTTCTGTGGGAAGAACTGGTTCCGCCCAGTCCCTGGCCAGTGCTCTCTGGTCTCTGAGTGGCCCTGGTGATCCTCGATGGGTGGGGGATTGTGGAGCAGCTCCGAGAGCCGCAGCTCGCTGGCCCCCATCTCCTCACACGCTGGGCGGTGGGCATGGAATTACTCTGGACTTCCCCACAAAACACAGGATTATTGGGAGACTCCCCTCCAGTTCCACAGCGACCTCAATGTGACCGACAGAGACCCTGGGGGTCTGGAACCTTCTGCTGGGAGGCTTCTGGCCGCCCAGGACCACTGGCTCCTTGGGACATCCCTGGCTTTCCCGGGGGCTGAGGGGTACGTCCACAGACCGTGCTGGTCCTCCCACTGGCTCGGACCTCTGTGGTCACCATTCACTCTAAAGATGGCCATGGGGTAAGTACGTGGAAGCACTGGGCCCTGCCTCACCGGGAGCTCGGGGCTGGGGCCTTCCCGCAGCTGTTCATCTGTCTCCATTTCCTTGACTCCTGTCACCATGGCATCGAAGATCCTGGCAGCTGGAGGCTAAAAACAGCGCCGGGGGTGGGAAGTGTACCCTTCCCAGCCTCAGCTCATCTGGAGTCACACTCCTCAGGGAACAGAGCACAGAACTTGCACCTGCTTCCAGACCTCTGGTGCTCACACCTCGGGCCAGCGCAGGGACCTGCTGGGACCTGCTCCGAGCCTGGTACCGAGGATCCTCACTCCTTCCACACACATGGAGAGTCCACTGGGAAGCTGGGTGCTGGCCCAGGCCCGTGGGGAGCAGGAGAAGAACAATGCCCTGTCCTCCAGGAGAGAGCAGGCCGGAGCTCACTCTGGGCCTCACAGTGTGCGACGAGATGGAGATGTTGAGTCGGTGGGGCTCCCGTAAACACACCATAGCAACTGAGGGGCCTCAGGAGGCTTCTTGGAGGGGCGGGCTTGCTGGGCTGGGCCGTAGAGGCCAATGGGATTGTAGCAGGAAGCAAGGGGATGGGGTGCGAGGGTCATGGCCAAGGTGGGGTGGGGGGGTGCAGGCTGGGCCTGTCCAGCTGTGGCTGAGGGGGATTGCTAGAGTGCACCCCGCGCTCCAGCCCAGGCACTGTGTTCAGCTAACACCTGTGGAGCTGGAGCTGCGTACCCAGACGGCTCTGCCTGGGGCTGAGCTTGGTGCTGAGCTTGCAAGTGGAGGCCAGCAGGATGGGGAGGCCCCTGGGCTCCTGCAGCCCGCTGTGGACTGGGTGTGGGAGGTACGTACCGAAGAAGAGCTGACCCAGAGAAGTCGGAGGAAGGCGCTCTTGCTGTTCTGTGGGTAGGAATCCAGTTATCAAACACTTTCCTATGGAGTGGGGGTGTTTTCAGAACTAGGTCAGTACTTAGTGTGACACACAGGACCACCTCTGTCCAATGGCTCAGTCTTGAAATTCATGCTTGGCTCCTTCATGCAGAGGCCCATTGTGGGCAACTGCGAGTCACAGCTCCTTGTCATCGAGGATACACCTTCAGATGCAGGGCTCTGGTGGGCTGCGTGCTGTGGCTGGGGTGGGAATTCTGGGTGCTGTGTGGTGCGCAGACATCGGGGTGTCCTTCTGTAGATAGCAGGGCCACCCACTGTGGTCACAGTGACTGTGGGCTAGCCTGGTGCCAGTGGGAGCAGAGCTTCCCTCTCAGTTGACCAGGCAGAGCCTTGTCAAGCCTGAACCTTCCCAAGGTGGGATTGGACCCTCCCTGCTCTCCAGGGCTGTGTCTAAAGCCCCCTTTAGGACACCGCTGCACACTGCCACCTCCCCAGAGGGGTTAGCCTTCAGGGAGGCTGTTACCAGTGGGTTCCCCAACACCAGGATGGCCTCTGCCCTGTAAGCCTACTCTCTACAGCGGGGAGCCTCACCTCCCAGGACCCCGAGTCTGGAGATGGCATCTCCCCCTGGTTCCAGGGTGGCGGGCGAGGGTGCCTCTGTCTGTCTGCTAGATGCTCGCTGGTGGCTGTCAGTGGCTATTTCAGGCCAGGAGTAACGCCCCGCCAGGCCTCAGGGAAACCCGAGCAGGGGACCAGCCTCGAGAAGCTGATTGACAGCTGTGGAATGGACTCACCTCCTTCCCAGGAGGACGCCACAGTCCCGACACCAGGGCCCATGACGATCAGGTCAAGATGAGGTCAGCAGGTGGCCTGCTCCTGTTTCACACTGCAGGGACAGAGGCAGGGAAGCTGTGGGGGCGGGGAGAGGAAGACGCAGGAGACAGTGGCCATCTGGAAGCCCAGGAGCACCCCAGGCTGCGGACAGCCAGAGCAGGGGCATGAGCAGAGGTGCCCAGGACCCTGCGACACAGACTGCTGTGGTGCTGAGATGGCCGCCTGCAAAGAAGGCACTGACCATTACATCCCACGGTGCAAACTGGTGCTGGCCCCGAGCCACCGACTCCTTGGCCCCTCAGGGTGACAGACAGACGAGGCCCTTGGCAGACAGGCCTCAGCAAGGCTCAGGAGAGGGACCTCGGCGGGAAGAGACGCCCGTGTTCAGAGGTGACAGCCACTGGAGGAAATGACCTGATTTAAGCATGATCCCTCGTGGCTCCGCTCAGGTCTGGCAGCAGGACAGGGCCTGGTCCGTGGGAGAAGTCCAGGAGGATTGTCCACGAAGGCATGAGGCCAGGCCAGGTCTGTCTTCCGTGGCTTCCTCTCTCCCTCTCGGATCCTTTGCCATTTGAGGAACGTCCGGCCTGAGAGCTTTTCATTGAGTCCGACTCTTTTTTGCCTCTCTTCTGTCTCCGCTAAAGTGCTCCATGATGATCACGTTCAGTTACATCGCTCAGAAACCCTGAGAATCAGATCTGAATCATAGAACATGCTAATGTGCAGGTAGGAGCCGCAGAAAGCTTCAGAGGCCACTGCCTGTGCTCTCCCCGGGCAGGAGCAACACAGGGCTGTGTCGGGAACAGGAAACACAGTCCCAACTTCCAGGGAGGTCAGGCCGAGGAGCTAGCTCCTACCAGGGCTGTGCTTGCGTGTCCAGGGCTGGCACTGCCATCAGACGGAGCACATGCTCGCCTTTCTGTTCTGCCACGGCTTCCTGAACTTGGCCTGGCCTCGTGCGTATGCCGTGTGGCTCTGCCAGCCTCCCCATGTGTGTTTACTGTGACAGCGTCCTGTGTCACCATGGTGTCAGGCAGCACGTGGGGAAGAGAAGACCACACATGTACAGATGTCCCCATCGGGCTATGTGTCAGCCGGACCAGGGGCATGCACTGGGCCACAGGCAGACCTGGCACGCAGGACGGTGGTGACAGCCCTGCTGCAGACCCTCCAGGTGAAGTGGGCCTCACCGGCCTGCTGATGTGCAGAGGGCAGCTCGTCTGGGCAGGGAGGAGGCAGTGAAGAAGGAGGGGAGCGGCGGTGAGGCCTGCCATCAGCTGCTGCAAACCTGAGGCTGACCTGGGGCCTTGGCGGGAGTCAGGTGGGGGCTGCGGGGCTGGGGGTGAGACCAGGAGTGCCTGTGCCATCTGATGGTGACACTGGAGGTAAGGACACTCCCAGCGAACGCAGAGGGAGCCGACAGCATGAGGGAGCACCCTGCCCCCTCAGCTCGGCACTGGCTCGGGTGGCACCTGAAATTGTCCCAGCAGCTCACCTGAGGAGGTGGCCTGTCTCTGACGGGGCTGCACCACAGGTGGCGGGCTTTGGGCCACCCTTCCCAGAGAGCGGGGGGGAGCTGAGTCAGGTTTCTAGGCCTGGGGCGGAGGACGTGTCCTAGGCCTGACTGCACCCAGACGTGGCTGTGGGTGGTGAGCATCCAGGGCCAGCGCACATGAAAGGAGAAGGGGGTCCGTGGTGCTCAGCCCCAAAGCTCAAGTATTTACCCAAGAGCCACTACCTGGCCCCTCCACAGGAAGTCCAGCCCCCGACACCTTCCCCCTTAAGTTCTCCTCCCTCTGGAGACAGATTGCGCCATCAGCTTGACATCCTGGGTTTCCGTGAATACTGTTCCCCCTCTGCCAACCAGAGGCGAGTCCGTAAGAGTGGATTCTGCTGTGTACGTTGGTGATTCTGCTGTGTATGTGCCATGCCCAGCACAGGCCACGGGGCAGAGCTGGATAAATATTTGCTGAATGAATGAATAAACAGGGAGAAAGGGTGGCTTCCTCTGCACGGGGCAGGCGAGGTGTAGGTAGGGCAGAAGGCAGGCAGCCCCGGGGCACCATGCCACTTGGCATGGTCTGGGCCCACTTGGTGGCCTGGTCTCTGATCATGTCAAGCTGCATTTTGACAGGGGCAGACACCTGATGCTTTATTCAATATTTGTCGGGTGATTGCTTCCTGACATGCAGCTCTGTTTGGGTGGCTAAGCTCACCCGTGGAACCCCAGCTACCTCCTAGAAGCACCCCAGGCACCGGCACTTTAACCAGTACCGGGTGCTGTGAGCAGGACCTGGGGCCGCTAGGGCTTCCTGCCAAGCCCTTTTTGTTGGTGTGTGTCCATGTGGCCAGACTTCCTGTTGACCTGAAGAGACACCCAGAGGCCCCACACTGACGTAGGGACGGGGAACTCATGCTTTTTGTGCTTTAAGAAGGGCTGATTCCTTTTCCATGAGCTCACGCTCCTCTAAATATGTTGTCTTCTGCTCCTTTAGTGAAAATGGCCACGTTTTGCCAAGCCTTGTGCTGAAGGGTGGGCAGAGCGCTGGAGGGTGACTGCAGAGCGCAGCGAGTCTCCCTGCTCCTCTGGGCACCTGAGTGCTGAGCCTGGGCTGGGCCGGAAGACGTTCACCTGGGTCAGTGCGGGGCACGTGTGGTCCCAAGGCCTCGAGCCCTCCTTCCATTTGTGGGGCCTCTGCCCCTTCACCTTTGGCCAGTCTTGGCCGGCTGTGTCCTGCTGCTGAGCAGGAGGCCCTGACTGGTCATTTGTAAACAACACAGTTTACTTGGCTCAGGGTCCGGGCTGGAGGCAGGAGTGTGGCATAGGCATCTATGGGGCACGAGCAAGAGAAGTGGGGCAGAGGGGAGGTCAGGCCCCATGTGCACTTTCATCAGAGGCCCTCCACCCAGATGACGGGCCACTCTCCCCCACAGCACGGTTGAAAGACACCGCCTCGGCAGCACGCGGGCGTGAGATGTGACGCTGGCACTTAAGGCTGCACGTGGGCCTCAGGGGATGTTTGTGCGCAGCGCCACTTCATCATCTACACGGTTACCTTTCTCTCCTGTGGCATCCTCATCCCACCCTGCCCTGGATGTCTTGAAATGCAGCCCGCTTCTGTTGGGATAGAATTGTCTGTTATGAAGAGCATCTGTGCAATCACTGCTGCCGACTCATTCTGCAACACAGACCATCAGATATTTGGTAGCAAGAAGGCAAGTGGCAAGAGTCATCTCGTGCGCACAGCTCCTGCTGCTGCCCGCACCGGATGGTCTGCGAAGCCAAATCAGAGGCGGGCACGGGGCGGTGATCGTGTTGGGTGACCTCGCTCACTGTGTTCTCAGCAACGTCCTCAGGACTTACACGTGTGTGTGTGTGTGTGTGTGTGTGTGTGTGTGTGTGTGTACGCGCGCGTGCAGGTCAGGTCCTGAGCTGGAGCATGTCGTCCACCTCTGCGGGCACCCGAGCTCTGACTGGCAGTGCAGCCTCCGAGAGTCTCCTGCACAATCAGCGGCTGTCCCCAGGCTGGGCTGGGCTTGTCTCCACTGAGCGGAAACACTCGAGTCTCTCACAGCTGCTGTCACCCCTCCTTGGAGTGACAATGTTGGACACCGAGGTCTGATCCGTCTGGAGGCTTCCAGGGTCACACCAAGCTTGGTGCTTCTCCCAGGCCGTGGCTGTCCACGGGAGCAGCTGGCCCCTCCTGCCGGGGTCTGCTGCGCTCTCCCATCAGCATGAGTGTCTTCCCCACACCCACACGTCACTCAAGCCTGCCACAGGTTGGCAAATGATAATCGAGAGAACAGAGGTTACTGAGAGTCGTTACACCAACATTTAACTCTTCAGTCTCAGAATGGCTGCGGAATAAAAGCAACATTCAACTGGGCACATTCAAGAGGGAAGTTCCCAGATTTTTCTGGAATAATCTCCAAATTGTGAAGGCCTTTCGGTCAGTTTTTCCTGATGAACTGAAACCCAGGTTTTTTGTCCTTACTGGGCCAGCAAGCTCATCCTGCTGACTCGTCTGAACTCATGTTGACTGTGGTATTGAACTGACCTTGTGCCCCTAGGGCTTTTCCAAAAAAGGAGGTGGGGATCTAACCGTGTTTCCAGAAGTGCACGTGGAGACGGAGCAGCAGGATACAGGTGGATCGCGTGTGTGGGGACAAGAAGGAAATGATGGGAGCCCTGGCTAGGGGGGTCTGTGGACACTGGGGACTAGGCAGCAGGCACTGTCTGCTCAGCCATTCTTAGAGGTTCTTGTACGCAGGGCTCAGAGGCTTGGCCTTGCATCTTGGAACCTGGTGCAGTCGATATCTGGCAGGACAAGCTTGAGAGGGCTGGGGATCGGCTGGTCCTGCAGGAGAGCCCCGCCATGGCGCAGGGGCCCGCAGCCAGCTCCTCAGCACCCGCACACCGAGCTGGTGGGAGCCGAGGCCGAGTCCACAGGGGCCTCCGCAGGTACAGGACTTTGTTCAGAGGAGGTGGAGGCCCGTAACAGTCACTGCTCAGGAGTGTATCATCGGAGGGTAGACTGTCAGGACAAAATGCCCATGAAGGACTGGCGCCTGCCCCTCCTCAGCCTCCCCTGAGTGAGGACCACACTTGTGCCTTCTCATATGCCTGGTGCTGCTGCCCCAGAGCACAGCTGACTCCACCCGGGTCTGACCCTAGCCCTCAGCCTAGGGCCTGGACCCCTGCCCGGCCTGCAGCCCCTCACCCTGCTGGGCCAGAGGCTTGGCAACCGCCTGGCCAAGAGCCTCTCCCCAGGTCCCCTGCCAAGTGGTGGGCTCCCTCAGACATGCCACCGGCCCAGAAGAGAACTGGTTGGGCATTAGCCATGGACAATTCAAGATCTGAGACCGTGAATGTCCCAAAGTCGAGGTCCCACGGGCCGCCCCTCAGGGTCACTCCACCTGGCCTGCTCAGAGTTCCTCCCAGGGAGGGAGCCAAGGGCGGAGGAGGAGGGAGGACTGGGCAGGGGAAGGGCTGGACCAGACCAGACTGAAGGCCGACTAGGGGCTCACCCAGTTGCCTGTCCTGAAGGCCCACAGCTACTTCCCAGTGGACTGACCCCGTAGGCTCGGCCTGTGTGGCCCTGAGAGATGGGTCTAAAACACGGTAAGAAGGGGCAGCTGTGGAGGCAGAAGCAGGAACTGGGGGGATCTCGAAAGCAGCTTAAAAACGTCCGGTGGGCCAGGAACGAGGGTGGACCGGCGACTCCCTTCCTGCGCCTGGTGCGGCTCCTGGTTGGGGTGTGGACCCTCCTCTCTGAGAGACCAGTTTTCTTGGGCCGGGCTGCTCCTGGGGTACTTCATGGGCCACGGGCCAGGGAGGCTGCTCCCGTGTCTGTGACTGTGGCTGCACCAGGGTGTCCAGGGTCTCAAGGGTCCTGCAGGCAGACAGGCCTTGCCCGTTGCTGATGGAGCCCTGGGACCAGCGGGCAGGGGTGGAGAGAGGAGCCAGGGCCCAGGGTGTGGAGAGCTGCAGGGGAGCCGGCTCTGCTGCGGCCCCAACACAGAAAGCCTGCCCAGACCTCGCCGGCCTCCCACCCACACGTGCCGGTCTGTCGGCACAGGGGCCCCAGCCAGCGCTCCCAGGGTCCTGCGGCCCGTCCTTCCCGAGGCCCCTGGACGCCATTGCCAAAGACAGGTCGGACAAGGTGCATCCGTGTGATGTCTCTGTGTGTCTCTGCTTGAGTACCTGTGTGCCTGTGTGTGCCCATGTGTGTGAGATGTGTGTGTGTCTCTCTGCATGTGTACCTGTGTGCCTGTGTGTGCCCGTACGTGTGAGGAGTGTTTGTGTCTCTGCATGTACCATCTCGTGGGACAGGATACAGGAGATTGTTCCTGCCGGAGGCCGTAAGCTCATTAGCTCGAGTCCCACTCACGATCCTTATCCCCCAGGAGCCCTGTGTGCGAGGTGGGTTTGCCAATTATTCTGGAGAGCTGCTCACTTGGCTGTCGGTGCCGGGGGTCTTGAGGTGGGTGCTGCGCAGCCTTCAGAATCCCCGTGGGCTGGCTGTGCTAATTCCCCGTCACCCTAGTTGACAACAGCTCTGACTTCCTCTCCTTCCTTCTCTTCCTGCGGGAGATGTGCCTCTGCCATTGTCTGCTCCAGCCCCTTCGTAAGTGATGAGAGAAATATTAATTGATTTTAGGGCTTAATTATGCTCACGGTGTTTCGGAATCCCCGTTGCCTCTCTGACCTCCGCCTCTGTAAAGTTGCACCAAAAGGCATGATTTACCAGTGCTACACGCTCGACCTTTCCTCTTCCCGCAGGACTTTATTACCTTCTTTTTTAAAAAAGTTTTTAAACTTCGGCATGAGATGGTGTTCTCTTTCTGCTATGCCTGGTATTTTGCATCTTCTGTGGTCTCTTTCTTAGAACCCACCCCTTTCCTTCCTCTTCCATGTAATAATAATACTTAGCATTTATATAGTGCTTTTCATCTTCAAAGTGCTCACAAACTCGTGGAAGTTTAATTGTCTTGCCCTTTTGGGCACCGTTGGATCAGCTCCCAGAGGCCAGGATGTGGCCTCCAAGGCTCCAGAGGGGACCTAGGCGCCGCGGGCCTCCTCTGACCTCCCAGTTGATGCTGCATGCAGGGGGCCGCTGTGCTGGGATGAGGACAGCGCATTCATCAGTGGCCGGCTGTGGAGACCACGCACACATTCACCCCATTAAAACTGTAATGGATTTCTAAAACCTGCACCTTGGGGCCATCAGTGGAAGGAAGAGACATTTAATGTAGGAGAAGATGGAAAATGGGGTTGTGCATTTAAATATCCAGCTTGCATATGGGGACAACGAGGTCCGCAGGGCAGCAAGCCTCCCAGAAACGCACGAAGGCAGTCCCAGGTGGCAGGATGTGGCTGCACACGGTGGCCAATTTAACTGTTGATTAAAAGAAACCTTAGTGTGGGGCACAGGGGCTGGTGATCTGTGGTGGCCTTAGAGCATGGGAGGCTGGTCCTGGGAGAGGAAGGTGCTGGGAGACACTTGGTGAACTTCCCCCGAGAGAGGTGTGACGTGCCACTCTCATCAGAATGTGCATCGAGGACAGGCCACTGCTGGACGCTTCCATGAGCCTTCTCCGGGGCAGCTTTGGTCCTAGCAGACCAAAAGGCGCCTCCCCTGAAGGCCGTGGGCCTGCTGTCCACCCTGCCTTACCCTCATTGCATTTTTAAGCCTTGAAATAAGGGCATGAGCACCAGCATCCAAGAAGGCAGCGTCTGGGGGCTGCTCCTGCAGACTCCTCTTGAGCTGCAGTCTGCTGGCTGCAACCTCAGCCCCACGGGAAGATCTGCTTGTAAGTAGAGGCCCTTGGGACTGGTAGTGTGTGGGCAGCTCTGTGGCCTGCAAGGGCCAGGGAGACCTCTGGGTCACCTGAAGAGAAACCCGGAGCTACACCACTGCAATGTGGAAACTGGCAACAGTCTTCAGTTCGCCTCTCCTCAAGGCCTCAGTACTGCGTCAGTCCTCCGTGTACGTTAGAACCGTGAGGGGCACAGCCGTGTTTCTCCAATTCCACAAGGTTCACCAGGATTCTGGGGAAACTGCACTACAACAGCAAGATGCAGGGCTGGGTCGCCATCCCTGAGAGCAGAGCATCAGGGCCCCACGTCCCCAGGGTTCTGCAGCTCTGAAGGCCCCAGAGTTCACAGGATGCAGTAACCCGATGAATCAGCGCATGTGGTGGTGATTGAATTGCTTACAAAGCCTATAAGTGCATTGCAAAGCTTATTGATTTCCCAGAAAATAATCATTGTCTTGACCCTGTGTCTGTTCAAATGGAATTAAATAATTCTTCCCAGCAGGGACAATAGGAAAGTAAATGGGCCGCCTTTCCCTTCATGAATCCGCTGAAACTTCTCTGCACGATGCTGATTGACCTCAGTACTTCTGGGCACACGAGTCACGAGGTCGGGATGTTCTCTTTCAATTAGTCTTAATTGGAATAGGGTCATCTCTTCCCATAAAGTCTTCTCTAGAACTGTGAGCTTGACATGGATTGTCCTTTAGTCTGCTTCAGACTTCTGGTGGCTATTAATTGAGTGCATGGTGCTGAGGCCCTGCCCAGGAGCTAGGCTGAACACATCCTCCGTCCTGTCGGGCAGCGCTGTCCTGGGAGCCCATGTGCGTAGGTTGGGTGTGCACACGTGCATGCGTGAGAGTGTGTGTGCATGTTGTTGCTGGTATGAGGGAAAGACAGGGCAGCTAAGTGTGTTTAGGATTCTGGTCGCAAGTGCACAGCCGCTCTCGGGGGACTAGAGGAAAGATGGGCCACCCCCTGGGGAATAGGGAATGGGGAGCTGAGCCAGGTGCTCCTCGTGGGGCAGGCTCAGCAGCAGGCCTGCAGATCAGACGGGATCAGACGGGAGAGCAGGAGCCCACATGAGAGCCAGCGGTGGAGCGTTGTGCTCATGTGTCTGTGTGACTGTGTGCACCTGCGTGCTCTCATTTGTGCTCCTGTGCACATGTGTGTGCTTGGCTGGCGTGTGTATGTGTCAGTTCTTCGTGTGAGAGGTGTCTGTGAGTCTGCATGTTTGTGTATCTCTGTGTGTGCATGTACACATTGCTCATGTACTTGGGAGTTTGTGCTTTGTGTGTGTGTGTTTGTTGGGTGTGAGCACATGAGCCTGTGGTGGGTGAGGTGGGCCCAGACCATAGGTTGAGAGGTTCTGGAGGGGGGTACTTTGCTTCCAGCACCTGTATGTCGGAGCAGCGGAGCCGGGAGGGAGAGGGAGAGCACCAGCTGGACATGGTGGGACATGAGCAGAACACGGGTGGGCAGGACGCAGCAGCAGCCACCGGAAGGGCTTGGCTAAGAGTCCAGCCGATCAGACTTGCCTGTTCCAGGTTCTTTGCTGTTGGCGAGAACGGATGGGGAATGTTGGGGGCCACATGCTTGTGTTGGATGTTTCTGAGGAGGATACCTGGGAATGCAGGCTTTAGGGGTGGAGGTAAGCGTGAGTGTGCGGCACACCTGCCCTCCAGAGCGGCCCTGGGTGCTCAGGGGCACCCAGGGGTGGACTCTTCATCTGGGATGCGGAGAGGCCCAGGCACCCAGCTCTCCCCTCAGCCTGCTGGGTGCACACATTTGTTCTGGTACCTTCTTATTCTCCAAATTTGCCAGCCCCAAATCAGCCATCCCTTGGAGGGCAGGCGGTCAGCATGGGCCCCTCCTGCAGGGCCAGGGCAGCGAGAGGTGGCTCGTGAAGGTCGTGTGCCCGCCGAGGCTCTGGTGTGCTCCCGACTGTGGCCCTGCTCCCCACGTTGCCCTGAGTCTGTCCAATGTCACCCACTGTCTTCCCTATGTCCGTGCCTCCGGTCTCACAAGGACAGTCACTTTCCAGTGTGGCCTTAACTAATCACATCTGCAGAATCCTCTCTCCAAGTAGGCCACATTCCCAGATCCCGGGGTCAGAGCGTCACTGGGTCCTTTGAAGGGGCACAATTCAACCCCAACCAGGGGTTCTCAGGTGCTAGAATTCAGGGCCTGGGTCCTAGAGGAAGGACCCTCTGTGGGTTGATCTTTAGGGAGACACACAGCCCTTCCTGACAGATCTGCCCCCTTCAGGAAATACCTACAGGGAGCCCCCAGCCCTCCTCCTGCCTCAGATGGACCTGGGTTCCCAAGACCAGGAAGAGTCCTCCTTCCAGGAACTCGTGAGAGACCGACATGACTGGAGACGGGGTTCGCAAAGTGGAGCAGGGGCAGGAGCACAAGGCGGAGACGGCTGCGGAGCAGAGGGAGCAGCCGGGCGTCCTGGGGCCGACCTTCACCTGGTGCTGAGGGTGGAGGCGGCGTGTCAGGCAAGGGCAATGGTGGCAAGTCGACTGTCCGCGGACAATACCTTGGAGGATGGGGAGGGAGGTGATGGGGAGTCATCAGAAGGCCCCCCCATGTCTGACTGCAGAAAGACCTGGGCGAACTAGGGACCATTTCCCCGCATTAGAGGAGGACTGCAGGACACCTACGTCACCTAAGGACACACCTCACAGGACCAAGGAAACCAAACAGCCCAGCCACGTGCCATCTGCCTGTTGTGCAGGTCGGGTGCCCATTTGCAACCTTGAGTCTACAGGCACAGGGCTGTTGCCGTTCTGAGTAAACAATGGGCTTGGAAATGGGATTCTGAAATACACAATGCTAATCTGTGTTTGTCGACTACTTTTCCTGCTTGGACCTCGGGATTTCTCCAACGGAGTGTGAGAATGTTTTACACATCCTTTGGCCTCCCCGCAAGGGAGAGGGGCTAATGACAGTAATAGCAGACACATGCCATTCCTCCTGCGGAATGCTCAGCCACGCCACCTGGGCTCAAAGCCACGAAGACTTTGTGTTTATTGATGCATTTGAGTTGGAATAGCTATGAGAAGTACCTTGAGCTCATTCACACGTCACACTGTGCCACAGCTTATTTAATTTTCTCTCAAACTCACAACATTCTAGCAAACAGCTCTGATACCACTGTGTTCCCCTGATGTAGACACATCAAGAACTCCCTCCGACTCACAGGGCAGGTGGAAAGGCAGAGCTGCTGGCCGGGGAAATGTGAAGCCAGGTGCGGGCAGCTGCTGCAGGGAGCCCAGGAGGCAGGTAGGCAGGCGGCAGGGAGACAGGGCTGCTGACCGTCCACAGCCCTGCCTTCCTGGCACAACGTAGTGAAGACCCCTTCGAGGGACAAGGGGGAGAATGCAGAAGACACACCAGGGCCACTGCAGACAGCAAGCAGTACAGGGCAACTGTGCCTGGGTGTCTCGGAAGACCATGGAGGGAGGGGAGCTGCCCACCGGCGCCTCTGCAGGTGCGGGTGAGAGGCGTGAGAACTGCTAGTTTAATTGCAAGCACCACAGCGTGTCCAAGTGAACTAGCCCTCGTCCTCAGCAGCACTTTGTCCTAGAAGCATGGCCAGATGCCCTGTCCAGAATTCGCACCAGCCCACACCCTGACTCTCCCCAGCTGTCTGTCTTTATTGGAGAAGGGACAGTCCAACCCGCAAAGTGGCAAGAGGAGAGGACAGCTCCTCGGGGCACCAGCCTCGTCAGACTACATGGTTCAGGATGGCAGGGAGCAGCGTGCGCCCCAGGTCAGACATCTCCTGTCCAGCCATCCCTGGCCACTCGCCTTTCTTTCCTAGTTCTATCTCATGTCCAGGTCAGCTTCCTAAAGTCATGCAAACTGCGGCCCCGGAGCCCACTCTGCAGGACTCGAATTCTCCTTCCCGGAGCAGAGAGGCTCTGACCGTCACGACATCTCGTGGTGACCTGACACAGGCGTGTCGCCCTGCAGCCCCTGGGGTTGAAGGACACTCACCTGCCCTGGTCACCCTGCCCCTCCTGACCTTTTTTGATGGAACTTTCTGAGAGGGTCCCCCAATAAAAACTCACCTCTGAGCAGGCTCGCTCTCCAGCCTCTCAGACTTTGCTCGCTGTCCCATCTGGGGAGCTTGAGGCCGAGTGTGGAGGAGCCATCCTGAAGCTGATTTAAAGGCAAAGCGTGGTCCTGTGTTTTACTTAGTTCCCTGGAAATTCTCACGAGCCGCCTCGAGTTCAGCTGCCCAGGTGGGTCGGGGGCAGCAGTGGACTCCACAGTAAAGAGTCAAAAATTAAAATGCATCATGTCCCATCTAGTGGGGGAAAGTAGCCACACCCAGCTGCCACCCCACGAGTGCACACCAGGTCACTGCCACCAAATGCTTAAAACAGCAACAGCAGGACCTTTGGCTCTCAGCTCGTGTGCGACTCCGTAAATACCATGGGCAGATCATGGACCCTTCAGGTCTCCAACAGGACAGGGCAAGGCCACTCTGCTTCCACCGGCTCCTCGGGACTAGGCACAAGCACAGGCCTGTCCTCTTTAGGAGGGCCTGGAGCTCTTGCTTCTGAGGGGCCAGTCCCACCTGCTGCCCACCCTCCTGCCTCCACTTGGAGCGCCTGATGTCTCCTCGCCTGGCCCTGTTCTGCCCCTGTGGAGACTTGAAGCCCCCTCTGCACGCCCCTGGAAACCTGGGAGTGCGACGAGGGGTGTTGCAGGGGGCGCGGAGCCAGCGGCACCTGGGCTGGAAGCAAGGGAGGCGTGGTGGGAAGAAGCTGGACGCTTTGGCCTTTGGTGGGTGAAATGAGCCACAGGGCCACCAGCTGGTGGCTTCTGGGCTGTCTCCAGACTCCAAAACCCGTATCACTTGTTTGAACATTCCCCTGGTGACCACAGTGGGGTGCACAGGGCACCCAGTCCAGGACTCCCGAGTGGGAAGCCTGCATGGGGGTCGACGACTCTTGTGGTTCGTGGTATAAGAGCAGCTTGAACTGATGCTGTTGGGAACATTCCAGAAGGAGCTCTCCCTCCAGAGGCAATCAGAGACCATCTCACCCAGAAGGATGCTTGACGGGGTTTGAAGGCTTGAACGGGAGTCCTCAGGGCAGGAGGGGGGAAAGCATTTCTGCGCGGGGAAAAGCATGTCTGGGATTTGGCACGTAACAGGCTGGACCGGCAGAGGCAGTGTGACCGGCAGATGTGTGTGAAGACAGTTAAATGTCAGAGATGGATAAAGCCAGTAAAGATCATTCTCAAGTAATCTGACACAAATCCAATAAGCCTGCTAAGCAACATTAATGCTAGGGAAAAAGGCTGGGTTCAGTCCCCCGCACCCAATAAAGTGTAAGGTGGAGTCTGTCCTCAGCGCTGTTGATAAGGCGGCTTACTGAGGGCTTAACCGCCGCGAGGACTGTCCGGCTGCTCTGGGTGTACCGCTGCTCTGATCCTCAGCAAGCTCCCGGGTGAGATGAGCACGCTCCACACACAGGTGAGCTTTCTGAGGCTCTCGGAGGCTGAGTCACCTGCACTGAGGAGGTGACAAGGGTTTGGAATCCCCGGTGCCATTCAGCACGGCCCCTGGCAGGAGGAAGAGGGACAGACACGCCCCAGATGGAAAGAGAGGGTCGACGCCATTGAACACCGGACCGGACCGTGGGACCAGTGCGTGCGAGATGGGGACAGAGCTGAGAGCCGCCGGAACCATCCAAGACCGTCCACGCGTCTTCTCCACGATCGCCACGTAGAACCGGCGTCTGTCCCTAGTGCAGGTGAATTTCACAGGGTCACCCTGGAGCCTTGGAAACTAGGAAAGAATGAATTCCTGGCACTGTGAGTGGCAGGGGACACGCGCGTGTGGATTTCTGGGGTGTTATGGGGGTGTGTGCTTGGGACGTGGGGTGCCGTGTGTACATGAACTTGAGGTGTGGGTGCATGTGTGCGTGTGTTGGGGTTAACAGAGTGAGTGTGGAAGCAGCCCTCCTGGCGGCCGGGACACAGCCGCTCACAGGGTGTGGACTTCCGTTTCCCGTGGCTGGAGGTGAGCTGTGGCTGGTGGGCCGCAGGCTGGCAGAGACCAGGTGCAGCCACTGTGGCTGGGTTCCTTAGTGAGCATCTGGTGAGAGGAAGGCAGCGTGTTTCAGGCTTCAGGGTGCCACAGTTACGTTGTCACTGTTGATCCCCCCTGACCAGCCCCGCGTCGTTACTCCTCATGCTGGCAGACAGCGGGTGTGGTCCTGGAACCCAGACAGCTTGGTGTGAGGCCTGCCCACGCCCCCTGGGCTCCTTCCTGGTGACCACCAGTGTTAGCATTGAGGGGTCCTCAGCCTGGTGCCACCCACTGTCTTCTGAGCCCCTGGAAGCCTTTCTGTGAATCCATGCAGAGTGACATTGGCTCCTTAGGGTCAGTGTTCAGGGTGGACAACGTGGTCAGCCTGGTGTGCCTCCTGGTCAAGTCTTGGAGCTCAGAGAGGAGGGCAAGTGTCCGGTGGGGAGGACACCACCATGGGAGACCATCGTGCTGAACCCTGTTCAACTCTGCCGCCCTCGGGAGAGAGCGCATGGCTTTCTGTTCTTTGCTCAGATGGAAATGAGCTTGTGAGCAGGCTCTATACTTCCCCTCCCGTGCAGTCGCACACACCCAGCACCACTCGTGTGCACTCCCAAATGTGCACGTCCAGCACCTGCGTGCTCCAACACAGACACGGGCACCAGCAGCACAGGGCTGTACACATGAACACACGCACTCCGCGTCCCGTCCACTCACACAGGCACCGACACCCTCACATGTATGTATGTGCACCCATAGGACCTCCTGTGGCTGTGGAAATGTCCCTAGCCTGTGCTGTCCAGTACAATATTCTCTAGCCCCGGGTGGCCACTGAAAATGTGGCTAGACAAAGGGAGGGTCTTCCTGGGCACAGTTCTGCATGTTGTCTTCATGTTGTGATGGGGTCGTCCCTGGGACTACACCGTGGAACTGTCTGCCAGGGGTGGGCGGCATGCTGAGTGCAGAGTCACACCCTCTCCTGTGGAGGGCCATGGCAGGGCCACGGTGTGCCCCGGGGGCCTGTGACGGAGGGGATTTCAGGCTGAGAGTCAGCACAGCAGGCTGGAGCACCGTCACCACCTGAAGAGGCTGGGCAGCCACAGGGGCACTACCCACCAGCGCCTGACTTTCCCACCACTACCTCGGAAGGTGTAGGTCACGGGCAGAGGGGCAAGTCCACATGTGGCTACCCCGTGTGGTGGTCAGGTCAGGAAGGCGCCCTTCCGTGTCCTCACTACCTCTCCGTCCTGTCGGGAGGCTCCAGACTCCTCCCTCCTGGCTCTGTAAAGTGCACAGCCGCCGTGTGAGCCCGACACCCACTGCGCTGTGGACCTTTCTCCTCCCACTGAGAGGGTCCGTCCAGTATCAGGCTCTGCCTGTCCCCCGTGCCCCCTCTCCACTCCCTACTTCCACAAAGCCAGAGCCTTTAACGTCACGTGGGAGTGAAAACAGCCTCGGCTGTCTCTGCTCGCTCACTGTTAGGCCCCGTGGGCAGCTGTGGGCTGCAGGTGAAGGTCACCAGGAGGCCTGCAGCCTGCTCATCTGCCATGGGACTGTGAACCTGCCACTAGCCTCGTGCCACCAGCTTGGAAGCACAGAGGGCCCTGTGCAGGGACACGACTGGCCCTGTTCCTGCTCTCAAGCCACCTGCCTGCAGTGTGCAGCCCGGGAGGCCCTGCCCCAGGGAAGACAGCCCGGAGGACAAAGGGCATTTCCAGGCCACCGGGCCTTGTCCCTCCTGCTGGCTGCTGCCTGGCACTCTGTATCACAGCCCAGCCTGCTCCCTGTCGGGTCCACTCCCCTCCCTCCCTGCAGCCTCCCGGGCCTCCTGAGCAGGGAGAGGGACCCCCCCCCGTGAGGGTGTTCTCAGGGCTGACTGGCACACAAAGGCCCCTTCCGGGTGACTGGCAGCTATTTACTCTCAGCCTCCCACTGAGCTATTGGTGATGGTCCTGTTCTCTGCAAGGCGAAGTTGTCCCTGGCCTGAATATTAATACGTGAGGTCCAGTCCACGGAGCACGGGGGCTCAGCGCCTTGCCATGGAGTGAGATGTAGGGCGAGGCTGACAGTCTGCAGAAGGCACTGGGCTCCAGGCCGCTGGACACTGTCCAGGTGCAGTCACCCTGCCTTCACGGGGTGCCTGTGGCTCCTTCTGAGCCGAGAAGCCAGGCAGGGCGCCATCATGTCCAAATGGTTCAGTGGCCTTCCTCCCGTGCTCCTTCTGGGTGCATTTTAAGAAATTTTTAAAAAACCGACTCACACAGGAGGCGCATTTGGAGCCAACTGTACGCAGCAGACCACTCTGCACATCTTTCCCGGGCTGTGGAACAACGTGCTTCTAGTGTCATCCCAGTGTGTGGGCTTCAAGGTAGATTGTGGGGAACCTAAGAAGAACCCTTTATCTGATTCCAGAAGGTCATGTCTGCTTGCTGCCTGTGACCCATAGCATAAAGCTCCAAACCACAGGGGTGGAGTGGGGTGGGGACCCCGCACCACACTGCACGCCTACCCCAGTGCGCAGGGGAGTCTGGGACCCAGGGACCTGAGGCCTGCCCTCCCCTCCTGACCCTCCCAGTGCCCAGGGGAGTCTGGGACCTGAGACCTGAGGCCTGCCCTCCCCTCCTGACCCTCCCAGTGCCCAGGGGGGTCTGGCACCTGAGACCTGAGGCCTTCCCTCCCCTCCTGACCCTCCCAGTGCCCAGGGGAGTCTGGCACCCAGGGACCTGAGGCCTGCCCTCCCCTCCTGACCCTCCCAGTGCCCAGGGGAGTCTGGCACCTGAGACCTGAGGCCTGCCCTCCCCTCCTGACCCTCCCAGTGCCCAGGGGAGTCTGGCACCTGAGACCTGAGGCCTGCCCTCCCCTCCTGACCCTCCCAGTGCCCAGGGGAGTCTGGCACCTGAGACCTGAGGCCTGCCCTCCCCTCCTGACCCTCCCAGTGCCCAGGGGAGTCTGGCACCTGAGACCCGAGGCCTGCCCTCCCCTCCTGACCCTCCCAGTGCCCAGGGGAGTCTGGCACCCAGGGACCTGAGGCCTGCCCTCCCCTCCTGACCCTCCCAGTGCCCAGGGGAGTCTGGCACCCAGGGACCTGAGGCCTGCCCTCCCCTCCTGACCCTCCCAGTGCCCAGGGGAGTCTGGCACCCAGGGACCTGAGGCCTGCCCTCCCCTCCTGACCCTCCCAGTGCCCAGGGGAGTCTGGCACCTGAGACCTGAGGCCTGCCCTCCCCTCCTGACCCTCCCAGTGCCCAGGGGGGTCTGGCACCCAGGGACCTGAGGCCTGCCCTCCCCTCCTGACCCTCCCAGTGCCCAGGGGAGTCTGGCACCTGAGACCTGAGGCCTGCCCTCCCCTCCTGACCCTCCCAGTGCCCAGGGGAGTCTAGGACCTGAGACCTGAGGCCTGCCCTCCCCTCCTGACCCTCCCAGTGCCCAGGGGAGTCTGGCATCCAGGGACCTGAGGCCTGCCCTCCCCTCCTGACCCTCCCAGTGCCCAGGGGAGTCTGGCACCCAGGGACCTGAGGCCTGCCCTCCCCTCCTGACCCTCCCAGTGCCCAGGGGAGTCTGGCACCTGAGACCTGAGGCCTGCCCTCCCCTCCTGACCCTCCCAGTGCCCAGGGGAGTCTGGCACCTGAGACCTGAGGCCTGCCCTCCCCTCCTGACCCTCCCAGTGCCCAGGGGAGTCTGGCACCTGAGACCTGAGGCCTGCCCTCCCCTCCTGACCCTCCCAGTGCCCAGGGGAGTCTGGCACCTGAGACCTGAGGCCTGCCCTCCCCTCCTGACCCTCCCAGTGCCCAGGGGAGTCTGGCACCTGAGACCTGAGGCCTGCCCTCCCCTCTTGACCCTCCCAGTGCCCAGGGGAGTCTAGGACCTGAGACCTGAGGCCTGCCCTCCCCTCCTGACCCTCCCAGTGCCCAGGGGGGTCTGGCACCCAGGGACCTGAGGCCTGCCCTCCCCTCCTGACCCTCCCAGTGCCCAGGGGAGTCTGGGACCTGAGACCCGAGGCCTGCCCTCCCCTCCTGACCCTCCCAGTGCCCAGGGGAGTCTGGCACCCAGGGACCTGAGGCCTGCCCTCCCCTCCTGACCCTCCCAGTGCCCAGGGGAGTCTGGCACCCAGGGACCTGAGGCCTGCCCTCCCCTCCTGACCCTCCCAGTGCCCAGGGGAGTCTGGGACCTGAGACCTGAGGCCTGCCCTCCCCTCCTGACCCTCCCAGTGCCCAGGGGAGTCTGGCACCCAGGGACCTGAGGCCTGCCCTCCCCTCCTGACCCTCCCAGTGCCCAGGGGAGTCTAGGACCTGAGACCTGAGGCCTGCCCTCCCCTCCTGACCCTCCCAGTGCCCAGGGGAGTCTGGGACCTGAGACCTGAGGCCTGCCCTCCCCTCTTGACCCTCCCAGTGCCCAGGGGGGTCTGGCACCTGAGACCTGAGGCCTGCCCTCCCCTCCTGACCCTCCCAGTGCCCAGGGGGGTCTGGCACCCAGGGACCTGAGGCCTGCCCTCCCCTCCTGACCCTCCCAGTGCCCAGGGGAGTCTGGCACCTGAGACCTGAGGCCTGCCCTCCCCTCCTGACCCTCCCAGTGCCCAGGGGAGTCTGGCACCTGAGACCTGAGGCCTGCCCTCCCCTCCTGACCCTCCCAGTGCCCAGGGGAGTCTGGCACCCAGGGACCTGAGGCCTGCCCTCCCCTCCTGACCCTCCCAGTGCCCAGGGGAGTCTGGGACCTGAGACCTGAGGCCTGCCCTCCCCTCCTGACCCTCCCAGTGCCCAGGGGGGTCTGGCACCTGAGACCTGAGGCCTGCCCTCCCCTCCTGACCCTCCCAGTGCCCAGGGGAGTCTAGGACCTGAGACCTGAGGCCTGCCCTCCCCTCCTGACCCTCCCAGTGCCCAGGGGAGTCTGGGACCTGAGACCTGAGGCCTGCCCTCCCCTCCTGACCCTCCCAGTGCCCAGGGGAGTCTAGGACCTGAGACCTGAGGCCTGCCCTCCCCTCCTGACCCTCCCAGTGCCCAGGGGAGTCTGGCACCCAGGGACCTGAGGCCTGCCCTCCCCTCCTGACCCTCCCAGTGCCCAGGGGAGTCTGGCACCTGAGACCTGAGGCCTTCCCTCCCCTCCTGACCCTCCCAGTGCCCAGGGGAGTCTGGCACCCAGGGACCTGAGGCCTGCCCTCCCCTCCTGACCCTCCCAGTGCCCAGGGGAGTCTGGGACCTGAGACCTGAGGCCTGCCCTCCCCTCTTGACCCTCCCAGTGCCCAGGGGGGTCTGGCACCTGAGACCTGAGGCCTGCCCTCCCCTCCTGACCCTCCCAGTGCCCAGGGGGGTCTGGCACCCAGGGACCTGAGGCCTGCCCTCCCCTCCTGACCCTCCCAGTGCCCAGGGGAGTCTGGCACCTGAGACCTGAGGCCTGCCCTCCCCTCCTGACCCTCCCAGTGCCCAGGGGAGTCTGGCACCTGAGACCTGAGGCCTGCCCTCCCCTCCTGACCCTCCCAGTGCCCAGGGGAGTCTGGCACCCAGGGACCTGAGGCCTGCCCTCCCCTCCTGACCCTCCCAGTGCCCAGGGGAGTCTGGGACCTGAGACCTGAGGCCTGCCCTCCCCTCCTGACCCTCCCAGTGCCCAGGGGGGTCTGGCACCTGAGACCTGAGGCCTGCCCTCCCCTCCTGACCCTCCCAGTGCCCAGGGGAGTCTAGGACCTGAGACCTGAGGCCTGCCCTCCCCTCCTGACCCTCCCAGTGCCCAGGGGAGTCTGGGACCTGAGACCTGAGGCCTGCCCTCCCCTCCTGACCCTCCCAGTGCCCAGGGGAGTCTGGCACCCAGGGACCTGAGGCCTGCCCTCCCCTCCTGACCCTCCCAGTGCCCAGGGGAGTCTGGCACCTGAGACCTGAGGCCTGCCCTCCCCTCCTGACCCTCCCAGTGCCCAGGGGAGTCTGGGACCTGAGACCTGAGGCCTGCCCTCCCCTCCTGACCCTCCCAGTGCCCAGGGGAGTCTGGGACCTGAGACCTGAGGCCTGCCCTCCCCTCCTGACCCTCCCAGTGCCCAGGGGAGTCTGGCACCTGAGACCTGAGGCCTTCCCTCCCCTCCTGACCCTCCCAGTGCCCAGGGGAGTCTGGCACCCAGGGACCTGAGGCCTGCCCTCCCCTCCTGACCCTCCCAGTGCCCAGGGGAGTCTGGGACCTGAGACCTGAGGCCTGCCCTCCCCTCCTGACCCTCCCAGTGCCCAGGGGAGTCTGGGACCTGAGACCTGAGGCCTGCCCTCCCCTCCTGACCCTCCCAGTGCCCAGGGGAGTCTGGCACCTGAGACCTGAGGCCTGCCCTCCCCTCCTGACCCTCCCAGTGCCCAGGGGAGTCTGGCACCTGAGACCTGAGGCCTGCCCTCCCCTCCTGACCCTCCCAGTGCCCAGGGGAGTCTGGCACCTGAGACCTGAGGCCTGCCCTCCCCTCCTGACCCTCCCAGTGCCCAGGGGAGTCTGGCACCCAGGGACCTGAGGCCTGCCCTCCCCTCCTGACCCTCCCAGTGCCCAGGGGAGTCTGGCACCTGAGACCCGAGGCCTGCCCTCCCCTCCTGACCCTCCCAGTGCCCAGGGGAGTCTGGGACCTGAGACCTGAGGCCTGCCCTCCCCTCCTGACCCTCCCAGTGCCCAGGGGAGTCTGGCACCTGAGACCTGAGGCCTGCCCTCCCCTCCTGACCCTCCCAGTGCCCAGGGGAGTCTGGCACCTGAGACCTGAGGCCTGCCCTCCCCTCCTGACCCTCCCAGTGCCCAGGGGAGTCTGGCACCTGAGACCTGAGGCCTGCCCTCCCCTCCTGACCCTCCCAGTGCCCAGGGGAGTCTGGGACCTGAGACCTGAGGCCTGCCCTCCCCTCCTGACCCTCCCAGTGCCCAGGGGAGTCTGGCACCTGAGACCTGAGGCCTGCCCTCCCCTCCTGACCCTCCCAGTGCCCAGGGGAGTCTGGCACCTGAGACCTGAGGCCTGCCCTCCCCTCCTGACCCTCCCAGTGCCCAGGGGAGTCTGGCACCTGAGACCTGAGGCCTGCCCTCCCCTCCTGACCCTCCCAGTGCCCAGGGGAGTCTGGCACCTGAGACCTGAGGCCTGCCCTCCCCTCCTGACCCTCCCAGTGCCCAGGGGAGTCTGGCACCTGAGACCTGAGGCCTGCCCTCCCCTCCTGACCCTCCCAGTGCCCAGGGGAGTCTGGCACCTGAGACCTGAGGCCTGCCCTCCCCTCCTGACCCTCCCAGTGCCCAGGGGAGTCTGGCACCTGAGACCTGAGGCCTGCCCTCCCCTCCTGACCCTCCCAGTGCCCAGGGGAGTCTGGCACCTGAGACCTGAGGCCTGCCCTCCCCTCCTGACCCTCCCAGTGCCCAGGGGAGTCTGGCACCCAGGGACCTGAGGCCTGCCCTCCCCTCCTGACCCTCCCAGTGCCCAGGGGAGTCTGGGACCTGAGACCTGAGGCCTGCCCTCCCCTCCTGACCCTCCCAGTGCCCAGGGGAGTCTGGGACCTGAGACCTGAGGCCTGCCCTCCCCTCCTGACCCTCCCAGTGCCCAGGGGAGTCTGGGACCCAGGGACCTGAGGCCTGCCCTCCCCTCCTGACCCTCCCAGTGCCCAGGGGAGTCTAGGACCTGAGACCTGAGGCCTGCCCTCCCCTCCTGACCCTCCCAGTGCCCAGGGGAGTCTGGGACCCAGGGACCTGAGGCCTGCCCTCCCCTCTTGACCCTCCCAGTGCCCAGGGGAGTCTAGGACCTGAGACCTGAGGCCTGCCCTCCCCTCCTGACCCTCCCAGTGCCCAGGGGAGTCTGGCACCTGAGACCTGAGGCCTGCCCTCCCCTCCTGACCCTCCCAGTGCCCAGGGGGGTCTGGCACCCAGGGACCTGAGGCCTGCCCTCCCCTCCTGACCCTCCCAGTGCCCAGGGGAGTCTGGCACCTGAGACCTGAGGCCTGCCCTCCCCTCCTGACCCTCCCAGTGCCCAGGGGAGTCTGGGACCTGAGACCTGAGGCCTGCCCTCCCCTCCTGACCCTCCCAGTGCCCAGGGGAGTCTAGGACCTGAGACCTGAGGCCTGCCCTCCCCTCCTGACCCTCCCAGTGCCCAGGGGAGTCTGGGACCTGAGACCTGAGGCCTGCCCTCCCCTCTTGACCCTCCCAGTGCCCAGGGGAGTCTGGGACCTGAGACCTGAGGCCTGCCCTCCCCTCCTGACCCTCCCAGTGCCCAGGGGAGTCTGGGACCTGAGACCTGAGGCCTGCCCTCCCCTCCTGACCCTCCCAGTGCCCAGGGGAGTCTGGGACCCAGGGACCTGAGGCCTGCCCTCCCCTCCTGACCCTCCCAGTGCCCAGGGGAGTCTAGGACCTGAGACCTGAGGCCTGCCCTCCCCTCCTGACCCTCCCAGTGCCCAGGGGAGTCTGGGACCCAGGGACCTGAGGCCTGCCCTCCCCTCTTGACCCTCCCAGTGCCCAGGGGAGTCTGGGACCTGAGACCTGAGGCCTGCCCTCCCCTCCTGACCCTCCCAGTGCCCAGGGGAGTCTGGCACCTGAGACCTGAGGCCTGCCCTCCCCTCCTGACCCTCCCAGTGCCCAGGGGGGTCTGGCACCCAGGGACCTGAGGCCTGCCCTCCCCTCCTGACCCTCCCAGTGCCCAGGGGAGTCTGGCACCTGAGACCTGAGGCCTGCCCTCCCCTCCTGACCCTCCCAGTGCCCAGGGGAGTCTGGCACCTGAGACCTGAGGCCTGCCCTCCCCTCCTGACCCTCCCAGTGCCCAGGGGAGTCTGGGACCTGAGACCTGAGGCCTGCCCTCCCCTCCTGACCCTCCCAGTGCCCAGGGGAGTCTGGCACCTGAGACCTGAGGCCTGCCCTCCCCTCCTGACCCTCCCAGTGCCCAGGGGAGTCTGGCACCTGAGACCTGAGGCCTGCCCTCCCCTCCTGACCCTCCCAGTGCCCAGGGGAGTCTGGCACCCAGGGACCTGAGGCCTGCCCTCCCCTCCTGACCCTCCCAGTGCCCAGGGGAGTCTGGCACCTGAGACCTGAGGCCTGCCCTCCCCTCCTGACCCTCCCAACTCCCACCTTCAGCTCATCCTGCAGGAGGGGGTGCTCAGTCCCACGTGCCACAGCCTCTCGCTCTCAGCCCAACCTGTTGAGGGCTGTGCTGCCAACGCAGCTTGTCCCTGTGGACTGGCCTCGATGGCCCGGCAGAGGTCTGCCTGTCACTCCCTGCCCCTCCTCGCGTAAGTCCCTTGGACCCTTCCGTGGGAGGGATTTGTCCCTGACAGCTCACTGATTAATTCACACGGCAGCATCACCCCTGCATTGGCCCCTGGTCTGGGAGCCACTTCCTTGTGACTTCACCTGTATAAAGCGACTCCACTCATGGGTTTTACTGTGAGGTATGCGAGGCTCTAAAGCGACCTTTGGTCATGAAACGAGTTGGGGCCTGGGGTGTTTCCGAATTTCACCTTGATCTGACCAAGCACTTTGTCGAGCGGACCCACAAGCTGTCGGCGCTCCCTACTGCGGTATCCGACCTCACCCGGTGGTGCTGACCGGCTTCCCCGCTCCGTGACTGAAAGCCCTGTCGTGACTGCTGGCTCGTGGCTTTGGGCTGGAGGCAAAGCAGGACATCATGGCGGAGGGCAGAGGGAGGAAAGCTGCTCAGCTCACGGCAGCCAGGAAGCGGAGAGGGCAAGGAGGGACCAGCCACACCTGAGGACCCTTCCCTTCAGCCAGGCCCCAGCTCCACAGCCCCCCTCCTGACAATGCCACTGACTTGTCAGCCCACCACGGGGTCAGTCCTCCGGTGCCGTTGGAGCCCTCACCATCCAGCCCCTTCCCCAAGTGCCCTCTGACCCTGCTGCACTGGGACCCAGCCTTCAACAGAGCTGGGGACACCCAGGTTTAACCGTAGCATGCCCGTTAATGCGCCATGGAAGCTGACCTTGGGGACAGTTGATGTGGACGCCTTTCTGACACAGAGTGCTCACTTGTGCTGGGTCTCACATGGGAGCAGATCAGCAGAACGTCACGCCACTCCACTGGTGACCTGCTGACTCCACCCACTTCAATGAGTTCTGGGGGACGAAGTTCAGGAAGGTACAAAACACAACCTGTGTCTCTCAGGAGGCCAGCAGGGCATGGGTGAAGAGTGGGCAGTGCCACAGGAAGAAGGCACGAGGAACAGGAAACCGAGTCACGGAAGGACGTGAGCAAGGCTGGGTGTCTGTGGCGTCATATTAATTTCAAAGTCGGTTTCTACTGAGCCCCAGCAGCATGCGTCGATGCAGGATCACGTCATGATGGTGGTAAGCGTGCAAACGCACGCAGCATGCGTCGATGCAGGATTACATCATGATGGTGGTAAGCGTGCAAACACACATATTGTTGGAGCAGAGAACAAGTGCTGCGGCTCTTTTCCACTTATATGATAATTGGCAGCTTCTAGAGTTTACAGATCTGCTCACAGACGTGGTGACCTTCTGTCACACTCCATCCCTTGGCGCTGGGAGGAGACTGGCTTGGCACCCGTCAGCCTCGCTGGCATCCCACCCGGTGCCTTGAGCTGAGGCCCCGGCTAATGAATAGGCTCCCTCCTGCAGCCTGCCCAGCCTTCAGGGGCCAGCTCACAGGAGGTCCACCCTGACTTCCAGGGCCCAGAGCCAGGCTGCTGCTGTCAGAATGTGGAGAACTGTGGTCCACCCTGATGGTGAGACGGGGCCTCATGGGTAGCAGGAGGGAGGCCTCTGCCCTGAACTGCCTGGGCAGCCCTCTCAACCCCCTAACCAGGACAGGTCTAAAACTCACGTTCCCCCGAGGGTGATGGTCCAGGGGACTCGCACTGCCCAGAGGTGCTGTATTTGTTGAGCCAACCCATCAGCTAACAGGAGTGGGTGGATGGACACAGGGAAGCACTGTCCAGAATCCTCCTGGAGTTTTGGAGAGGCAGAGGCCAATGGGGACAGCCACACTCTTGCCAGAGACCAGTCGAGCAAGGAAGACAAATACCAGACAACTCGTCCCCTGTCCCCTCTCTCTGCCAACCGCCATTCACAGCTGTAGATGGGCAGGCGGCTGAGCCAGGAGGGGCACTGAGTGGTGCAGGGCAGGGGTGTGGGAAAGGCTGACCCCAAAACGACACCGGTCATGAGCAAGGTGAGACAGAGCCAGGCGGAGGTGGACACCACGTCCCCATCCCAGGTGCGAAGCCCAAGTGGTTGGCTCTTTATGCCCCTCTGACCTCGTCTCTGCTGCCCCCACCCACCCTGCCTGTCAGGTTCCCCAGGAGCCTCAAGGGCCCCATCTCAGAGCCTGGACCCTCTGCCCAGAGACCGCTGGCCAGTCCCCTACCTGCTCTGTCCCCAGCACCACTTGCCAGTGCCCTGGAGCTCCTGGTGCCCACCCCTGCCCCCTGCACCCTCCTCACTTGACCAATGAGGCACTGGGTTTGGGGACTGACTCCCCGGGGTGGGATCTTCATGGCAGGATTGTTCGGTGCCGGCCGTAGTTTTAGCCTGTGTGGCTGGGACACCCGTGGGCCAGGAGAGATCCTGAGTGACACAATGGACACCCGTGGGCCAGGAGAGATCCTGAGTGACACAGTGGACACCCGTGGGCCAGGAGAGATCCTGTGTGACACAATGGACACCCGTGGGCCAGGAGAGATCCTGAGTGACACCGTGGACACCCGTGGGCCAGGAGAGATCCTGAGTGACACAGTGGACACCCGTGGGCCAGGAGAGATCCTGAGTGACACAGTGGACACCCGTGGGCCAGGAGAGATCCTGAGTGACACAGTGGACACCCGTGGGCCAGGAGAGATCCTGAGTGACACAGTGGACACCCGTGGGCCAGGAGAGATCCTGAGTGACACAGTGAACACCCGTGGACCAGGAGAGGTCCTGAGTGACACAGTGGACACCCGTGGGCCAGGAGAGGTCCTGAGTGACACAGTGGACACCCGTGGGCCAGGAGAGGTCCTGAGTGACACAGTGGACACCCGTGGGCCAGGAGAGGTCCTGAGTGACACAGTGGACACCCGTGGGCCAGGAGAGGTCCTGAGTGACACAGTGGACACCCGTGGGCCAGGAGAGGTCCTGAGTGACACAGTGGACACCCGTGGGCCAGGAGAGGTCCTGAGTGACACAGTGGACACCCGTGGGCCAGGAGAGGTCCTGAGTGACACAGTGGACACCCGTGGGCCAGGAGAGGTCCTGAGTGACACAGTGGACACCCGTGGGCCAGGAGAGGTCCTGAGTGACACAGTGGACACCCGTGGGCCAGGAGAGGTCCTGAGTGACACAGTGGACACCCGTGGGCCAGGAGAGGTCCTGAGTGACACAGTGGACACCCGTGGGCCAGGAGAGGTCCTGAGTGACACAGTGGACACCCGTGGGCCAGGAGAGGTCCTGAGTGACACAGTGGACACCCGTGGGCCAGGAGAGGTCCTGAGTGACACAGTGGACACCCGTGGGCCAGGAGAGGTCCTGAGTGACACAGTGGACACCCGTGGGCCAGGAGAGGTCCTGAGTGACACAGTGGACACCCGTGGGCCAGGAGAGGTCCTGAGTGACACAGTGGACACCCGTGGGCCAGGAGAGGTCCTGAGTGACACAGTGGACACCCGTGGGCCAGGAGAGGTCCTGAGTGACACAGTGGACACCCGTGGGCCAGGAGAGATCGTGAGTGACACAGTGGACACCCGTGGGCCAGGAGAGGTCCTGAGTGACACAGTGGACACCCGTGGGCCAGGAGAGATCGTGAGTGACACAGTGGACACCCGTGGGCCAGGAGAGGTCCTGAGTGACACAGTGGACACCCGTGGGCCAGGAGAGATCATGAGTGACACAGTGGACACCCGTGGGCCAGGAGAGATCGTGAGTGACACAGTGGACACCCGTGGGCCAGGAGAGATCGTGAGTGACACAGTGGACACCCGTGGGCCAGGAGAGATGCTGAGTGACACAGTGGACACCCGTGGGCCAGGAGAGATCCTGAGTGACACAGTGGACACCTGTGGGCCAGGAGAGATCCTGAGTGATGCGGTGGAGAGCAAGAGAGGGACGTGGCGCGTGGGGCCCTGTTCCCCAGACCCCTGGAATGCAGGGAGAGCTTGGGGAGCTGGGCTCAGGTCTGCCCGGTGGGTCTACCTGGGGGTCTCCTGGAGACACAGAGGTAGAAGCAGATGTCGTGGGTTATCGCTGAGAAGTGATGTGTTCAGGCTTCTAGCCAAAAGAAGCGTTCTCCACCAATGAGGTGAACTCTGGGAAGGAAGCCAAGATGACCATTGACCCTCCCACTGGCCTCTGAAGCACGTGTGCCGACGGAATGTGGTGCGACTGCCAGCTTCCAGGGAGAGAGACTGCAGGTTCGGAAAGTGCACCTGCCCCGTGTGCCAGATGAAGCCCAGACAGAGCAGGCAGCGGGTCAGCAGGCGGGAGGCAGAGCTCCTTAGGCCCAGAAGTTCACCGGGACCCGAGTGGTCCCCTGCGTCCCCTTGCCCTCAGCAGAAAGATGGGTGGCTCTGGCACCAGCAGAGAGCTGCTTCGAGCTTGGGGCCCAGGCCCAGGCTCAGCTCCGTCCTTGAAGACTCGAGAATGGCTTCTCTCGGGAGCCAGGCCTTCCCCACCCGCGGGGACCTCCTCCGGCCTCACGTTGGAATTCCCCCGGTGGAGACGCGCATGTTAGTCGGCTTAGGGCGATGGTCTCAGCGTGTGCGTAGATCAAAACACCGCGTTGACACCAGGATCTACACAACTTTTAGTCGTCAGAGGAGTGAAAGAGAAATGGAGGAAACATTCCCACCAGCACCGTGGTGACGGTCACCGCATTGCAGACCTCACAGGACAGCAGCCTGCTCTGTCGGCTCCCTGGGTCCGTCAGGACAGACAGACCTCGGCACCTGTGTGGGGGGACCACCCGAGGCTCTGGGCTCTCAGGGGACTGCTCTGTGCTCCTAGGGAAAGAGGAGGGCTGCTGGGAGAAGGCCATGCTGCTGCCCACGCTGGACGCCTAGGACCTGTCCCGGGTTGGGGGCCTCAGACCTGTCCCGGGTCGGGGGCCTCAGACCTGTCCCGGGTCGGGGGCCTCAGACCTGTCCTGGGTCGGGGGCCTCAGACCTGTCCTGCGATGGGGACACAGACCTGTCCTGGGTCGGGGGCCTCAGACCTGTCCCAGGACGGAGGCCTCAGACCTGTCCTGCGATGGGGGACACAGACCTGTCCTGGGTCGGGGGACACAGACCTGTCCCGGGACGGGGGCCTCAGACCTGTCCTGCGATGGGGGACACAGACCTGTCCTGGGTCGAGGGCCTCAGACCTGTCCTGGGACGGGGGACACAGGTGCCTCAGCCCTGTCAGGTCTCAGGTCACAGGAGCCTCAGCACTTACTAGGGCTTCTCGGTGACGTCTTCAGACCCCTGGGGTCTGCAAGGCCAGCTCTGGTTGCAGATCAGACAGGCTGGGCCTGGGACAGAGGCAGTCACCGGGAACTTGCTCCTGGGGACCCCATGCTTGGAGTGAGGCTCTGCTGAGAGCCTGGCAAAGGCCCCTCAAGAACCTGCGTTCGACATGCGCTGGGACCTGAGAGCAGCACTGAGCTGTGCAGGGGAGCAGGCTGACACCCAGGACTGCCCCTGGCTGCACACACTGCAGAGCCCTGCCCTGGAGGGGGCGGTGGGTCAGCGATGTGGGAGGAAGTACAAGAGGGCTACTGCAGGCCACCAGGGTCCCCATTCAGGGGACAGTTAGTCAAGAGGGTATGGGGGGGCTAGGCCTACCAGGTGGGCCCTTTACAAGCCGAGATTTTCTCTGGAGCTTTCTTTGGAGGCAGATAGCCATGGGGGGAGCTGCCCTGGATGAACAGGCCTTAGCCCTGCTGCCCGGGGCACTGAAGGGTTGCTGCCTTCCACAGGGACTTGGGCTTCACCTCCCTCCATAATGAGGCGTGGCTCCGGAGTCCGTGTCACCAGTGGGGCTGAGCCACACCCACCTGCTCCTTTTAACCCTACCCCTTGGCCCTTTGGGGATAGAGTGTTCCATGGAACCTCCCCTTTGTGTCCCTTATATAAGAATAAAGATTTCAGCGGCTCTTCTTTTCCCTCAGACCCTTAAGTTCTCAGAGCTGCCCCCGGATTGTTGAAAAGGTACTTCTGTGAGTCGCTGCTTTCTTTGTGGTTTTCTTAAGTTATTGCAATAGTCAGATTTTGTGAACCAGCATTAGGTCGCCAGCTAAGACAGATGGTGATAAGCCATGATGTGAGCCTTCTATAGGACAGTGACGTCTGGGAGCTGAGACAGGGTCCAGCTAACAGCCCAGCAAGGCAGGGATCTCAGAAGCCACGATGTGAGCCTTCTATAGGACAGTGACGTCTGGGAGCTGAGACAGTGTCCAGCTAACAGCCCACCAAGGCAGAGATCTCAGAAGCCACGATGTGAGCCTTCTATAGGACAGTGACGTCTAGGAGCTGAGACAGTGTCCAGCTAACAGCCCACCAAGGCAGGGATCTCAGAAGCCACGATGTGAGCCTTCTATAGGACAGTGACGTCTGGGAGCTGAGACAGTGTCCAGCTAACAGCCCACCAAGGCAGGGACCTCAGAAACCACGATGTGAGCCTTCTATAGGACAGTGACATCTGGGAGCTGAGACAGTGTCCAGCTAACAGCCCACCAAGGCAGGGATCTCAGAAGCCACGATGTGAGCCATCTATAGAACAGTGACGTCTGGGAGCTGAGAATGTCCAGCTAACAGCCCACCAAGGCAGGGATCTCAGAAGCCACGATGTGAGCCATCTATAGGAGAGTGACGTCTGGGAGCTGAGACAGTGTCCAGCTAACAGCCCACCAAGGCAGGGATCTCAGAAGCCATGATGTGAGCCTTCTATAGGACAGTGACGTCTGGGAGCTGAGACAGTGTCCAGCTAACAGCCCACCAAGGCAGGGATCTCAGAAGCCACGATGTGAGCCATCTATAGGAGAGTGACATCTAGGAGCTGAGACAGTGTCCAGCTAACAGCCCACCAAGGCAGGGATCTCAGAAGCCACGATGTGAGCCATCTATAGGAGAGTGACGTCTGGGAGCTGAGACAGTGTCCAGCTAACAGCCCACCAAGGCAGGGATCTCAGAAGCCACGATGTGAGCCATCTATAGGAGAGTGACGTCTGGGAGCTGAGACAGTGTCCAGCTAACAGCCCACCAAGGCAGGGATCTCAGAAGCCACGATGTGAGCCTTCTATAGGACAGTAACGTCTGGGAGCTGAGACAGTGTCCAGCTAACAGCCCACCAAGGCAGGGATCTCAGAAGCCATGATGTGAGCCATCTATAGGACAGTGACGTCTGGGAGCTGAGACAGTGTCCAGCTAACAGCCCACCAAGGCAGGGATCTCAGAAGCCACGATGTGAGCCTTCTATAGGACAGTGACGTCTGGGAGCTGAGACAGTGTCCAGCTAACAGCCCACCAAGGCAGGGACCTCAGAAGCCACGATGTGAGCCATCTATAGGACAGTGACGTCTGGGAGCTGAGACAGTGTCCAGCTAACAGCCCACCAAGGCAGGGATCTCAGAAGCCACGATGTGAGCCATCTATAGGAGAGTGACGTCTGGGAGCTGAGACAGTGTCCAGCTAACAGCCCAGCAAGGCAGGGATCTCAGAAGCCACGATGTGAGCCTTCTATAGGACAGTGACGTCTGGGAGCTGAGAGTGTCCAGCTAACAGCCCACCAAGGCAGGGATCTCAGAAGCCATGATGTGAGCCATCTATAGGAGAGTGACGTCTGGGAGCTGAGACAGTGTCCAGCTAACAGCCCAACAAGGCAGGGACCTCAGAAGCCATGATGTGAGCCATCTATAGGAGAGTGACGTCTGGGAGCTGAGACCAAGGCAGGGATCTCGGTCGGAAGTCCCGGCCACAGAATTCTGCCAACACCAGAATGGTCCTAGAAAAGCACCTGAGCCCAGCCAGCCTCACAGCCCAAGGGCCACCTGGACACCTGCCGAGACGCAGGGAGCCGTGCAGCTCCCGACCTGCCGAAGCTGGGCCGGCCAGCGAGGAGCCATCTGCTGCCTGAGCCTTTCTCAGGGTGTGGACTTCCCTCGGCTGGTGGTGAAGCGGCAGTCTCCGCCCAGCCTGGCCCGGTGCGGCCACACCGTGGCCCCTGCACTCTTCCCAGCCACGCCCTTACAGGGAAAGGAGCCCATTTCACTTAAGAATGTTCTGAGTGTTGAACCCCAACCCTGTGCCTGTGGCTGGGTGACGATGGGAGGACCCGCGGCTCCTAGCTGAGCTGAACACACTGACATCTTAGGGAGAAGCCCCGGAACAACTGGGTTCCAGCCACCAGTCCTCGGGGACCACTTCTGTGTGAGGGCACCTTTAACCCAAAGGGCACTCGGACGGGTCCCCTGGCAGACGTTCTCCAGAACACCACTTCAGGGGAAGTATCAGGAGGGATGCTTTGCCAATCATGAAACTTGAATGTGCAAGTGAACATTAGAGTTTTGGAAACCTGTACTCAACCACTGTGAACTGGAAATCTGCCGGTACATTAAGATTTTCTGGTGGAATTTGTGGAGATTTTAACAAATATGATGTTTTAAACTATTGCCTAATAAGTGTCGTCATACTCAGATCTGCACGGCCCAGAAAACAAGTTTTCAATGCTGAGGGCATACGGTCCTGCGTGAAACAGAGGAGGGATTTCGTGTTCTCGGGCCCCACTTACTGACCTGGCTTCAGGATCCACAGGTGACTTTTGGGAAACCGCTGCTTGTTGCGTTCTGGTGTAGCAGCAAAGAGTCCCACAGCCCTCTCCGAGAGGGCTGACAGAACACGTCCCTTTCCCCTGGACGCCGTGAGGTACCGTCTTATGGAGGTGACAGTTAAGATGAGGTCATCAGGGTGAGCCCTAATCCAGTACCACTGCTGTCCGGACCAAAAGGGACATTTGGGTGCACAGATGGGTGTGAACAGAGGGAGGGCAACGTCAAGAGGAAGGAAGGATACAGCCATTCACCAGCCAGAGGACCCCGAGGATCACAGCAAATGGAGAAGCTGGAGGAGGCAGGAGGCACCCTCCCCGGAGCCCAGGAGGGAGCAGGTCCTTGCAGACACCGGGATCCGAGCCTCCAGCCTCCAGCCTCCAGGTGTGAGGGATAAACACCTCTGTCCCCACCTCCTGTGCGAGGCACCTTGCCCGCATCCCTGGCCATCTCCTGCGGCCTGAGCAAGCACTGTGCTGGACCAGGCCCCTCACCGAGTTGTGCCCCCGTCTCCCAGGACCATGGGGACAGCTGCTTTGTGTCCACTTCTCATGTCAGAGGGAGACTGGCAGGGCCAACTTTCCCTGTGTCCCCACACTGCCTGATAGGGAGTGAGGGTTCTCTGTCCCCAGAGCCACTCCTGGATACCTCAGGGAATCACTCAGGGGTGTCCTAGGCCTCTGAGGACTTGGGCTACAATCACCCGCTTGCTGGTGTGAAGTGACCCTGATTGTCCTGTTTCCACAAAGGAGGTGATTGTCTGGTCACCTGGGCCACCACCTAACTGCAAAGTCGGCAGCTAGCACTGCTGCCAATCACTGAGGCAGGGTCACCGTCCAGCATCGTGACCAGAGGGTCAACAGTGCCCTTCAACAGCCTGCAGAGCCCCCACACCACCAAGTGGAGGTTGGAGGCGCCCAAGTGAGGGGGTCATTCCTGCCCCAGGACCAGGCACCAAGGGGCTCAAGAGAAGGGCAGGCGGCTGCTGCCCTGGGTGGTGGGTGGGCGTGGAGGGTGCCCAGTGTGACATCTGAGGGTTCCAGGAGATCCGAGAGGAATCGAGTGGTCATCCCGAGGAAGCTGCCCCTCCAGTCACAGGGGAAGCTCCTGTCCAGCTGTCAGGGCTCCAAGCTCACCTGCGGTGAGGAATGGCTGCTGGACAGCGTCCTTCAGTTTCCCCTTAGACACGCCACGTCCTGAATCCTGTCAAGGCCTGTCCCTGCGGATGTGGCCAGCGCTTCTCTTTGCACTTGCTGATGTTTGGGGACACTGTGTCCCCTCCCCAAACTTCCTCCCAGCCTCAGAAAACCAGAAGTTTCAGGGGTTTCTTTCTTTTCCGATAAGAAAGTCCACTTCAGGCAAGGTCCTGTCAGTCTTCTAGACTCATCTCTAGTGATTCTCCTCAAGGAAAGAGAGTTTGTGAGGGGACAGACAGCTTACGTCACTACGTCAGGGGCGTCTGCTGCCCGTCTCAGTCACCCGGAGGAGGGGAAAGGCTCCCTGATTCGGTCCACCCACAGGGCCCAGCTGGAGGAAGGGTGCCTCCCTGTCCCGGTCACTCCCAGTTCAGTCCTGCACTGCCTTCGCCTTGCCGGCTCCGTAGCTTGGCCCGAGTGGGAGCCCCAGGCCAGGTCTGCGGCCCAGGAAGTGGATCCTGGGAAGTGTGTCATGCCTGGGCTGGTCACAGCTCCCTGGCAGTCATGTGGACGCTGGCGGTCAACCGAGTTCCAACAGTGCCGTGGTGAGAGCCCAGGCCACATCTGCGCCTGTCGGTGGTGATGTCTCGGCTCATGCATGGACTGGGCCCCGGGCTGCCCCTTTGCCACCTGGTTGGCGGTTTCATGCCTCCCATGGAGAGGCTCCCGGCTGCCCACGCCTCCTGCTGCCGGTGAGCGCGGTCCGGCTCTGGGGACCTGACGTGCGGTCTCACAGGGCGGCCTGCAGGGTTGGGGAGGGTGTTCCCCTGCCAGGCTGCGCTCTGTGGAGCACGTCATGATCTTTCCACGGGGTAGAAATCATGGAAGTCCGTTGGCCTGGGGGGAGTTGGAGGAACCACTGACAAGATGCCTTTCCCTGGCTACCCGGGGCAAGTGCAGAAAATCAGGTCACCCTCCTGTGCTGCACCTGAGCCACTCTCACGGTGCACAGGACATGTCTGCTCCCAGCCACTGGCGTGCAGAAGCCTGGTCCGTCTCACACTGCCTGCTGGGAGCGAGGGTTCTTTGTCCCCAGAGCCACATTCAGGGCAGTTTCTCTGGCAGGTTGCCAGGTCCTCCCTTCTCCCCTGCAGGACCCGCCTGGCCTCACGCCCTGGTCAATTCTGCCTTCCGAGGAAAAGCTGACTTCAGCTGATCTAGAAGACAGGGCAATGACACGTGCATTCCGAGGCCTGTGGCCGCGGTTCTGCCTTCGTGGTATTCCTGAGCCATGAGTGTCCTTACGGACCCTGGCCTGTGGCCTTCCTGTCCCCCAACTCAAGAGGACACTGTGCTGTCAAAGGCTGGATCGGGTAGAAGGAGGCCCTGGGGAAGAGCAGCAGGACCTCCTGGGACTGGGAGACGGGTGGAGTGGGGGCCTGCGGAGGGGCCGTGACGGGTGGACGCCGACTCAGCAGTGAGCGCTACCTGGCCAAGCCAGCGGCTTCCCGGGCGACGGAGCAGCCTGGAGAGCTTGGGAACCAGCCTAGGCCTGGGAGGGGCAGTTCCAGGCCGCCACAGCTCCTGGCCTTCAAGACGGGGGCCTCAGACAAGCAAGCCACCAGGAAGGAGTCACCGACAGGGAGGCAGCCAGAAGCACTGTGGACACGGCACAGTGTGGGGCCATCTCGGTGGACACAGAAGGGGTGTGGGACTGTCACCTGCAGTGTGGACACAGGGCTAGGGTACAGCTGTCACCTGTGGTGTGGACACAGGGTCAGGGTACAGCCATCACCTGTGGTGTGGACACAGGGTCAGGGTACAGCCATCACCTGTGGTGTGGACACAGGGTCAGGGGTACAGCCATCACCTGTGGTGTGGACACAGGGTCAGGGTACAGCCGTCACCTGTGGTGTGGACAAGGGTCAGGGGTACAGCCGTCACCTGTGGTGTGGACACAGGGTCAGGGGTACAGCCACCACATGTGGTGTGGACACAGGGCCAGGGTGCAGCTGTCACCTGTGGTGTGGACAAGGGTCAGGGGAGCAGCTATAACCTATGGAGTGGACACAGGGTCAGGGATACAGCCATCACCTGTGGTGTGGACACAGGGCCAGGGTACAGCCGTCACCTGTGGTGTGGACACAGGGTCAGGGTACAGCCGTCACCTGTGGTGTGGACACAGGGTCAGGGTACAGCCGTCACCTGTGGTGTGGACACAGGGTCAGGGTACAGCCATCACATGTGGTGTGGACACAGGGTCAGGGTACAGCCGTCACCTGTGGTGTGGACACAGGGTCAGGGGAGCAGCTATCACACATGGTGTGGACACAGGGTCAGGGGTACAACCATCACCTGTGGTGTGGACACAGGGTCAGGGTACAGCCATCACCTGTGGTGTGGACACAGGGTCAGGGGTACAGCCATCACCTGTGGTGTGGACACAGGGTCAGGGTACAGCCGTCACCTGTGGTGTGGACAAGGGTCAGGGGTACAGCCGTCACCTGTGGTGTGGACACAGGGTCAGGGGTACAGCCACCACATGTGGTGTGGACACAGGGCCAGGGTGCAGCTGTCACCTGTGGTGTGGACAAGGGTCAGGGGAGCAGCTATAACCTATGGAGTGGACACAGGGTCAGGGATACAGCCATCACCTGTGGTGTGGACACAGGGCCAGGGTACAGCCGTCACCTGTGGTGTGGACACAGGGTCAGGGTACAGCCGTCACCTGTGGTGTGGACACAGGGTCAGGGTACAGCCGTCACCTGTGGTGTGGACACAGGGTCAGGGTACAGCCATCACATGTGGTGTGGACACAGGGTCAGGGTACAGCCGTCACCTGTGGTGTGGACACAGGGTCAGGGGAGCAGCTATCACACATGGTGTGGACACAGGGTCAGGGGTACAGCCATCACCTGTGGTGTGGACACAAGGTCATATGTGATATAGACACAGGATTGGGGTGCAGCTGTGACCTGGTGTGGACTCAGGGTCAGGTGTGAGGCTGTTACATGTGGTGTGAACATGGGGTCAGTGTGGTATAGACACAGGGTCAGGGTGCAGCTGTCACCTGCGGTGTGGACACAGGGTCAGAGTTGTGGCTGTCACCCATGGTGTGGAGCGGGGTTTGGGGGAGCGTGGCTGAGGGCAGCAAGGTCCAGGAATCTGTGGAATAAGGGATGGAAAACTCTGGAGGTGGAGGAGAAAGATGGGGGCAGATGGGCCCTGGGAGGAGCAGGGAGTGACCGACATGGCCAGGTGAAGGGGGCTCTCACAACCAGACTTGAGCAGGGCCAAACACAAGTGCAGGGAGGGAAGACGCCTGGCGAGCTGAGCTGAGGCTGCCAGCCAGGGGACGTCCTGGTCAGAGGGACGCCCCTCCTCTCCAGGCCCCCACAGTCCTCAGGGGAGGAGTGCCCAAGGATGTCATATGCAGAGACCCCACGGGAACTTCCTCGAGCAGAGGTCCACCTGCTCCTCCTGATAACACCCTGCTCCTCAAGCCCAGGGCAGCTGCTGACCCTGGATACCGTGGGCCGGGCGCTTCCCTCTGGTGTGTGGGCAGTGCACCAGGCAGGGACCCGCTCATCTCGGGGGCCCCTGTGATGGTCATGGAAGAGTGACTAGCACAGGAATGGCCTCCACTTCCCATCCACATGCAGCGCCTGTGCAGTTCTGGGAAGACCTGCCAGTCCCAGCACAGTGGACAGCAGTGCCCTGTGGGCGTAGCTGCTCTCCCTGGGCACATGGAGGGTCGCCCCTCTCACCTGGCCAGGGCTCCTTCAGGCTGGTGGAATGTGGACACCTAGGACAGCTGGTGTGGTCTCCTCACTCCAGTTCCCACGGAGATGACCCCAGAGGTACTGCCCGTGTGCAGATGCTGGATCAGAAGCCAGGACGCAGAGCCAGAGAGGAGGGCAGGGCCACAGACTGCCACAGCCACCCAGGCCACAGCACCTGGGCAGCACCTGGGCAGCACCCGGGCAGCACCCGGGCAGCACTGCCACACAGCCCAGCCCAGCCTCATGACGCTGCCCTGCTTTCACCAGCCCTGTCCTGTGCTGAGACATGCTTTCCGTGAGCTTCCACTGAGCCTACGCAGGAACAGGCCTGGGCTGGAGTGGAACTGGATTTTGTCAGAAAGGTGACTGTCAAGTTCCCAAACCACCAAAGTCCAGCTCTGTGGCCTCCGATGGAAACCAGAGGGGGCAAGGCCTCCCTGTGCCCTTCAATAAAGAGGTCCAGCCAGGTACAGGGTGCCTGTCTGCAATCCCAGCAGTTGGGGAGGCTGAGGCCAGAGGATCGTGAGTTTAAGGCCAGACTCGACAACTTAGCAAGGCCCTAAGCAACTTAGCAAGAGCCTGCCTCAGAATTAAAATATGAAAAGGGCCAGGGATCTGGCTCAGTGGTTAGGCCTCCCTAGGTTCAGTCCCCAGCACCAAAAATAAAAAAAAAAGAAATCCACACAGCTGCTCCCAGTCTTGGCTGAGGGTCAGATTGACATGGGACTTTCCGCAGGCCGAGACCCTGGGTGGGCTCACAAGACGGCAGCGTTGGCCACACTCTGCCCCAGAGGGAGGAAAAGCAGGCGTGCGTGGTCAGCAGGTGCTTATGCCCACTGTTGGGTGTGGTGCCGTGCAGACTGATGTGGGCCGTCTGGGCTGACGTCCAAAGGGACGCTCCCAAAGGTTCCTGGCAGCACCACGCGGTGACTGGGGAGCATTTTCCATGGCGTCTCCTCGGGAGCCCCATTCTCCTGGGCAGGCCTGGGGTGCCAGCTCCGCCCATCTTCCACAAGTGGGAGCAGGACCGGGTTCTCCAGGGAAGCCGCCTGACCCGCAGCCGCCGCACCAGGAGGGCTCAGTGCTGCATCAGCTGGGGGTGCGGAGGCCGGAGGAGGCCTGGTGGGCCTTCCTGGCCCCCCACTGGCCTCCTCCCCTGCTCTTTCTGTAAGTCAGTGTTTTACAGCTGCACGTAGCAGTGAGGCCACCTCTGTTGTCGAATACCTGCCCTGACTCCCAGGGGCTCCTCTGTTTTAGGGGCGGGGTCACAAGCCTGGCCCTGCAGACCATGTGCCCCCACCCTCTCTGGCCGAGGGGTACATGCAGGACACACCTCCTAAGCCTGCTCCTCATCTGGGAAAAGGAGACAGGAGCGCTGGCCCTGGGGAGCCGTGAGTGATGGGTCCCTGGCCTCTGTAGACGTGAGTCTCCATGGGTCAGAAGCTGCTTCGGGGCCCAGACGGCTGCCGTCTCTGTGGCTCTCCAGGCACGGGTCAGAGAGCTGGCGGGCGTGGCCCTGGAGAGGGCCTCTGCCCTCCGCCCTGCCAGGAAGGGGCAAGGGCAGCGAGGGTGAGTTCAGGGGCTCAGGCCTGGACAGAGGCCAGGCACCTCTGACTCTGCCCGAGCCCTGGGTGCTGCCGGCCGCTCTTGCCATGCCTTGCTCTGGGTCTTTGTACCTCAGGGACCAGCCTCCCAGGACCCCCAAGAGTGGAAACTGCTGAACCTGGCCCTTTCTTCTGGAAGCTGCTTAGGGCTGCAAGAACATGGTTACCGGGAAGCCATCTGCAGAGGTGCCCGGGCTGCAGTGACTGCCTGACCCGTGTCCTGCTTGGTGCCTCGGGCAGGAGATGTGGGGCCAGCCCTGGCTCTTTGTTTCCGGTGCCACAGACACAGCCTGCAGCCAAGGCTGACTCCGGAAGCATCTTTCCCTGCCTCCCATTTCTGCTGAAGCGTGACACTCAGATGCGAGATGGGAGCAGAGATCAACAAGCCCTGTCAGCGTTGTCAACCCAGGTGTGACAGCGCCGTCTCCCTAAATTGCCGCTAATCTGCCAAAGGCCCCGCTCTCTGCAGCCTGCACCGTGCTGTTTGCTCACATTGGTTAACTCTCCAGAGTTCCCCTTCTGAGGTGTCACTGTGTGCCACTTCGTGAGGAGGAAGAAGCGGAGAGCAGCTAGGGCGCCCGGATTCGGGAAGCTGGAGAAAGCTGATTAGCTATTCAGGGAGAATAATCTTATTGAGAGAGTAAGAGCCGTATAAAGAATGCCTCTCCCTCCCAGCAACAATCTTCTAATTATGTTGTCAGCTTGCTGTTGAGTTCTCCCCCGAGCGCAAGAAGCCGTTTTCTATGTTAAGAAAGAGATCTCCAGAATCTGAGGCTGTTTGCTGATTTTTTTTATTGTTTAAAGAATCTGTATGTATTAAACCAAACATTAAAAGATGATTCGTGTGCAGCACCGTGGCTACCGACGAGGCAGGTGGGCCTGGGTGGGGCGGGGAGGCCAGGCGCAGGTCCTGGGGGTGAAGATTAGAATTCCACGCCGCGCACGAGGCTCTTGCCTGACACCAGATGCACTTGCAGATCGATGCGGCTTGACGGCCAGGAGCAGCAGCGGGAGGGAGCGGCAGGTTTCTGAGTGAATCAGACGTTTCTGGGGATGGATGCTCTTTGTGGAAGAGGAGGAAGGGGTGTGAGTGCTGCTGGACGCTCCCTCCTGGGCCCTCCTCTCCTGAAGGAGAAGGAGGTGAGGAACAGGAGCCCCTTCCTCGTCAGTGGCGCCCTCAGCAGAGGGCACCAGCCTCCGTCAGGGCTCGGCCTCTACGGGGGGCGTGGAGGGGCAGGGCGGTGGCAGGCAGAGTCTCCAGGCCTCTGCTACCTGCTGTTCAGATGATGAACCAGGAGGAACTTTTGCTCAGTCTCAGCAGGAACCAGGCACAAAGAGTGGGCATCAAAGGCTTCATTCAGCCAATTCCTCGGAAATGAGCAAGCAGAGGCCAGAGCTGCCGACCACCGCTGGACACGCACGCTCCGGGGCCCACTCACCTGCAGGGCCACATGCCGTCCTCAGGGTCACTCAGCCGTCGCCCGCTCTGAGAATCGGTGTTTGTGAGCATCCGACCTCCTGTGTCCTCAGGGAGGGGCTAAAGAGGAGCTTCCTGTGGTCACAGCCCCACGGTGACGTGACCCCCTTGACTGAGAGGGGCAGCTCTGAAGCTGACGCTCCATGTGCTGCTGCTTGCTTCTCCTGAAGTGGGCCTCGGCCTCCGTGGGCCTCCGACTCCCAGGGCCCCTCCACACACCAGCAGCTGATCCCCCCTTCCTTCCTGGGAACCTGGGGGGCGGGCTGCCACTGCCCCTCCGGCCCACAGTCGCTGCCCGCTTCCCTCGACCCGGCTCCAAGGAGCAGAGCTGAGGCAGGTGCAGGCCCAGGGATGCAGTCAGCCTCTCCTGAGGCCCTCGGCCCCCCGGCTCCACTGTCCAGCCAGGGAAACTGGACCCTTCCTCCCCAGGTCTCTGCTTCCTGCAGAGGCCAAGAAGGGACATGTCCCCATTCCTGTGCTAGAGGTGACGAGTGGCTGCGGCAGCCTGTGTGGGGGATGGCTCCTGGCTGAGGTGAGACTGGGGTGGGATGGAATCTTCCTGGCAGAGGAAGGCCACCCAGCAGGTCTCACAGTGACAGGGCCGAGGGCCCTGTGGCCCTGGCACCTCCACGTTTCCTGGGGGCTGTGGGAAGTGGGTGCCAGCGTAAAGCCCGGGTTGTCTCCGTTGACTCAGTGTGTCTGGTGCTGGGGAGGCCTGCAGGAAGGGCCAGGGGACCACTGCCCAGTAGACCAGAGAGAGGAGAGCTCCTGGCACCGGGAGGGTGGGCCGCAGAGGACTGCAGGTGCAGGACGGCCCCATGGGTGCCAGGCTGGGCGAGTGGCGTCAGGCCAGGAAGAAGCCCAGCACCTGCCTTGAGCCCTGGGCAGAGGAAACCCAGACTCCCAAACCCAGTGTCCTCTTCAACCGGGTGCCCCAGGAAGCCCCGAACAATGAGCAGCCCAGAGTCGGGGGGAGGCCGTGGGGAGACAGGACGGAGCTTGCTCCTGGGCTTCAATTTCCCAGGGAGGCTTCTGTGGGTAGAGGGCACAGAGGCCAAGTGGGCCTTCCCACCTGAGCCACCCTGCACCTGGTCTCCAGAACGACAGGAAAGGGCAGGCACTGATTTCTGGGTTTTTGTTAGGCACAGGGTAAAGTGCCCGGCACACAGTAGGTGCTCAGTAAACTGTGGTGGTGTTCTGACTTGCTAGCTCAGGCCCGTGTGGCCTCTTGTCTCTTGTTTCATATGTTTTCGGGGATGCTGCCTGCACAGGACTCAAAGATGTCGCGCAGGCCTCCTGGAAGTGCTCTCTGGGCACTCTGCTCTCAGTCCTTTTCATCTGGGGCTGGACAGAGGGAGCGGCTCCACAGGACGCCCAGGCCTAGAGGGCAGGAGAGGCCTCTCCCAGAGACTTCCACCTTCCATTGGGGATTGCCCGGACCAGCCCCTGAGCACCTGCTCAGTCCCCTGCAGCACTTCCGTTACACACGGGCCACAGGCGGCGGATATCTTGAATGAACGTATCGCTGTAAATAAAAGAAAAATTTCCTGAAGTGTAATTTCTGGGTCAAAAAGTATGTGCACTTTAAATCTTCTACCAGTTGAATTGGCACCTAGTAGTGTCCGTATTTCTGGGCCCAGGGTGATGGTCGATGCGCGTGCACAAGTCAGGGTGGCTGGCACCGTCATCTCTGGGAGCGTCTGCCACTTCTTTCTGTTGGAGACTTCAGACTCCTGTGTCCCAGGTGTGAACTACACAGTAGCCTCGTGGCCTCTGCTCTCCTGGGCTATGAACTCCAGATCCACTGCCCTGCCCGCCTCGGTCTGGTACCGGCTCTCCCAGCTTCCCAGCTACTGACCACTTGCTCTCCGGCCTCCCTGCCAAGGCTCATGGGATGGGGCCTCCCTGCTACTGACCACCTCCTCCCCAGCCAGCGGATGAGACCCCGCTTTCTGATCTCAGAGCGAAGCAGGGGCACCTCACCCTGGTCCTCCTTTGCAATTCTCTCCTGTGAGCCACACGGGACGACTCACCTGTGGGAGAGAGTGCGTTTCATTTCCCGTGAAGGGTCTGCCTGTGTCCCTGGGCAATTTATTCTGGTAGGTGGCTGGTCTTTCGCTTATTGATCTGAAGACGTTCTTTATCTACTAGATAAATTAGCACTTTATGATATGAATTCAAATATTTTGATCCAGTTAGTCATTTGTCTTCTCTCTTTGTTCCCATTTCTTTTTGTAATTCAGAATTTTCAGATTTCTTAATGTGAGTGTAGGCAAAGATTTCTTGAGCGTGACACCAAAAGGAGAAAGGACAAGTTGAATGTCATTGGAATGAAGAACTTCTGCCTTTTAGGGACACCGATCAGACAGCAGAAAGACAAGCCACCACCAGGAGGAAATATTTGCAAATCGTATATCTGGTAAAAGACGTGCATCCAGAGTATACAGAGAACTCTTACACTCAGGGATGAAAAGACCAATGACCCAATTTAAAGTGGGCAAAGGGTTTCAATGGGCATTCCACCAAAGAAGGTCGAACGGTGGCTGGTGGGCACTTTAAAAGACGACATCGTCATTTCTCACCAGCAAAGTGCAAATCAAGACCAGGGAAGGCAGCACCACTCCCACCGGGCTGGCTGGGCTAATAAAAACCACCCCCAGGCGGTAGAGAGTGCTGGTGACGACACAAGAGACCAGAGTCCTCCTCAGGATGGAGGGTGTGGAGAGGGGATGCCTCCTGGGGACACAGTGGGGACATCCTGTGACAGGCTGACGTCCCGGGGCAGGTGCACGGTGCACAGAGTGGGCTTGTGTTTGTGGCCCCAACTGCAGGGTGCCCCAAGTCCATCGCAGATGCATGTACACAAGTGGAAATCCAGCTTTTCCAATTCCACTTGTGCCAGCGGTCCTCAGAAAAGCGCTCCCTTCCCAGTCGTTTGGATCGTCATTGTCCCCACTTGTATGTGGCTGTTCTGGGCTTTCCTCCATGACCCTGTGCCCTCTGTCCCTGTGTCGGTACCGTAGTGTCCTAGTCATAGTAGCTTCTGAAACAGCTTCTACGGCTTCTTCAACCTTCACCACTTTTAATTTTCAGAACTGACCCTCTGCCCCTCTCTTTTCCACGTGAAGTTCAGCATCGATGCACTTAGGTTTGGACGCACCCGTTGTGCTCTGGGGAGCTGCTGCCTCAGGTGCGTTAGATGGTGCCATCATCCTGGACAACAGACAGCTTCGCGGTCCCACAGCAGGGACCTCTGCCAACAGCTGTGACCGAGGCCCACAGATGCCCCCTGGGTAACTAAAGGCAGGCTGAAGCTTGGCCACTGTGTCTTTTCATGACCTTGAAGTCGGTGACACTGTGCGTAGGTGTGTCCGAGGCCTAAGGAGTGCTCATCTAAAGGAGGGACACAGGTGTATTGGCCCCGAATTGCCTAACTTGTCTCGTCCCTCTTGACGTCTGAATCAAGGTTTTCAGTGTCCTCTTCAGACGCCCCTGAGTCTCCGGTCCCTGCCTGCCTCCTTCCAGGAACAGTGGGTTCTCGTGGGCAGCTCACCCCATGAGGTGACCCCCGAGCAGAAGAGTCTTCCGGTGGGAACTGGCCCAGGTCCGCTGGAGAGACAACTGAACAGCAGCAGAGCCTGCAGCCCCAGGTGGGGGACTGCCCCAGAGTCTTGCAGAACCAGAGCTGAGAGCGACCAGGGGACCATCGTGCCACCGCCGGCTGCCCCGTCCTTCCTCTCTCAGCCCAGGGCTCCCACTGGCACCCACCGCGGGGCTGAGCCCCAGAGCTCCCTCTGCCTTCCAACCTGGCCGCAAGGATTAAAGTTCCCTTGCTGCCTGTCACTGTGAGCTTTCTGCTTGGTTTTGGGGCTGAGTGCAGGACCTGGTTTGCTGGGACCCCTGGAGTTGGGCCTCTGGCCTGGACTCTGGGACAGCCTGAGCCTGGCTACCCTGGGCCAGGGCTTCTCCTGTACCTGCGTCTTGCCGCACGCCCTGCCTGGTCCTCATGGAGATCTTAGAGTTTTCTGTTTTTCTTAACTATTTCCGTTAAGGGCCACATTTCCCGGAGGTGTGAGCCCGGTGGTTCTGGGAGGAGGAGCACACCAGTGTACCTTGCTGTCCCTGTCCTGCCTGGTTGCCCGCCACGCTGTGACCCTTCCTTCTAGGTCACCCTTGCTCTGTGTCAAAGGGGTGGCATGAACTTGGGCCGGGCACATTCACCTGGCGGCAAGGCGAGCTGGAGCTGTGCGGGGGCCGCAGACCTCAGAGCAGGGGATCCACAGACCGCGGCTCTAGGGGCCTCCCGGATGGCCGCCTGGGATCCCCGTGGCACACGTCTGGGTTAGGCAGTAGAGGCTGCTGGGGCTGAGTGTTCCCTCTGCCTGTGACGTGGCTGCGCAGCCAGCGGGCTTGGGGATGTCCACAGGGCACTCACATGCCTCCTGCCTGAGTCCTGAGGCGCCTCAGTTACCCTGGGCCCTCTTGCTCTCCCCTCGGGCCCAGTTCCATGGGCAGCAGTGGAAAATGGTGTTAGGATGGGCCGGGGGCCACTCTGGAGCTGCCTGCCCCAGGCTGGGAGGAGGAGGCTAGAGGAGAGGTGGCCCTGACTCGGCTCTAGCCCATGGCCGGGTGCCCGTGAGCAGGTGCCCAGGACCCTGTGTGCTCCCAGAGGCGCTGGCCCAGCCGTCAGCCTGTGTTCTATCCCCTCTTGACCCCTGGGCCTCCATCCTTGCTCAAGGCCTGCCCAGTGGTCTAGACGGGCAAGGGGGCACCTGGAGTAGAGATGAGGCAGGTCCACCTCAGGGAGCTGGTCTGACAGACCCACCAGGACACCCTGGAGGCGGTAAAGCAGGCTCTGGGCGGACAAGCACATACTGCCTGAGGCACCCGCAGCGCTATCCTCGGGAGCTTGATCGCACCCCTCCTGGCCTGAGTTCCGCACCCTCCTGGATGGACCAGGCACCACTGGGGCAAGAAAGGGACATCTCCTCTGCTGGCATTGACAGCGGAGCCCTGCAGAAAATCTCATGTGACTGGAAAGACAACCCAGGGATGTGCACAGGACACGGCTGTTTGTACCACGCTGACATCTCCGCCCAGTCCACCTCCGGCACCTGTGCCTGGAAGTCACCATGATACCCAGACACTCGTGACCCTGAATGAGCCGCCGAGCAGTGCCTCCTGACGCGGCAGGTCTAGGGCCATGTCTGGTGGGGGCGACTGTGCTAGGCTGTCCCCCTGAACCTCCCAGGGGGCCCTTGCCCCATGGCCTGCCCCCCCTGCACAGCCTACACCGTCCTGAAGCCAGGCTCTGCGTCTTGGTGGCCCGGGTTCTGGAGGGTCCGAGGGTGGAAGTCACTGGCTGCATGGAAAGGAAGACGGGAGCAAGGGACAGGGGGACAGAAGGCTGGAAAGAGGAAGAGGGGACCGCTGCAGCTCTTCACGGGAGGTGCCCAGAGCAGCTGCTGCGTCACCGTGTCAATCCTTCCAGGCTCAAGTTCATCGACGGTACCAAGGGGCTCCAGCAAGCAATCACCCTCAGAAGTGCTTTTCCACCAAGGTACATAATGAGTCATGCTGAGAATGTAATTAAAATATTGTGGTAGTTTAAAAATAATGCTCCATTAGGATAATACACCAAAATGGCTAATTCAGAGGAGTGCTTCCGGCCCTGATTGCATGTTGCTCAGGGAACATCAGACGCCGGCTCCACAGAAATGCCTCCCGGGATGTGCACCGGATTCCCGTGGCTGACATTTGAGACTTTCCATACCCCCAGAAGCATCCGAGCACTGTCTCAAGTTGACTCTGGGTTTTGAAGTTGGGCCTTGGGATTCCACTAAGCTCCTCAAAATGCCGTCTCTGGACAGTCCCTGCAAAGATGGGGCTGCACCCTGCCTGGAAGCCTCTGCCTCTGTCCTTCTGTGGCCTGGGCAGGTCAGGATTTCAGGTTCTGAAGGAGGTACTGAGCCCGCTCTGCCAGGGTAGGAGGGCCACTGTGGCCCAGGCCAGGGGCAGTGTGTGCCCAGACCTGCCTCCTCTGCAGGGAAGACGAGGCTCTGTGCTGGTCAGTAAGCACAGGTCAGTAAGCACAGGTCAGTAGGCACCAGCACTCTCCTCTTCCTACAGGGCCTGGGAGCCCTGTGCCCCACCAGCACTAGCAGTGGTCATGGACACAGAGAGCTGCCTTCTGCAGGCCCTCCTACTCCCTGGGTACCTTCCTTCACAGGAGCACCTGCCATGCCACAGCAGGCCCACCCGCGCCAGTAGCCCCTCTTAACCCTCCACGCCCACGTGTCCAATTCTCTGCATGTTTCAGCCACCCCATCACCCACACTGGCAAAGAAGTTAGGCGTGGTCCCTACTGGGTGCATAGGAACTGAAGCCCATCTCACACACGCAATGCATGGGACAGTCGAGCTCTGAGAGACCATTTTGGCTGGCCCCACCTCTGACCAAGAACTCTGGCAGCCGAAGAGACGCCAGCCGAGGTACTGTGTCCAATGGGCCACACAGGAGTCGCGGGGTGAGGAGTGGCCTAGAGATCCGGCCTGCAGGACACCATGGCCTCCCCAGGACAGGAACACAGGGCTATGAGCCTCCAGGGCGGTGAAGCTCCAGAGAGGCTGGCTTAAACAAAAAAAGGGTAGGCCAGGCACTTCCTTCCCAGATGAGCAGGAGCCGCACCGGATGTGGAGGGAAAGGACAGCCTCCAGGGGACACAGGGAGAGGCCTGTCCGGGTTGGTTGGGGGCTGGGGTACAGCAGGGGCGGGGCAGGAGGGGCGGGGCTGGGGTGCAGGAAGGGTGGGGCTGGGGTGCAGGAAGGGTGGGGCTGGGGTACAGGAGAGGATGGGCTGAGTGCAGCAGGGGCGGGGCTGGAAAGGCGGGGCTAGGGTACAGCAGGGGCGGGGCTGGAGGGGCGGGGCTGGGGTGCAGGAGAGGTGGGGCTGAGTGCAGCAGGGGCGGGGATGGAAAGGCGGGGCTAGGGTACAGCAGGGGCAGGGCCGGAGGGGCGGGGCTGAGTGCAACAGGGGCGGGGCTGGAGGGGCGGGGCTGGGGTACAGCAGGGGCAGGGCCGGAGGGGCGGGGCTGAGTGCAGCAGGGGCGGGGCTGGAGGGGTGGGGCTAGGGTGCAGCAGGGGCGGGGTTGGAGGGGCGGGGCTGGGGTACAGCAGGGGCAGGGCTAGAGGGGCGGGGCTGGGGTGCAGCAGGGGTGGGGTCGGAGGGGCGGGGCCGGAGGGGCGGGGCCGGAGGGCGGGGCCTGGCTTACTGGAACTCAGGTGAAGGGCCAGGTCTAGGTGAGAAGTGATCTGTGATGGTTTCCGCGAAGGCACTTCATGTCCAAAGGAAGGAAAGCAGATGGCAAAAACAGCTTTAGGCTGAAGGGTCACTTGTGAGCTGTCAGCACTGGCCCCGCCCCGGTTGGCCCCACACCTGTGGAGCGCTCTCCAGGCTGACCCACAGCCTCCTGCTCTATTTCTTCTCCCTGAGTGTCTGGTCTCACTACTTGGCCTCCCTGGCAACAGCCACCAACTCAGCCTGACAGTCCTGGTCCCCACACAGGGCAGAGCCTTCTGGGGAGCTAGGCAGGCTCCAGGAATACCTAAACGAATAGATAAAGGCCTCCATTCTCAGGGCAGCCTGGGTGTGGCCAGGCTGAGCGACCACCAAAGGCCGAGACATCTGGGTCTTGGCGGCTGTTTTGCTGGTAAAAGGGCTTTGCTTTATTTTAGTTTTGTTTACTTTGCTTTGGAAGTAGGATTTCCAGTGTTTGTCTTGATTTGAAAATGGACACAGAAGGAAGGAAAATTGATGTGCCCCTGGCCGTGTGCTGGGTATGAGGAGAACCCCTCCGGGGCAGTGGCCCTCTGGGTGGGCCCCGAGACCATGTTCTCTCGGTGCTCAGGGTCCCAGCTGGAGCCTTCAGAGCACTCAGTGGGAAGGGGCTCTGGGACTGCAGGTTGCCTGAGAGACCCCTCTGTGCCGCGTGTCCTAAGGAGAACTGTGGGCAGAGTGGCAATGTGGTCAGGGCCCTTCACTTTGACATGGGCATTTCCACACAGAAGTGGCTTTCCCTGACCAGCAAGCTGCTCTTTCCTCCATGGAAAGGACACACGCATCGGCCCTGGAGGCGGCTGGAACCTCCCTGCTGCTCCGCGGTAGGAGAGGAGGCCGGGCCCTGGGAGCACCAGCAGAGGCTCGGGAAGCCCCCGGCCCTGCACTGAGGCAGGCTAGGCCAGCACGGTCAGAAGCTGGCCACGGGCTCCCTGCTCCCCCAGACCTGCCTCCCCGCATCGCCCCTCTCGCTCCAGAGGAAAGACCTGGCCACGCAGGAGCAGAGGGCCGGGACCAGCTGCCTGCTCCTACCCCCATGGCAGCGATGAGCACCGCCGCATCACCACTGTCACCATGTCACCACCCACCCCCAGTAGCTCCTGCACTGAGCACACCCGACCCCCACCCGCCAGGCAGCTGCTGATGAGACTCTGACTTCACTCGAGGAAACAGGTCCACCTGGAAGGGACTCTCCTGGAGCCCACAGCCAGCGCAGGCCAGTCCCCACCAGGGGACGTGGAGTCGCAGCTTCTCCTGGACACTCCAGCCAGCCTGCCCACCCCATTCCCGTCTCTCCTCCCGAGTTCCCACCTCTTGTGGGCCTTCCCGGTCCTTTGTGGGTGACACGGGGACGTTTTCATGGACATTTTAATATTTATTCTGCCTCGCCCATACGTGATGTTGCCTGATTCAAAAAGCAGGTGAATCAGAGGCTTATATTTCTCTTTTGGAAAATATTTCATCCTTAAAACACACATCTTTGTTCTTTCTCCGTGGACCGTGGAGCCCAGAGGACGCAGGGTGGCTGAGTTCTACAAAGACACACCTCCGGGTCTAAACATGTGAGTCACAGCATCAGGCCTCAGCCATTGTCTGTCCTTAGAGACTGGACCTCAGCCATTGCCCATCCCTAGACTGGACCACGGCTGGGAAAACCCAGGTGCACACACCCTCAGCCCCTCACCTGCCCAGGAGCCGTTGGAAGGAGATGACTTTTGCCAGCCGTGTGCTGGCTCCTCGGCTACTCAGTAATTCTCTCAACTGCCTGGTGGGGTGGACGCTACTCTTCCCATTTCACAGGTGGGGACACGGGGCAAGTTGCTCCAATCCCAAGCTAGTGAGATCCCCACCCCTGGCTGCAGGGCCCACCACTTGAGCCTCCCGCCCTGCTGGCCAGGGAGAGTGGGAGGAAGCCACATCTTATCCCAGAAGCATGGGGAAGAGCGTGAGGCTGGATGGACCTGGGCAGTTTCTCCATCAGCCTGAAGGATTGGCTCTGAGGCCACCTGGAGAGCCCACCAGAAACTCTCTAAAGAGAGGCACGCTGTTGAGGCCTTTCCCCCACAGAAGGCCAAGGATACCGTCGATCTGCTCAAATCTTGGTAGAAAAGGGCCTGAAATGTTAATAATTGCCAAATAATTCAGTTATTCATACTTGTCAGAAATGACTCCACCAAACGTCCTGTACACCAGCCGTGACACACGGAGAGAAGGCTGCAGCCTGCACCTGCCCACCTGCCCGCTCTGCCCTCTCCTCCTGGGTTGGCAGGGGTGGTCCCGTGTGTCTCTCATGACCCAACGTCTCCTTTGCCTTCCGTCTTTCTTGAAATGTGTTTCTTGTCACAGAGCCCAGCCCAAGGCCTCCTCACTCACACCAGCGCCTCTGGGCTTGGTGGATTGATGGTGTGTTCAGGGCACAGGCTAGATGAGTACTTGGCTCTTTCTGTCGCTGTGGTCCTCACTTTGCGGCTCAGTCTTCTTCCTGCTGCCCCGCCCCTCCTGCTCAACACGGCTGGTAATGACCTTCCAGGTCTCACGCCCCGCACCCTGCTTTGTGAGATGAACCTTCTCCCAGACCTGGTGCTGCCCTCCCCTGCTAGGCGTCAAGTGAGACTGGTCCACTTGGCCCCTGTGTGCACATCTATGTAGGCCCTCGGCCCCCACCGCACTGGGCCCCCAGTGCCCAGGCCCCTCTGACTCCTGGGTTCGTAGTCTTAAGGACTGTGATGCAACTTCCCTGTGGCATGTCTGCGATTTGGGAATCATCTCCAACCGTAGCACCTGCATCTCTCACTGCCCGACGATGCCACGGTGATCCTGCCCGCTGGGGCCAGGTGCTGCCCGCTCCTCTCAGGCTTCCCGGCTCACCGCTGCTTCCTCGCGTGTCTTCCCCAGGAAGGCTGCACACTGAAGGCCTTTGCTCAGCTCTGAACACTGGACACTGGCAGATGGCCTTTGCCCGGCCCCTCCTGCCAGATGCAGAGGGCTCTTGGATTCACTCTCCCCTGCCTTGGCCACAGTACTATTCTAGAACTCTCTGGCTTTCAAATTCTATCAGCAATGAGAAATTAAGACCTCTCCAAAGTGCCCTCTTGGTCATTCACTTCCTCCTTAGCTGAGTGCTCCTGGGATCTGGGAATGCTTCCATCCCTCCTGCCCAGGGACCAGCTGGAGAGCCCGGCAGGGCCCAGCTTACCTACCAGGCTCCCTGGGCGGGAGGCGCGCCTCCAGCTCTGTGGTCTCTCACCCTCCCCTGGCTCCCGCTCTTCCCAGCAGGCCTTGCCCTGGTCCTCAGTCCCCCTCCCCCTCTCGTGACCTTGGGAATGTCACTGTGAACCTCTGTACTACTGCACTGGTTCCCAGAGGTGGTTCTCAGTCCAGGTGTCTAGTGAGTCTCCCCAGTGGGACATCAGGTGTGTGCTATGAAGTAAGTCCCGTGCAGGGCTTGACCTCTGTGTCATCTCACTGTCCTGTCCACGCCACCCCTGACGGCTGTGCCCTCAGCAGCCTCATCTGCAGCCCAGGGGACAGGGGGAGCTCTGGACGCCATATGGGCCTCCTCAAGTAGACCTCTGCCTTGGCAGCTCCTGCCCCACCGGCAGGAGACCACTGTCCAAGGGCTCCCCACAGGTCTAGTTCAGGAGAAGTGGACAGCAGCCAGGCGCCACACCCCCCAGGCAGTGGACAGCAGCCAGCCGCCACACCCCCCAGGCAATATGGGCCTCAGGGTCCCTCCTGGATGCTGTAGCCTGAGACCATTGCAGGAGACTCTGTTGCCCAGACTCTCCTCCAGGGGAGGAGAGAGAGTCCCATGTTTATTCCCAGGACTCCAGTGGAGCCTGCCCTACCCACCCTGCAACAACCAGCCCATGCTTGCAGGAGCTGCTAGACTCAGAGCTGGACATGTAGGACATGTCCACCCTCCCCACCTCCCAAATGTCTGTCACAGGGCCATTCCCCAAGGGGCACCCCTTATGCCTCCATTAATAGACAAATGCACTAGGGATGCCGTGTCGCGGCTGCGGGGAGGGCGTCTGGCACCCTTGGAATTTTCATGACCCTTTGAATTAGAGGCCCCAAGCAGGTGGGCCCCGCTTGGTTAGTGATGATGGCTAAGTGTGACTGCGTCTGTGCTGGTCCTGAGTGTGCCATGGCTCCGTCGGCGCTAATGACCGCATGTTTTAACTTCAACCTCTCATCAATGCCCATGAAGCTTAGTGAATTTGGGTTATGGTTTTCAGTTTCCAGAGGAGAAAATGGATGTGTCGATTCGTTAAGCAGATTGCACCCAGCTCAGGAGGTAGGGCCTGCTAGAAGCAGCCCACGCCAGACTGGCTCCCAAGTTTGGCATAGTTTTGTAGTACTCACGCACTTGGCTGTTACCTGTCCCTTTGCATGTCACCTGGTATCATGTCACATAGGGTGGTGTCTTATCTGCTTCTTCACTGACAGGGACCTAAGAGCCCTCATAGGCCAGGGGTGCAGTGGACACTCTGCAAACATCCAGGACTGTGCTTGCGGGCCAGCTCAGCCCTGCAGCAGGGAGCATGGCTTCCACTGACCTCCAGCCCACTGCTGTGTTGACCCACCAGTGCAGCAAGCAGAGGGGACACGGGATGCGGGCACTAGTCAAGCCTCTGCATAATGTGAGGCAGACGCCCTGGATCTCCAGTCTTGCAGGGCAGGCCAAGGGGTAGGCAGAGCCCAGGGAGTCAGAGCTCGGGCTAGCGCCATGGCCATGCAGTCCTCCAGGAACAGATCCACCAGGTGCCCACTCAACAAGATCCCAACAAGATTCAGATACCTTGTGAGGCATCCAAGCAGGAGCATGTGAGACCCCAAGGGACAGAAAAAGGGGCCGAGCGGAGAGGAGCCAGCCCGCATGTTGGCAGTGAGGGATTAACAGCAGCTCATGACCCAGGAGTTGGGTCAAGGGCCGCAGAGCCCACGCTCTGCACACTGTGTCCCCAGCACCCCTAGAAGAGATGGGTGGGCTGAGCATACTGGGCCTGGCCACCGGCAGCCCCAATGCCACCTGCGCTGGCTCCACACCCCTGCAAGGCCTTCTGTGAGACCCCAGCCAGGCCACATACCAGGGGCCCTCAAGGAAAGAGGCCAGACTCCTCACGCTCGTCCCCCAGACACACACCCGCCAGGCAGGGCGTTCACCCTGGATGAGAGTGATCGAGGGAAGGCGGGTGGAGAACCTCGAGTTCCCCTGGGGCAGAAAGTGGTGGAGATTAATGATTGTGATGACAAATATATTTCGAGATTAGGGGTGGCATGTCTTTCCTCATCAATTTCTATTCTTCGGGTCATTAAACCTTGAATTTTAAGTGGAAAGATGCTCACTCAATCAGAGCAGGGCTGGAGAGCCGCACGGGCCCAGGGCGCGATCCACGGGCCTGCCGCGCTGGTGGGCTGATCTCTCCAGTCTTGCCCGCTGGCCTAGAGGGTCTTCTAAGCAGCACGTGGCTTTCCAGGACAAGCTCTCAGTCCAGCTCTGCTCCAGCCCTTGCCAGGCTCCCGTCCTTGGCCCCAGGGGCTCAGCCCATCTCAGAGCACTCTGCTTCCACGTCTGCCCCCAGGCAGAGGCAGTGGCCTGTGATCAGAAAGGCCATTTTAACGTGTCTGGGTGGAGAGGAAGCCTGACAGCTGCCCGGTTGGTCCAGTTAGAGTCCACCATGTCCCTGACAAAGCAGCCGGCAGCTGGCTGATGGGCTAAATCCCGTTTAGAGAGTTTCCAGCTTTACCCCTGAACAGATTGGCCTCCTCCCACCACCTGCCCTGGACCTTGAGTCCTGCAGCCCTCCTCTGTATCCTGGGCCTTATGGAGTGAACTCCTCTGCGCCCCATCTCCGGGTCAGTCCCCCCCCCATCTGCAGCCCCTTGACCGACTCAGCTGAGTTCCTGGAGTCGTGGCTGCTCAGCTTCTCCTCACTGTGACAAGCACTGAGCAGAGCCACTTAGAGGGACAGAGGTTGGTTTGGGGCCACAGTTTGGGGGGTTCCAGCTCATGGCTGTGGCTCCACTGCTTTGGGCCGAGGTGGGGCAGAGCACTGTGGCAGGAGGGTGTGTGGAGAAAGCCGGTCAGCTCGGGCAGCAGAGAAGCAGAGAAAGGGAGAAAGGAAGGGGTCGGAGGGAACAGTCCCCCCCAGGGCACGCCCCGCGACCCACCTGCTCCTCGTAGCCCCACCTTCCAACAATCCACCCAAACATCGATCTGCTGAAGTCAAGTGCCACAAGGGATCCAGCATGCTCTCAGAAGCAGCTCAGCAGTGCAGACTTCACTCTGCAGAAGGCCAGAAGGCCGTGCTGCCCAAGGCCGTGCCACCCAAGGAAGTCTGGCCGGCAGGCACACCGGCAGGCACACTGGGCGGGCAGTCCACCTGCTTGATCCCCAAGGCAGCACTGCCCTGGCTCCAATGGGAGGAGCTTGGGGTCACAGTGTGTCCAGTTGGCTGATTTTAAAACAGGGGCAGGCAGAGGGAAGGGTGCAGTTAAAGTGGCTGTGCCTGGGCCGGGCTGGGGACATCAGAATGGCCACACTGGACTGCCGCAGTCCGGCTGCTGCAAAATAACCGGGGGGGGGGGGGGGGGGGTGACGAGCAACTTGTGTACGTTGATACAGCAGGAGTGGGAGCCGTCTATTGTAGGACAGGAGGGGTATATATACATTCCCCACAGCTTACCTTAATTAGCATAAACTCGATACAGCAGTCAACCAATCAGGAACCTCCACACTTAATGGCTCCCTGGCGTTACTGCACAAACCACTCCCTCTGGCATTTTGCCAGGCACCATCCTGACTTGTCTACAGACTCTAACACTGGACCTTACTCCCGACTAAGGCTGGACACCATCTTCTGGAAATGGACTTGCAGTTTCTCACCATCAGATGGAGTTTCCCACTGCTGAGGTCAGGGCCTCTTAATCCCGTCATTCCCAAGAGCCCCACGTCTGGACCTTGCTGTGTTGGGGACAAAGACTTAAACAGGAGACTTTGGGGGCACTCCAGAGGCAAACCATGACAGGCCACGTGAGCTGCCTGCCACCTTTGCTCTCTGCGAGTCACACTGGGCCCCAGCACGCTGCACGTCCAGCCCCCGCCAGCCAGGTGACCTGCCTTTGGGGCCTAGGGCCTCATCCTGGGCTGTGGTCTGTCTCCTCCTCACTTTGGGCTCTGCTTCCTCCTTTCATCCCAGTGTTCAGGGGACAGGTTGGCAGTGCTGATGAGTCTGCCTGCCTGTTCGGGGACTTCTGTCGGAACAGGTCAACACCTAGGGTTCCGCGGATCTGTCTCCAGGGCAGCATGCCCCAGACCCCTTCTACGCCCGTTTCCCCATCTGCAGGAGGCTCTCTTCTTCCCACTGGACTGTCCACTCCTGGGAACAGACTGGCCCTCCCTGCAGAATCCCTGTGTGGCCAGGCTCTGCCTCACAGGGCTAAAGCCAGCAGGGGTGAAGGACTTACAGAGGAGCTGGCAGGCGCGGTGGCTTGGGATCTCCCCTGTGAAATTCCTCATCAGGCCCAGCCTGAGAACCCAGGGGCAGCGCTGGGCCTGGAGACGTGTGGCCAGGGGCTAGAGAGAAGCCTTCCTGGGTGCCGGGCGGGGGCTCTGTGGCTCCTTCAGCAGCTCCCAGAAGACGCATGACCAGGCACCTGTGCAGGGGAGGCCTCCCCAGTGCCCTGCAGGTGAGAGCTCAGGTACCTGTATTCCAGGCTGAGCCTGCGGGTGGAGACGGGGCAGCCACCCCGGTCCTCGGGTGCCAGTCCTTGTGACTTGGCCAGAATGTGATCGACAACAGAGTAGCAAGAAAAGTTCAGTAGAGTGACACGAGAGGGTTCTGCACAGCACAGGGAAGGCCGGACCTCGAGGGCCGCCTCATGGAGGGGACGTGTGGTGCTCCCAGGCTGGAGTTCTAAGGAAACTGAGTCCTCTGTTCTGGCCTCCATGTCCCTCCTCCCCTACATTGGCTTATCACCCTTTGCAGAGCCCCCAGCCACTTCCTTGGGGGGGACCTGGAGGCCCTGGTTGACAGGGCTGTTGTGACACAGATGCTCCCAGGAGATGATGCTGCACTTATCTGAAAACCACGTGCCCCTGAGGGGTCCTAATTAGCTGCGGCTGGGGGTCTGGATGTACCAGGCCCCGTTTTGGGATCCTACCTGTTTTAGTTAGGATTTCAAGCCGTCATTCCCTCCAGGGACCACAGCTCTCTGCAGCCGAGGAAGGAGAGGCTTTCCGACCTCATTTCTTGCCTGGTCAGACAAGGTTCCCTGTTTCTGTTTTATGGCTCTTGGTGCCTCTTGTGCCTGGGCCTGTGTCTGTCCTTCCTCGTCCTTTCCCTGTTCCCACCTGTTCACAGCTGACCCACCTACCTAACTCCTGGAGCAGGGCTGGCTGGCCAGGGCGCACCCTGCAGGGCTGGGGAGCACCCTGCCTCCTTTTCATACAGGGTGATGTGAGAGCCGGTGGCTTCCCCAGCCTCCATGCAAACCCAGGTGGTCTTGGTCTAGGCAGACTGACCCCCTTACCCCGACTCTCCTCCAGCCTCTGCCAAGGACGGGAAGTGGTCTTTGTTAAAAGGACACAACTCAGCTGGGCACAGGGTGCATGCCTGTGATCCCCAGACTCAGGGGGCTGAGGTGGGAGGACCACAAGTTCAAGGCCAGCCCAGGAACTTAGTAAGTCCTGCTCGAAATAACAGGGGCTGTGGTTGTCACCAAGTGTGATCATCAGTCCCAATTACCAGGGAAAGAAAAGGAAAAATGGCACAAACTCAAGGCAGCAAAAAGGGGGCTGGAGGGGGCAATGGACCCCAGGTTCTGGGAGCTGGGGCAGGTGCAGGGCATGGGCATCTGGGGGCTGGGCTGGCATTGGGTGAGCTGGAGGCAGATGCACTGGTAGATTCCAAGCAGGGTCAGTGTGAGAGCCAGGGCAGCAGTGCCCCGCAGGAGGATTGGCGGGAAGGTGGCTTCAGAGGCAGGTAGGTCCCCAGGGGTTCACCCTCCCCAGGTGCCCAACACCCTCCCCAGCCAGGGGCTGCGGCATGGAGCCATGACCCTCTGACCAGTCCAGGCAGAGTGCAGGCCCCAGGGTGCAGAGAGGAGCCGCCCTTGCCCTGGAGGTCTCCCAGGTCACAGTCCTGGGCATGTAGGGCCCTGGCAGGACGTTGGAGGGTCCCGTTCTGGGGAGGCTGCAGCCCAGGAGGAAAGACTCCAAGGTTTCTGGAGCTCCCTGTCAGAGAGCGGGATCGCGGTGGGGCCCGGCCCCTGCAGGGGTCAGAGAGCGGGATCGCGGTGGGGCCGTCCGTAGGTCCTCAACAGGACACTTGAAACCCAGGAGAAAAAGGAGAGCGGGCCTCCAAAATTTTATGGGAGAAATCATTTCCTGTTCGAATTTTGACCCCAAACTAAATCCTAATCAAACATTAAACTGCTTAGACTATATATCCCAGGGACGTGTGGGCTACTCAGAGGTTCCTGAGCCCAGAGGCGGAACGTGGCGCTCAGGACACTGGGTCCTGAGGACAGCAGAGGCCGGGGCTGAAGGGAGGCTCACAGCCCTCAGGGTGGGGTCTGGGTGAGTGGTGACCTGGGAAAAAGACGCGGTGAAGACGCACGTCCTGAGCCAGGAGCTGCAGTTGGAGGGAAGGCCTTGCCGTCCCCCCTCTGCCCGCAGCCTGGGCCTGCCGATGCGTTGGCAGTGCCCGCACGAGGAGCATGTGCGCAGAGCCGGCCGTACGAAGTCGGGATGCGGGGTGTGGGCAGGATCACAGGGGTGGACCCACGGAGGTCACCACAGGTGTCAAGCCAGGGCCTCTGTGCTTTGGACGGCGTGGGCATCTCTGAGCAGGCACCATGGGTTTGTCCTGCGCCCTGCAGATCTACTGGGTTTTAGACCGTGCGAATGTATATTTGATAAAAAATGCGTTTTGGAGTTTAAAGGAAGACTCAGCAGATGCCGGTCCTTGTTCTGTTGGGAACTTCCTGTGGAGGCTGATGGCAAGTGGGCTTCTGGCACTGGACCCAGGACCAGACGTGGTTGCTTTTCTTCAGACAAAATAAATAGCGGACTTTTGCCTCATGACCTGATTGTCCCTCGTTCCCACTCCGTGGCTTCACAGCAACGTGGGACATGGAGGCCAGGGGAGAGGGAGGCAGCCTCCTGTGGCAGCGTGGACCCTGGGCAGCAGGAGAGCCATCCCAGGCAAGCCTCGCTCCTCGCGTTCTGCGTCTCCACGCCTGAGGAGAGGTTCCACCCAACGGCTCTGAAGCGTTCATGCTCCATTTGACGCTCCCTGAATAGACGTTTAACTAGAAAGTTAATCTTCCCTCTGCTTCTCCCCTGAGAAGAAGGCAATGATGTGCTGGAGGCCCACGCCTCCGAGCTGCCGCTCACACAGCGCAGGGATGCTCGGAGGCCTGCGCCAGTCTGCCTGCGCCGTGCCCCAGCCTGAGGTCCCAGTGCAGAGCAGAGTGGGCTGGGCAGCCTGGGACCGGCCCCCGCTGAGGTTGAAATCTCTCCTCGCTGTCACTTGAAGGAGGAGCCCAAAGCTCAGAGGTGGAACCACTTGCCCACGCAATGATGCTGGGGGGAGGCCTGGGACCTCTCAGGGCCTGGCCCGGGTGGCCCTGAGGACTGTGCTTGTTCACCAGTTTTGCCTGTGCGGTGACCTAGTGGCCTTGGGAGGTGACCTGGCTTTCCCCGCCCCCTGGACCTCCTGTGTTTAAGGGTGTCTGGTCCTCTGTGCTGGGGGAGTGAGGGAATAGCCGGGCACAGAGAGGCGCAGGGTGCCTTCTTCCGAGTCTCACTGTCCTCTCAGAGAAACCTCGGGGCTCTGTGTGGCTGGGAATTGCGAAATCTGCAGGAATCAGGACCAGGGAGAAGGGGACGAGGCGGGGGAATTGCTGGCCTCCTCCCAGGCCTCGTCCAGCCCCAGATCTGAAACTGACTTTGGCTGAGAGAGAGGACACCAGGCCAGCCAGGGGACGCCTGTCGCTCCGGTTCCCTGAGACAGAGGGCCTCAGGCCGGTCCACTCGACCAGACTCGGGGGAGTCCCGGGAAGTCCTTCTGCAGAGGACGCTGGGGCTGGGCCACACCCTTTGGCCCAAGGGGGCTTGGCTGGCCTCTTCTGCCAGACAAGTACACACTTCTCTTCTTGCAGTGTCCACATGGACCCGAGGGACAGGGACAGGCCTCCAGGGACAGGAGCAAGGATGCCACCTGCAGGGACCCCTGCATGCCATGAGGTTCAGCTACCCTGGGATCAGCCAAGTCCCCAGGGGCCCAGAGGGCGTGGCCTTCTTCCCAGTCTCCTGAACACGAGGACAGGCCGCAGCTGCGGTGCTGACCACAGACCTTGTCCTGGGCCTCTCTGCTGGCCAGGGTGGTCTTCACCTGGCTGTGGCCTGGCCTTCTCTGTGGGGTTGCAGGTAGAAGCCCGGAGGGGACCCGTCTGTGGTGGCGCCTGTGTTCAAGCCGCGTCCGTCACATCAGTCTGATCTGAAAATTATACAGCAGCACCAACAGGGGTGTGAGGCTGCCCGCCCCACACTGGGCGCAGGCCCAGTCCTGGAGCTCTGCTGGAGGCCGGGGGGGGGGGTCCCCCTGAGTGTGATGACTGGACGTGAGCCCAGGTGGCGGACTGAGCCCTGGAACCTGGCTCCCGGAGCAGCCTGGTCTTGCTTCCAGCAGGATCTACCTGCATCCTTGGGTCCTGTTCCCAGAAACTGCAGGAGCCTGGGGCCCCGTGGAAGGCAGCCGGGCAGGAGTGTGTGTGTGCAGCAGTGTGCCCATCTGTGGTGTGGGAAGACCCCCGGGCACACGCTGGCTCCCCACTGCCCTGTCCCCGCACACAGGTGACCCTGCAGGTTTGCTGAGGCACTGGGCCCACCAGCCCTGGCCCAGCAGGACGCAGGTTGGGGCCCTGGGGGTGCGTCGCTCAGGAGAGCAGGTGATGCTGACCCAGGAACCCCACCAAAGACGGCTGCCCAGGCCTTTCTAGGGGGTGGGGAGAGCAGGGTGGGCAGAGTCTCATCTGTCCAGAAGTAGTCTCAGATGCATCCAGCTGAAGGGGGCTTGGTCCCCTCCTAGAAGAGTCAGAACGCCCCCCACCCCGTGGGGGAAGCGAGTCCCCCCGCCCAGCCCCCGCCCAGCCCCGTCTGCGGTCCCTCGACAGGTGCAGACTCAGGGCACCCATCTGGGTCATCTGGACCTTTGTGAAGGATGCGTGTTCAATTAAGCCCGTGCCGTCTGGCCTGGCGCTCTCCCGGCGGTACAAGAGGTAGCTCTCAAGGCCTCTGCTGAAGCACCCTCCTGCAGACGGTGCAGATGTCTGCCTGGCGGGCCAGGGCGGCCGCTCCACCACGGGGTCCTGAGAGGGTCCCACTCAGTACCAAGCCACAGGCCAGTGGGAGGGAGTGGACCCACACCGAGGAGAGCCGAAGCAGTGGCCTGCTTTCTTTCTGGTGTCATTGTAGAATGGGGGACTCTGAGTGGAGAGGTTTCTCTAGCGAGCATGTCTAGGGCCACACAGAGCAGCAGCTGGGCACCAGGTCTGCAGACCTGAGCTTCAGGGTCTCCAAGAAGAGCAGATGGGAAGCCCCTTCCTGGTTCCAGAGCCACCGTCAGAGGCCCTGGAGGGCTTTGTCCCCAGCACGACGCCTCCTGCTGCTGTCCTGAGATGCTGGACCACAGGGCGGAGAGCAGAGCTGAGCAGGGTGGGAGGCAGGCTGTGTGTTTAGAACAGTCCCCTCAGACTCTTCAGCAGCCCAGCAGAGGACCAAGCCACCCAGACACGGCAGACCCTCCGCAGCCCTGGAGCCAGCTCCCAGAGGGGTTCTGCCGTCCTCCGTGATGGGCACCTCCATCCCAGGAGGCAGAGGTCTGTTGGTCACAGCCTTCAGACATGGCAGCAGGAGGAACCAGGCCCGGTCCTCTGCTCTGGGCTGAATTAGAGGCAGAGACTTCATCCAGGCTGCGTGGCGGGTGCCTGCTTCACCCTCTGTCCAGGATGCTCAGTCAGGAGGGCACACTGTTCCTAAATGACAGGGTTTACAGGACAGCCAGAGTCTGACTGTGGCTCTGGTCATGTGTGGGGCTCCGGAGCCCCTGTTCTGCTTCCAATGTCCAGGCCAGTCTGGTCTCGTCTGCTAATTAGAGCAGGAAGTTTCCGGATCATTCCGGCAGGAGCACGAGCTTGGCCAGTTGCCCTCATGTGCTGTGTGTAGCCCATGGCCGGGAAAGTTCTCCACACTCCCCACCCGCAAGCCTTTCTGTAGAAAATGCCAGATGCCACCTCACCTCCACTCTCCAGCACTGCTGCCCCCAGGCTGGCCAGCCCCAGGCTTCCGGCTCTCCTGTTTCCCTTCCCCTTCCCCGTGTGCCTGTCCTGGCCCTGGCCTGAAGCTGTGCACGCTCTCTGCTTCCATGTACTGACCTCCTGCAGCCTGGGCCCTGCACTCTCCCCCACCCCACCCCCAGGGTCCTCTGAGAACCCGTCCCCCCACAGAGGCCTGAGCCCACCCCTCCCTGCACAGAGGGTGTCCCCTGGATTCCAGATTCTGAGGAGCATCACATTCCACTTGGATTCACAGCTGGAGTCTGCAGCGCGCGCGGCCTGGAGCCCTGCCCGGTCAGCATGACCACTCCTCTGTCTGCTGCTCTTTCCTGTGCTCCCCTGGCTACCCACCTACAGCCCAGGAGGGCTCAACCCTGAGCCCGTGGGCTGCTGTCCCTGTGAGAGAGGCCGTCCACGGCCTCTGGGTGAGCACCGCATACCCGCTCCCAGCCTTGCTGGTCTCTCGGGCTCAGCCGTGGGCTCACCTGCCGCCTATCCCTGGTGGAATGTACCCTGCACCCGTGGACTGCAGCAGCATGAGTTCCACACGTGGCCCTGTGGTTCCCTGACACCAGGGGCGTTCAGTGAAGAGCTTCTGTCCCACGAGTGCCCCCACTCTCTCTCCCACCAGGTGACATGGTGACAAGCATGCCAGCCATCCACCAGGAGATGGCCCTGCGCTGGGGGCCAGAGACGGAGCAGAGGACCGTGCGCCGTGGGTGGTCGTCTGAGGAGGCAGGGGAAAGCTGCTCGTCCTAGAGACAGCTGGACACAGTCCACCTGGACCTGGACATCAGTCCCTGTTGGCTGACAGTGGAGGACAGATCCTCAGGGTGGGTGGGGCAGCACCACCCACCAGCCTCCCCGCCCCTCCCGCCACAGGAACCTTGAAGGTAGTGGATTTGCAGGCCCAGGGATGAGGTGCAGGCCCAGGGATAAAAAGGTCACTTTTCACAGAGTTTAAGGGACACAAACCTACAGTGGCTTAAAAGCCACAGCCATGACCACGGGTGGCTCTGACCCCGACACAGGCAGCTTCGGCAGTGGGTGCTCCTGTTTTGGCGGAACAGGAAAGCCAGTGCCAACCACCGGCTGAGGTGACACAGGTGGGTGGAGCTGCAGGATGCAGCCCTCACGGCCAGGTGGGTCAGGAGAGCTGGCACCTGGGCTGCCCGCCCCCCAGCCCAGGGCTCACTTGGCCACCTGCAGCCAGCGGCTGTGGTGTGTTCACCCAGGGTGCTGGCAGGTCCCACACAGAGGAAAGCCACTCTCCCTCTGTGTTTCTGTCTCAGCTCAGCTCTGTTGTGTTTTCCAAGACCAAGGTGATAAACATTCCCCAAGAGGCTCCTGCCGGCCCCGCTTGTACCTCATCCCTGTTCCTGCACCTCATCCCTGGTCTTGTACCTCATCCCTGGTCCTGCACCTCATCCCTGTTCCTACACCTCATCCTTGGGCCAGCACCTCATCCCTGGTCCTGCACCTCATCCCTGGTCCTGCACTTCATCCCTGGGCCTGCACCTCATCCCTGGTCCTGCACCAATCCCTGGTCCTACACCTCATCCCTGGTCCTACACCTCATCCCTGGGCCAGCACCTCATCCCTGGTCCTGTACCTCATCCCTGGACCTATACCTCATCCCTGGTCCTGCACCTCATCCCTGGTCCTGCACCTCATCCCTGGTCCTGCACCTCATCCCTGGTCCTGCACCTCATCCCTAGGCCTATACCTCATCCCTGGTCCTATACCTCATCCCTGGTCCTGCACCTCATCCCTGGTCCTGCACCACATCCCTGGTCCTACACCTCATCCCTGGTCCTGCACCTCATCCCTGGTCCTACACCTCATCCCTGGTCCTACATCTCATCCCTGGTCCTGCACCTCATCCCTGGTCCTACACCTCATCCCTGGTCCTGCACCTCATCCCTGGTCCTGCACCTCATCCCTGGTCCTGCACCTCATCCCTGGTCCTGCACCTCATCCCTGGGCCTATACCTCATCCCTGGTCCTACACCTCATCCCTGGTCCTACACCTCATCCCTGGTCCTACACCTCATCCCTGGTCCTACATCTCATCCCTGGTCCTGCACCTCATCCCTGGTCCTACACCTCATCCCTGGTCCTGCACCTCATCCCTGGTCCTGCACCTCATCCCTGGTCCTGCACCTCATCCCTGGTCCTGCACCTCATCCCTGGGCCTATACCTCATCCCTGGTCCTACACCTCATCCCTGGTCCTACACCTCATCCCTGGTCCTACACCTCATCCCTGGTCCTACATCTCATCCCTTGTCCTGTACCTCATCCCTGGGCCTGCACCTCATCCCTGGTCCTACACCACATCCCTGGTCCTACACCTCATCCTGGTCCTGTACCTCATCCCTGGTCCTACATCTCATCCCTTGTCCTGTACCTCATCCCTGGGCCTGCACCTCATCCCTGGTCCTACACCTCATCCCTGGTCCTGCACCTCATCCCTGGTCCTACATCTCATCCCTTGTCCTGTACCTCATCCCTGGGCCTGCACCTCATCCCTGGTCCTACACCTCATCCCTGGTCCTCCAGTAATCCCTGGGCCTGCACCTCATCCCTGGTCCTACACCTCAGCCCTGGTCCTCCAGTAATCCCTGGGCCTGCACCTCATCCCTGGTCCTACACCTCAGCCCTGGTCCTCCAGTAATCCCTGGGCCTGCAGCCCGAAGTTCCAGGCAGAGAAGGGGCCCGGCAGAGGTGCGCTCCCCAAGATGAGGGAACAGCTGGCCGGCCTTCGTCCCTTGAGGCACTGCTTTCCCTGCCCTGCATAATACAGGTAGCTCTGGGGGACCAGGCAGGCCTGGAGGGGAAGATTCTGGTACAGGAGACTTTTCGTTTAGAATGTGGGAGTTCAGAGCTGATTCGCCTCTGTGAAGTTGTGTGTTCCAAGAGGACATTGGCAAGAACTAACAGACTGACCGGTGTGAGGGCACCCTTGACGCCGCCGAGCTGCGGTAGCGATCTTCTGTTAGCAATGGAAGCATCGTCCCCCAATTACTCAAAATCATCTCAGGATGATAAGCATACAATATAAGTATTTTATAGGTGTAATTCAATTAATCTCCAAAGAAAAATATCTGTTGGATGCGTGTAAACATACTGGTTAAATTGTACGTCTTCATTCCTTCCACTCCAACGACGGAGACTGTGAAGAATAGACTATAAAAATTGCACCAAAGAGCTTATTCTTTTTTTATCGTCTGTCAAATTATTGTTGCAACGCCCATGGCTGGCGGTGAAGCACCCGGGTCCAATGCTCGCTGGCGACGCAGCACCACGTGTGGGTTGGCATTGAGTTTAGGTAATGTACCAGAAAACACTGCATGAAAACACTAATTTCCTCAATATATATCAGCAGACATCGTGTTTACCAATGAGAAGTGAAGATGTTTTTAAACAGTTTGTTAACTCCAAGTCCTGGCCAGACTGCAAGCGTCTTCTCTGGCTTGAGTTGGAACCGGGGCCGGGGTGGGGAAGGGCTGGGCTGCTCTGTTCCAGCCCAGAGGTCCCTGGGGATGTCCCAGATCCTGTGGCCATGACCTCAGGTCCACCTGTGACTTACGTTTGGGGCACCTGCAGCTTTCCTAAGGTCAGGTTGAGGCAGTGCAGTGTCCCCCCTCTGCTCCGTGCCGCCTGCCAGGCATGGCAGCACAGAAGGCCACTCTGCACCCGGTCACCCTCAGCTGGTCCTTCTCTGCAGGGAGAGGGGGCTGAGCTAGAGGGCATTGCAGGCTGTCGAGCAGAGAGCTGGTGCAGTTTAATTTATCTGGCCTATAAAAATAAAATCAAGGGAAGAATGAGATGTGTTGTTATCGGCCTTAGATGACACTGGCATTCAAACATTTTATTATCTTATTGTTGAACGGCGCCTCCAGCAAGAGCCTCTTTGTCTCTCATGCTGCTCTTGGGAACCTGCTCTTGAGTTTTAAGGCGTGATTGTTGTCTGAGAGCGTGAGGGAGAAGTGGGCTGCGGGGCTGGGCTGCGGCCCTCGGGTCGAGGCCCACTCGGGCCTGCCCCCACTGGGTGGAACAGGAGTTTTACTCAGTCTCTTTCCTTACATCTCGCACCGCGTCCCTGAGGTTGGATGGCTTCATCCTGGTAGCCTTTTAAATGTCTGCATGGACCCTGCAAAACAAGCAAGAAGGCCGAACTCGGGGTGCCCCATGACTCCCACCCTGCCCAAACCTCCATCACGGGTGCCAAAGGCGGCTGCAGCAATTCTACTTCGTGGCTGCGGACGGCCTTTGGACTCATGCCTGTTGGCATTCAGACGTGGGCAGGTGGCCCAGCCCTCTGGCACCTGGAAAAATGGGTATTAATTCAACAACCACATATATATATATATATATATATATAGAGAGAGAGAGAGAGAGAGAGAGAGAGAGAGAAAAGCCACTGGAATCATGGGCATTATGAAACACTTAACAGCAGCGGATTGAAAAGCAGGTCCCCAAGGGCACTTCAACCAGAGCCGGCCCCCAGCTCAGGGGACCAGCCACGTCCTGCAGGACCGTGATGCTGCCTCACCACGTGGAAGGCCGGGGTCCCCTTCCAGGTGCTCATTTGTCACTCACTGGGGACAGCCTTACGGCCCCCAGAGCAGGTCCGACTGGGATATGCTAAAGGGTCTGGGCAAAATGGTGAAGTCGTTTCTCCCCGTCATTACTTAGTACTTTAAGTACGTCTTGTGTACTTCCTATGTATTACTAAAATAGAACTTTCCAGGAAAGGGGACGCACACCTGAAATCCCAGTCACTCAGGAGGCTGAGACAGAAGGATCGCAAGTTCAAGGCCAGCCTCCCAGCAACTTGGTAAGACTGTTTCAAAAGAAGAAGAAAAAGGCTGGGGATGTGGCTCAGTGGTTAAGCCCCAGGGTTCAATCTCCAGTACCAAAGAAAAGTAAAATCAATTCTGTGAGGTTCTCTCGGGGTGTGTGTGTGCAGAAGTGTTGAACTTTTATAAAATCCTAAATGAGGAGATGACATCTTTCCTGATGTCATTCCCAGCACATCTCCTGGGATTGTGTGGCCCATCAGATGGGGTCTTTCCACCGTGCACACCATGTGGCCTCTGACAATCCTCAGCTCCGCCAAAGCAGGGTGAAGGCGCCCCTCACAGTCTGTGGCGCTGTGTACACAGAGGCCTAACCGCCGTGGCCCAGATTCCCCAGGACCTCGGGCTGTGTCATGTCCACTTGGGTCGTCCTCGCCAAGGGACTGTGCCTTGCTTCTGAGGGGCAAGGATGCTGCCAAGCGCCCTGCACACGGGGCAGCCCCAGCAAGGTGCCCACAGGGAGTCAGGGAGCTGCCAGGCCCCGCCGTCCCCCTGTACCACCCAGCCACGTTCCTGTTGCTGCAAATACGGGAGCAGAGGCTCTCAGGCTCTAGAGAGGAGGCCAGTTCAACACATCAGCTGCCGCGGCTTGTCTACATCCATGAGCTTGTTCCACTTTCTTCCACCCCATGAGAAAGTCCTGTTGCGACTTTAATTTCCCAGATGCAGAAGCTGGAACACGGACAATTTACAGCGGAGCCCAGTGCCACCAACGCCACGGGACTGTAGCCACGTTCCCGGAGCTCCTTCCCTGCTGAGCGCCACTTATACGCAGCGCACACACCAGCGTGGGCAAACGTGAATCACCACATCAAGTGCTTGTTCGAACATTTTATGACAAGATCCAGGAGATTCATTTTAGAAATCTTTTTTTCAAAAACTGGACTGATTGTTTTATTTTTAAAGGATTAGGATGTTGCTAATTGCCTTTATATTGATCTGTGGCTTCTGGGGGGACATCTGCATGCGTAATTGACCCGTGAGACAGCATTTTAAAAGAAACAGAGGACGTCTGAATTAAAAGCTGTCCCCTAAGGACTTCAGCAAATGCAATGAATTGGTAGCGATGGATTCTGTTTTTTCTCATCTCAAGTTTCTAGGGATATTTTTTGCTCTATATCACCGAAAAAGAAAGCATGTGGCATTAACATCGCATTTTCAAGTTATAAAAATCGATTGTTCTGAGTCACAGGACGACTGTGCTTACTCCACATGTGTGTTCCTGTCCCTGTGGTGGGGACTGATACGTAGCAATAAAGATCCACCCCCACCTTTTTTTTTTTTTTTTTGCATTGTCCAGTGTGGAGACCACTACACTAGCCATGTGTGGCTTTTTAAATTTAAATTTGAATTTAATTTATTTGTGATCAAATAAAATTTAAAACTCAGTTCTTCTCCACACTAGGGACCACCACAGGGTATTCAGAGCCACAGTGGTAAGTGGGCAGGTGGACACGTCCGTCACCAGGGGCTGTTGGCCCCCCGTCTCCGGAGCATGCTGTTCCTCGACCTGGTCACACAGAATCAGGGGCTGCCCCATCTCTAACTGTCCGCTCAGCAGGTCGGGCCCTGCCTGGAGTAGTGCACTGCTCCCCAAGCACAGTGTTTGTGACTGTAGAAACGTCCTTTTTGTACCTTGAGAGAACACTCAGGTTTACGTGAAAACGTTTTCAGACTTGGCCTTAAAAAGGGCTATGACTTTGGGCCCCATGGACTGCTTAGAGGTCCCCAAGACACCAGGGCTGTGTCCTGAGACACCACGCAGTCTCTCCAGGATGCTGGCAGACCTTGCCACCGACAGGAAGGGGCTCCGTGGGGGCTTCTCCTTTTCAGCTCTGGAAGGGCGACTGACCAGGAAACTGTCCACCCTCTTCAGAGGGCTGGCAGACCTGGGGCACCTCCTGCTGGACCAGCACACAGAACGGGTCTACCAAGCAGGTGGACTTGGAGTTGCCTGGGGTTGGCGGAGGCCAGGGAGGGAAGAGCAGAAGCTGGCCCACGCCCTCCTGAGCCTCGACCTGCTGTGTTCGACCCACAAGCCTCTGAGTCTGGGGTGCTAGACCTGAAGGGGAGTGACTCGCTGCCTCCCTCCTGCTGTCCCAGGGGCCGAGGCTGTGGGTCCCCTTCCTCCAGGGTGCTTCTCTTGTTCAGTCCTTCCTGCAGCCCCCAAGCCCCAGGTGAGCCCCAGAGCCTTGAGCATGGAAGCACTGCTGCGTATGGGAGCAGCCTCTGGTGGGCTGGCTGCCCCCCAGCTGCTGGCTGATGCTGTGTGCACTGGCTTAGCTCCTCACAGCCTCTGGCCACTGGGACCCAGATGCAGGTGCAGCGGTTGCAAAGAAAGCATCTGGTTACATGCTGACAGGTTCCACACGACTGCTCTTGTTGGGAAGCAGAAGCCAGCATGGGGCATGGATGTGGATGTAGACAGAGGCCACACGTCAATGCCAGCCTCGTGCCTGATCCACTGGGGCCCGCCAAGGGCCCCGTACACCACGGCTCAGCTCACCACGCTCTGAGCCTGGGTTTTCCTGGACACACTGCCGTGGGTGCTGCTCTCTGGCTTTGCGAGTTGCTCCCCAACGGTCTCATGCTTCCACCCGCAGCGTACGCACGAGTCAGCATCCGCGTGTGACCACAGAGCCCACCGCTGTGCTGCACTCGGGGTGAGCCTCATCACAGCCTGCTGGAGAGGGGTCCCTTACTAGGTGCTGGGCACGTTAAACCTTCCACTCCCCCCTTCGGGTGCCCGTCAGCCTTGTGCTGTCTTGTCAGGACGCTGCAGCCCCAGGCCGGGCAGCGTGTAAAGCACCCCTGGGTGGAAGAGGACCCCTGGCCCACACCCCAGTGAGGCTCCCATCTTGTCCACGGCACTGACCCCCAAGGGGGGCACCCCTGCACACCTGCAGCACCTCCTTCCAGTTTGTGTTTTGTCTGTGTCAGGCCAATACTTGGGCGGGGGGCAGGGGGGAGAGGTGATATTTTATTTTTGAAATCTAACAATTAACTGCATATTTTCCCTTTTGTTTTTTATTTTATCTCCTTTATTTTTTTAAACAAGTAAGAGTGCCTGTGTCATCATGAATAACGTATTGCTTTGGCCTGCCTACATTGTGAAATGGCCCAGTCAGCTGATTGCTACTCACATCACCTCACATTCCACACTTCTGTGGTGATGAATCTTAAAATCTGCTTTCAGCCACACTGGAGAGGACAATGCATTGTCGTAAACTGCAGTCGCCACGCACTATAACAGACCTCGTGAGCTGATCCCTCCCGTCCAGCTGAAGCTGTGTCCTCCGACCAGCAGGTCCGCGGGCCCACAGCGCAGTTCTGGGAACACTCTGCTCTCTACTTGGAAAAGTTCAGGGATTTAGTATCCACATGCAGGGAGACCACGCACCCGGCTTGTCTCCAGTCCGTCCATTCGTCACAGATGGCACGGCTGAAGGGTCCCACTCTGCACAGAGCCACACTTTCCTTGTCCACTAAGGGACACTGGGTGGACTCCACGTCTTGATTACCAGTGGACGTGACGTGCAGACTCCCGTGGACACTCTGACTTTGGTTCCTTGGGCTCTGATGCCCGGTAGTGGGATCTCTGGCTCACGTTCTGGGTCTCGTGGGGTGGCTCTGTTCTCAGTTTTTGAGGGACCTCACGTTGCTTCCCACAGAGGCCGAGCTGATCTGCCCCCCACCCCGTGGGCCTCGCGTGCCCTCCCGTCCTCACCGCTCGGCGGTCTTGGTCTTGGTCATAGTTGCTCTACGGGACGGCAGCGTCTCGCTCCCCCGTTTGACCTGATTTCCTCCGACAGTCTGGCTCTCGCTCCCTGTGGGCATCGGCAGGTCTGCTTCTGACGCCGCCTCTGGATTCTGTGGCCATTCCAGCCTAGCAGTCTGCCCCCTTGCTGTTTGGGTCCTGGGCTGGATCAGCTGTCGGCCGACGAGTCTCCCTTCTGCAGGCCCCTTCACTGCGGGCCCCTCGGCTGCGGAGCCTCCTGGAAGGGAGATCCCACTGTCCAGTTTTCCTCCTCTGTGCTTTGGGGTCAGGTCCAGAAACCGCGGCCCAGTCCTGCACCATGGAGCGTCCCCCTCTTCCTCTGGCAGTTTGTGGGTCAAGCCTCGGGTTGAAGCGTCCACCATTCTGCACTGATCTCTCACCTGGAGTGAGGTGAAGCTCTGCCTCATTCTTCTGCCTGTGGAAATCCGTGGTTCCAACATTTGGACTGTTCTTTCTTATTTCATTTCTGCTCCACAAAATTTTGCCAAAATACTAGAAATATTAGACCAATGACTTCAACCAAACACATCAGACCAACGCATGCTTGACGCCTCCTGTGCCCCTGGCTGAGCTGTGGGTGCAGAGGTGCCTGACAATGCCCAACGCACTGCAAAGCACGCAGCTCCTACCGCTAGCTCACCCCTCACGCCCGGGGCAGGGGGTGGGGAGAAGCAGGAAGGGGTGAGCCCAGGGGGAAGGGGCAGGTCCGCTAGGAAGGGGTGGGTCCTACACACCAGGAAGGAGAACAGAGTCTGACCATGCCCCACGGGTTCGCCCATCCAGGCCAGCCTGTTCACACTCTGCACCCTCCAGCCTGACCTTCTGGGACCAGGCTCCCTCACCCAGGGTCATCAGCAAGGGTGATTCTCAGGACACTGGAAAACATTTCAAAGACCCAGAGAGAAAACATCTTGAAAGAGATATATATTTATATAATATTATATTATATATATTAATTGAAATATATATATATATGTGTTTTGGGGGTGCTGCGTATTGAAACGAAGGGTGCTTTACCACTGAGCCACGTCTCCAGCTGCTCCACCACCACCATCACCCTTTTACATTTCGAGACAAGTTCTTGCTAGGTTGCTGAGAATCCCACTAAGTTGCTGAGGCGGGCCTCAAATTTGTGATCCTCCTGCCTCAGCCTCCCAAGTTTCGGGAATTGTAGGTGTGCACCACTGCTCCTGGCTTTGCTTCTTTTTAAGATTCTTAATGGATGCAGAAGAGTTCCCCTGGGGATTCATGCCTTCTCATCTCTGCTATGAGAGGAGCAAACCCAGGAGACCCTGGAAATCAGCTCTACCCTAGGTTTTTTGTCTTATTTTCAAGGCACCTTGGAGAGAAAAACATGAACTGTCCACAAAATTGTTTTTAATTTTATGCAAAAGACCTGCAGTTGGAATAGAAACATCATTGCACAATAGATGAAGATCCTGGGGAGGCCAGGCCCCCCGAGGCCCCTGAAGCCTACTGTGAACTCCCCGATGCTCACTGAGCACCTGCTGATTATTCTAGCATCGTCACTCATGTGCCTCTGCTTAGAAATCAAAGGATGACCAAACTGAAGCCACTGAGTATTGGTCAGATGAACTGTAGAGCACCGTTAGCATGTTTGAAAGCCCAGCCAAGGCGGAGGAGACCCACTTCCTGCGTGAGGTGCCCCTCCTTCCCTGCACCCACTAACGGGATCCCTTCCAGGGGGATGTCTCTACGGTGCCAAGGGTTTAAGTGTCATCACCATAAAGGTGGGTGTAGTGACAGGCAAGGACTAGCCTCAGGGATGGGCCTCGGGGTCCCCTAGGGTTTGCAGCTGCCCTGTGCCCATCTCCCCCACAGTACGTCCACCTCCACCTGAAAAGCACGACATAGGTGGGACAGCGGAGGGGGAAGGATTTGGAAAGGTGACCTGAGAAGCCATCGGTCCATCCCCTGGGCCTTGGGATGCAGAAGAGGAACTCTGAGACTAGAGCTCTACCTCTGTCCAGGAGCACAGTGGTTCAGGGCCACTTGGACAGCAGAGGGCAAACCACCTGGGCCCCGGTCTGCACCGGTCTGCAGACGGGCTGGGGGGGCTGGCTGCTCCCCTCTGTGGAGGACGGCTCAGCCTGTGTCTGGCTCACCCGGGGCCGAGCAGTGCTCCAGGCCGGGGAGCAGGGCTTGCTGGGGTGCGTGGCTGCCTCACTCTGGGAGGAAAGCCACTGGGAACAGTTCCGGGTTGACAGGTTAGAATTGTTCACAAAAGGGCAGCAAGGACAGTGTGACTCGGCCCCATCGTGCATCCTATTAACTCCAAAGGGCGTCCTTTATGACCCTCCTCCGTCCTCAGGGCGGGGAAGCCCGGGCCGCACTGCAGGGTGAGGCTGTTTGCTGTGGACACAATTCCAAGCAGAAAATTGAAACAGAGGATGACCGGAGGAAACACTGCAGCCACATTATTCTCCTTTATTAAGTCCCGACATGATGAAGAGCCGCCCCTCCCTGGAGGTGGACAAGTGGGTGTCTAGAACCCTCGCAGGCCACAATTATCTTTATAAATAGCCGGTGAATGCTCCGCCACCCATGTTCCCGCCACAGCCCACACAAGTGCAGGGTCCCATCCCACAGACAGCACTCGAGCCCTGGCAAATGACGGCTCACAAAGCACCAGGTATTAGTCGCACGACTTGGGCCTGGGGAGAAAGGCTGCGGCACAAAGAAAGGTTAATCAATGGTGACCCCACCTGAAAACATCTCCGCTCCCACACTCCAATTCCCATTAGCAGAGAACAGATGGAGCCCAGACAGCCCTGCTGAACTGGGCCCAGGCGGGCGGCCCGGAGGGAGGGCTTCCGGAAGGAGCTGGCCGCTGGCCTCCTGCCTGCATTTGAGGCCCAGCCTGCTCCAGGAGGGTTGGGCCTTCCCGGGTCCTCGGCCCTGCCGACAGCTCCTGCTGGGGGCGGTCTCGCTCCCACTGGGCAAGCTGGGCGGCAGGGCTCCTGCCAGAGAGGGGCTGTGTGCCTCCTGCAGGACGTGGCAAGACGCAGCCACCCTCCCGAAGGACACAAATGCTCGCCAAGGAGCACCCGGTGCGACCCCTGCATGGACATGGGAACCCCCAGGCCCGACATCATGACTCCGTGGCACTTCAAAGGCATTGAGGCTGTGGCTGACCATCGCTATCCCACATCCCTGGCCAGCATCCCTGGGCTGGAGCCATTTTGGTTAAAATGCGGCAGGCGGAAGGGGCCGCGAGGGCATCCGGCCAGGGCTCCCAGTGGGAGACTGCCCGCGGGGCCATTTCCACAGCGTGTCCACCACACTCCTGCTGTGGGTGGGCAGAGCAAGAGACCAAAGCTCCTGAGGCCCTGGTTGTCCCGCCCCAAAGGCCAGCTGAACCGTGGTGCCAGCCTCAGATCTGGCGCAGGAGAGACAGGCGGGCGAGGTCCCAGCTTAGGAGAGGGTGGGAGGCCAGAGAGAGCCGGGTGGGGAGTAGGGGGCCCGGCACCAAGAGGGCCTCTCAGTGACCCCGACCGCGGGAAGCAGGCCGAGGAGGCGGCGGGCACTGCTCCCCTCCCCGGGGCCTGGCATCAGGGCGCTTGCCCGGCCGCCCTTTCCTCAGAGCCGGCTTGTTTCTAAACTATGACAGTGTTTCCCCAAATGCCCCCAAAGGGCTCCTGCTGAGAAGCTGTAGTAAATTATATGATCAAATCTATTCAGGGAATAACGCATCTCCCGTTAGAGATGTTTAAAAAATTCATAAAGGCGTAAAGACAGCGAGGACTCTGCATAATTCAGCACTTCCACTTATCCCGCTACGAGGGATAAGGACTGTCAGGAAAACGAGGGTCCACCGTGGCCGTTAGTGTTGATTCGTCTCCAGTAACGGCAAAGCTGAACAGAGGGCACACAGGGAGAGAGACTGCTTCTCGCATGACCGGAAGTCCTGGGCGGCCCTGACCTTGGCCTGGCTGCTCCATTGGTGAGGACCACTGTCTCTGAATGTCCTGGAGCCTCCCTCATGACTACAAAATGGCCTCCGCACACCCACCACCTCATGTTGTCCACTTGCGAGGCACCATGGGGCATGGAAGGTGAGGTGCAGTGTGGCAACTTCTTATGTCCCAGGGGACACAGGGCCACTTGGCCATGCTGGCTGCAGAGTGGAGGAGATGAGGGTGAAGGGATAGGGCTTGGGTGTGAGGCACCCTCGGGTGTGGAGGGTGTGCAGGGCTGGCAGCCCAGACGTCTCGGCCAAGTGCCGGTGTTGATGTGGAGTGCCGCCTGACTTGCTGCATGTATTCACGTGCAGTCCAGCATGCGCCTTGGGCAGGACTGGCATCTGGGGACGCAGAGTGCACTAGTGGCACTAGTGGACGAATGCAGGGCGTGGCGGAGGCCTGAAGCTCCCAGGATGAGTCCCGCAGCTGTTCTGGCAGGAGACAGCAGGGTGTGGCAGCCATCAGGAGCCTCTGCACGGTGCAGCACAGGGCACCCAGCGGCCACCTGGCCCAGTGACCAGCCTTGACAAGAGGCGTGATATTAGCATGATGCCCGCCGACAGGAAGGATGTCACGGCAGTTCAGAAAGTCGTCTCGAGGCGCCTTGCCCCCCTGGGTGCCTGCCTCCTGCCCCCCCCCAGTGGTCTCGCCAAGATGACGGCAGCCACAGTGGCTCGGTGCCCTTGCAGTGGGTCCTGGCCAGCCAGTGACAGAGGGTGCAGAATGGGTGCCAAGAGAGTGTAGCCCTGCAGGAGCACCGGCTCCCTCAGCAAGCTCTCCTCTGCGCTGGCCCTCCGTAGCCCACACCAGGGCCGCGATGCGGAGCGTGTAAAAGGCAGCCCAGGGGCTCGTGCATCCAGCTGCCAGTGTGGAGGCCCAAGGCAGGCAGTGTGGAGGCCGACAGGGTGGAGGCCAGGCAGACTGCGAGCAGCGAAGCGTCACAGAGGAGTGCTGCCCCGCAGACACAGCTCTGAAAACACCCTCACAGCCCTGGCAAGGGAAAGGCTCCTGGGACTCAGAGCAAGAGGCCCGAGTGGTGATCTCCTTTGTTCTCAGCGAGTTACTGCAGTTTGTGTTACAGCAGCCCAGTTCAACCAGCGACTCAGTGCTTGTTAGAGAGCACGTACAGCTGCCCTTGCCACGGAGGGAGCAAGGTGTCCTGCACAGGAGTGCTGTCTTTCCTTTGAATGGCTCCGGCTGCCTGGGCGGCCCTCTCACGGCCTCCTCCCCTGGCCACACGCGGACCTCAGTGCACTACCACCTGGACTTGCTTTTGCTGGGGCTGGGCCTGGGGGGCTCCCTGGAACGCAGCCTCACTGCAGCTCACACTCGCCCCCCAGGCCCAGAGAGGCGGAGGGTGAGTGGTGCGTCCTTCACTAGGTCATTGAGTGACAGCAGGGATGGGGGAGGGCCTAACCCCTGTGGACTTCTGGGCCCAGACTCCGAGGCCCCTGGAGCACATTCCCCAGGCCTTGTAAGACCGCCACCAGGTGAAATCAGGTCTAGGTTGTAGAAGTCAATTCAGGGTAGGAGATAAGGCCCTGCTGAGCCTCCCGGTGCAGAGGGGACAGTGGGCTCCGGGCAGTCACTGAGGACTCTCTGACTGGCGGCTTCTCCCGTGTGCATGCTGCTCCTTGGAGTTGCCCAGCACTTGAAGGTGGGAATGCGGAGAGCGAAACCCCTCTTCCGACAGCATTTCACAGAGTTCCTGCCACTCAGCATGCTCGCCGTGTGGAAGGAGGGATGACGTAGGGATAAATATTTTATTTATTTCTCTACAGAATAGAGTGTATGGAATGAGAAATGGGTGAGAAGTATGAGAGGGTGCAGCAGAGGAGAGAGGAGGTGCAAGCTGCCATGTAAGGGCACAGCCGAGGTCCACTCTGACCTCCATGCCACCCTTGTGGCTTTCAGATCCTACCTCCTCCTTCTTGATGGCAGAAGGTAAAAACAAGCCCCTCCCACCTGCTGTCCTAACTGCCTGCTCCCCTCCCTGGGTGCACCCAAGAGCACGCCCCCTTCTCAAGGGACCTGGTTGGGTGGGGGCCATAACCGTAAAAGGTATTTTAAGAGGATGTATTTTTATTCCCTTTTCTACCTTTATACACAAACGGGAGCCTCTGAGAGACATTATGTCCTGCCAGAGAATTTATTTCTGAGCCCTTGAGAACCATCATCTCTTCATTTCATGGTGACTATATGGGTTAATGTCCTCGAATGCATATGCTGTAAGGCATCTAATCAAGTCTCTGCTGATTAGTTTTCCATTTTGAAATTTTAAAAAGTAGTGGTGGCTGGAAGTTTGCAGCATTTTAAAGTATATTGCCGGTCGGTCCACTCCCTGCACAAGTGGTCCTGATGTCCCGTCCATGCAGCTGTAGGAGGGTGGAGGGCCGTCCATGCCTTTCCAAGAGCAGGTAACCATGCCTCCTCTCTGGGGCTGTAATTAGCGATTCTCTGAGCTGAGCACCATTTCAGAGGACTCATTCAGGTTTCTTGTTCTATGACCTGAGCACTTACCGACTCTGAACATTTCCTGTTGAGTTGGAGATCTCTTTTTTAAAAAAATTGATTTGTGAGAGCTCTATCTGAAGAAAATTAACTTTTCTTTTGTAATCTAAATTGCAAATATGTTTCAAAATCAACCTTTGCCTTTTTTGTTTTGTTTGGGGTGGAATACTTCATTCAAAAAAGTTTTATACTTGGAAATCAAGTTGATGAGCCTTTTACCAGTTTTTGTCAAGTTAAAAGAAAATTGGTTTGTTGGCTATTTTGGAACTGATGGCAGTCTGAAGTAAGAATGGTTGTATTTATAACCAGAGAAAATGAAGTGATGAAAGGGAAGTGAGGTGCGGACACAGTGATTGGTTACAATTGGCGTCTATCATAGTTGAACACAGTGGGTCAGCTTCTGATTGGCTGAGACGGCTTATTAGAGGAGTAGATTACGGTCTGTTCACACACCAAGTTAGCTACAGTCCACGATTCATGGAGAAAGTTTTAGACCCCTCTTAACTTAGGTACAGAGGCAGCTTTAGGCCAAAGAACTCAATTTAACAAAGAACTTACTTTGACCTCATTTTAAACTGTCTTGTGGCTCACCTCTTAGCTTTGGGACTCGGTCTGTTGGGTCTGTGATTCTGACCCTCTTGGGATTGCACCTGGTGAGAGGTGGGCCTGCTGGCTTCCCGTTGTCTGACCTCAGAGGTGGTCTTTCCTTCACTTATAGAAATGACACCTTTGTCCTGCTCTAAATTCCAATACGTACTTGGGTCTGTCTCTACAGTTTCAAAACTGTCACCTACCTCCTGTGCAGGTGCCACCCACAGAACTGGTCACCAAAACTTCCTGGTATGTTTGACTCTCATCATCCTTGATTTTTTGTTTGTTTGTTTTTAATTTTTTTAATGATATTCTTAGCTAATCTCAGGTGTTTATTTCCTCACACAAATTAGCTTATCTTGTCCACCCCCCCCCAGAAAAAGAATCTTATGGTATTTTGTAAAATTTACCCATAAGTAGGCATCTCTATAATTTATGCATTTCCTATATAAATGCACTTTTCATGTATTCAATTACTTTAATCCTAAGGAGCATTAAAACCACTTCTTGTAAATTGTTCCTATGCTTTTTATTGCTTTTGTTTTTCTGTCATGTGGGGTCTCCTGTTGTTTCCTTGAGCCACTGAGCATACCTTCTGCTTCTAGCCATGCCGGGAGGTGCCGCTGAGGGCCAGCCAGTCCAGATCTCAAGAACAGTGGTGGTTTCGCCACCTTTCACGCCCTTGCATTTTCTGAATAGTGGTGCCAGGATGCAGCCAGGGCCCTGTGCACACCAGGCCAGCGCCAGGCCAGGCTCTGCTCCGAGCCACGCCCTTGTCTTCAACTTCTCTCGAAGCTGCCTGGGCAAATCTTCCCTCTGGTGGGGCTGTGGACTTGTGGGGCCTGCCCTGGATGCTTTCCTCTTTCTCAGGCGGGCCCTGCAGCCATCCCAACAGCCAGGGAGGTTGCTGTTCACACCGCAGGTGTTCCAGAGGCACCTTTATCCCTAGAGATAAGGCTCTTGCTCCCTGGGGGCGGAGGGAGCTCCACCTCTCTTTAGGGAAGAAGGGCAGCATCTGTCACTGACACTCCTCTCTGACTCTCTCCCCTGCTGTCTCCTCCACAGGCCTGCAATCACCGTCAACTCACAGGGCCAGCCCAGAGAACCTGACCTGGCTGTGGCCAAGCCGCACAGGGGTCCAGACGTGTGGGGCCGAGGGCCAGCTGTCAGGCCCCATCGCCAGAACGGAAAGCATCTCCTCCCTGTCTCCCTGGTCCTCATCGGCCACACCGGATCCAGGAGTTGGCGCCCATTCCCGAGACCTGTGTCCCCTCCCTGGAGGTGCTGGGGTCTAAGCAGCGTGTCATTTCCTGTGGTTTCCAGCCACTTGTACCCAGTGCCCACTGGTTCCCCCCACTGCTGGGACGCAGTTGGGCCTCTCTGACTGGGCTCTGCAGCCTGGAGGCCTCCCAGTGACTCTACTTCCCACGCCGGGTTCCCAGGCCTGCTCCCCGGTGGGCCTCCCAGAGGCCAGGCTGGCTGGCCATCTCCGACTTCAGGCCCCTGTGTTCTCCCTGCGGTCGTTCTTAGGGCTGCAGGGACAGTGAAGGCTGTTCAGACACTTCCTGGAAAGGCTTCTCGCAGTGAAGAGCAAAGCCACCTTGAGCTCAGCCAGACGTGTCTGCACACACAGCCAGCAGAGCGCAGCCCTGGGGGGCCAGCCCTGCCCAAGCACAGGGCTTTGCCTCAGAGCACTGTGTGGCCACTCACTCTCCAGACACCAGAACCATCCCGAGGCGCTTGGGAGGCAGGGCTTCAGCTCACTGTGAGGTCGGCGGGAGGGAGCTGACCTCTGTCCCACAGATGACAGCAGTAAAGTCACCACAAGTGCCCGATGTCCTTAGAATACCATGTGTCCATGGCCGCCAGTGCACTGGGCCGCAGGAGGGGTTCTCCCACCAGTGTGGGTTCTCGTCTCCTGAAGACGGAGCTCAGCCAGCGGCCAGAGGAACCGCAGGAGGGAGTCTTCCCTGCAGGGGCAGGGCTGGCGCACGTGGGGCGCCCTTCTGGAGACAGCAGGACCGCTACAGAGGGACGGTGGCTGGAGTCATGGAAACACCGTGAGCTGGGACTCGCGGCCCAGCAGGCTCCATCTCTGCACAAAGCCCTGACGGCTCTTCCGGGGCAGATGCCACTGAAGCAAGTTGCCCGTCGCTCCGTGAGGCTCTAAGGGGCCTAGAGTAGGAGAGTGGAGCCCGCAGGGGCTGGGGAAGGAGCCCCCTGGCCTGCGCCAGGCGCCCGCCCACAGTGGGCAAGGCACCGTTCCCTGGACTCTGCCGCCTGGACTCCTGCTCCCCGGCCACAGGCGCCCTCTCTTCCAGCCCTCTTCATGCCCTCCTGTCATCTTGGGGTCCTGTTCCGTGTTTTAAAGTCTACTTTTCCTCCCATAACCCAGGCCAGTTCCTGGGGTTGGAGACTGGAGCCCACCATTGCCGGGTGCCTCTCCCTGAGAAGAGCCCGTCCCGACTCTGGCTCACGCACTGGAGCCTCCAGGACGCCTTCTCCCTCCCGTTACATTCTGAGGAAATGGGGGGAGTGAAGTCCTGGGTGGAGGTCCAGGGAAGTGACCTGTGGGCGCAGAGACCACTGGCGGCAGAGCCCTGTGGACTTCTCCTTGCCCTCCCCTGGGACAATGCCAGGATGGACATTCGCAGAGTCCATGTGGATTACAAATGTCACTGGTCAAGAGGAAGAGACACTTGAGCCAGGGACTTCTCTGCGGCTCTGGGCCGACGGCCACCGGGAGCCCTGAAGAGCGGTTGGGCCTCCAGCAGGTAAGGCTTGGTGCTCTGGGGGAGGTGGGTCTCACCGGCGTGTGGCAGTGCTGGAAGGTTCGATGCCGTGCTTGCTTCTGTGTGGACAGGATCCTGTGTTGTGGTGGGGTTCGCCTCCAGAGCTGGTGTTGCGGATGTTGGCTGTCTCTGTTCCTGCAGTCTCCTCGTGGTTAGGGCGAAGATTGCTCAGGTTGATGCAGTGTGATCCGCAGGGGGAGATGGGGACATCAACCAGGAAAAGAGCCACCAGGCCTAGGAAAAAAAGAATATATCACCAATCGAATCCAATTGGCTTTTGAAATGTCTGCAGTAGAGGCGAAAAGCTGGGCTAACTCTGTGCTTTCTTTGGCCTAAGAAAGAATAATAAAGTGCTCAAAAGGTTTGAAATCCACACAAGGTCAGTGGACAATGTGGAAGGGCCTCCCCGAAGAAGTGGGGGATGTGGGGATCCATGCCGTGGGCTGGGCACTCCACAGGACGCTGAGGTCATCCTGGTGCCCACTCCTGGGCTCTCTCTGGTTGGGGGGTCAAGGTGCAAGGCCCAGGGCAGCCGCACAGGTCAGGAGAGTGGAGGGCAGGGAGCCTTCTCCGTGAGTAAAGGCCAGGCGTAAACCTCCACTGGCAGGAACTGGTCACCCTCTCCAGGCCTGAGTCCCCCTCCAGGTGACAAAACAGTGTTCAAAAGTCAAAACAAAATCTTTGGCTGAAAGATGCGGGGTACCCAGGACAGGCAAGGCTGTGGTGCTCAGAGTGAGCCTCACTGAGGTCGAGGGTCGCCCGAACCTGCAACCTTTGACCCTGAAGCCTCTCTCGGGCACCTTTCCTAAGGGAACACACTGGATAGCACACGCACCACCTGCACGCCCCCATGACTATAGCAGACAGGAGCGGAGCAGGCCTGCAGGGTCCTGTAGGGGTGGGCGCGGGCCTGTGGGAACGTGCCCGGAGCTGTTAGACAATAGGGGATGGTTAAGGACCAGCACGGACGTGCACACGTGGCACACACACTCTGCACGTGTGTGCAAAAGAATCCCACAAAGAGGAGAGCTGGAGGGGAGGCCCCTCACGTGGTCAGGTGTGAAGCTGGTCAGGACAGCCTCTGACGTGTGGAGCCTGGCTGGCCTTTCCTTCTGGGCCCCTAGGCTTTCTGCCTTGGGTAGCAAGATTGCTGCCCCTGTGCCACGTCCCCGTGGGGTGGGGCAGTCGGCGGGCTGGGACAGCTCGCGGGCTACGTAAGACTCTGACTCTGCTGGCCCTGGAGCAGGCTGCCCTGCAAGTGGGGCCAGGGGCCTGGCTAAGGCTCCCAGCCACTGCAGAAGGACCTGGGACTTCAGAGGAGGACCGCAGGGTACCCCTGAACAAGAGCGGTAGAGGGAGAAACGCAGGAAGGGGTTTCCTTGTATTCATTGTGCTTGTGAATCGTCCAGGCTCTGCTCTCCAGCCCGCGGGGCTGTGTCCCCCATCGGCCCTGGACAGTCTCTGCGGCACCTCCCTGAGCACCCCGACGGCCGCTTCTGGGCGGGGCCTGTCTGCTCGGTCCTCCTCGGTATTTTCTACTGTTGTTTCTCTGCTGCATTCCACATAATTTTCAGACCTCTCTCTTCTTTCTCTTTCTTCCACTGAACTTAGCTGCTTTTAACCCATCTAATAAGCTTTTAATCGCCACACCCTCTGTCAGAAGTCTTGTTTGCTTGTTTTCCAATCTTCGGCCCCTGTCTTTGCACCCCTGTTTTTCACCCTTTACCTAAACAGGAAGACGGACTGTGTGGTGTGTCCCGTGATGCCAGCACCTCAGCTCTGTGGCCGCCTTGCCCGTTGGATGCTCTGCGGACGCTGCCCTGTGCTGAAGTTCCTTCTGGCGGGCGGCTCATTTCCCCAGTCCTTTCCCTGGACACATGGTGAAAAGTGACATCATCGTCACACCTGTGTCTCCACATAATTCCCTGGAAGTGGTGTTGCAGGGATCCAGGAAAGACCGTGAGGGTGACGTGATTGCACTCCGCTGGCAGCGAGGGCGAGAGAGGTGCACGCAGCCCGCTCCCCCACCCGGCTTGCCTGCGTGCCTGCACAAGTGTGGTCTGAATTTGGCTTCTCTTGCTGTAATGCGGCTGGGCTTCTTTCCCTACGTGAGAGCGATCTGTGTGCGCTGTCTCTTAAACACGGTGGAGATGGCCACCTTGGGCGCATGCCCTTCACTGTGGTCAGCACAAGGCCAGTGCGTTCTTGTCCCGAACCAGATGATGTCTTAGCCACTTTGCAGGCGTGAGCTGAAGGATCCTCCTGGTATTCTCAGGGGACAGTGTTCTCAAGGGGTGGAGTTGTGCCCCCAAAGAACACTGAGAGGTGGTGCACGCTGTACCCTTTGCCTTTCCCAGGAATCCACCATTAACGATGTGGTTGGCTATTGGTTGATGTGGTCGGTCTTTATTAGAGGAAATGTTTCCATCTTTAGTTTCCTAAAAACATCTTTTGATCAGGAAACATCTTGTTTTCTTCAAAAATCATGAAATCAGAGTCAGGATTAGTCCCGCATTAGTGCCGGGTCCGTCTCCTGTGGGTGGCTGGGCTCGGCCCCGGCTCAGATGGCTTTGGTGCTTACCCCCGTCCCTTGCAGACCCTGCGCCTTGTTCCAAGGCCACTACTTGGATCCCTCTTTTGGGCAGCTAGTCTGCATTTGAGGGTTCTCAGTACGTAAGAATGTCTTCCTGTCGCTGTCACCATAAACGGAACTCAGCTGACAGTGACTTCTCAGCCTCCAGTGTATAAACCGAGTACCCCACAGTTGTCCCTTATCACGTGCTCAGGTCCCGCAGCGTGGCCTCTCTTCCTCTAACATTTATAGACATGTTCTTGGTTCTGTGAACACCAAAGACTCCCCTGGTCAGCTCTGTGTGGTCACAGTCTCCCCTCTGCTTGGCACGTGGATCCGTTCAAACCACAGACTCGACTGTGACTTCCAGAGGTCACACAGCCACTCTGGTCTCTCCTGCGCTGGCCTGCTCCATTCCTGAGAGACCCTGCCGCCCAGTGTCCACTTCTGTGGGGCTTCCCGGAGCCTCGCCTTCTCTCGGGGCTCTCCTGCCCCATTTCCCGGCCTCCACCACCACATTGCTGAGCCCGTTTTCTGCAGATCTGTCTGCCTTTTCCGTCCCAGCACTGTGTGGCTTTCCGCTGTGGCCATCTTTCCTTCTTCTCCCCACGGCAGTTCCGGCCACCACTGAATCTTGTGGCCATCCGGTCACCACGTCTTTCAGCTCCAGACCGCAGACCTCATGTCCTCTGGGCTTATCACATTTCCTTCTTCATCCCACAGTTGATTTTTTTTTTCAAAACTATGTTAATCTCCCTAAAATACTAGGTCCCACCTTTTACATAAAAACATTCCCGTAGACGCCACCTGAGGATCTGGTTCTGTTTCCTGTGCAGGTGACCCTTCACATCTGGGGGTGTGGTGTCCGAGGGTGAGCACCTTCAGTCATGTCCACGCTGAGTGTGTGCAGACTTTTTGTGTCTTTGTTCCCTAAACGATACAGTGTAGCAGTTACTTGTAAACCTTTTACAGCCTTCACCCGCATCTGGAGATGATCTAAGAGTTCAGGATTAAGCCTCGGGCAGATAGCGTGTGCTGCTCTGAGCAGCCTGTGGCCTGTTCTTCACAGCTGCATCGCATGACAAGGTGTCTTCTCTGCTGGGCAACCTCACAGTGGCTACTGGTGGCCTCTTCCTTCTCAGAACGGTTTTGGGGTCATCCATCCTTCTACCAGATGTGCTGCGCCTGCTCCTTCTCTACTGTCCCCTGCAGACGGTGCTTCTCTGGGAACATCCCTGTCCATCTGAAAGGATGTCAGCAGGATGTGTGTCCCCACGCCTGTTCCTGGGCCTCCTCCGAGGCCTGGGCAGGCCTTCCTGGTTCCGAGACGTTCTGAAGGGAGCTGGGCTCTGGGCATTCTCCAGGCTCCACCCCACAGTTGCTCTTTTGTCTCATGGTGTTGCTCTGTACTCTCCTCAAGAGAGCAAGCCTGGTGTCCGTGGAGTACCAACTGTGCTGGCTCAGGCACGTGTTTGCAGGGCTTTGAATTCTCCCACTGACGTCATGCAAAACAGAGCAGCCCTCCCTCCAGGGTTGTGGAGAAGCATCTTAGATCCCTCTGACGTCCAGAGCTGAGAGCCCAGCCCTGGTCCATGTAGCCCCTGCTTCCAAGCCCTCGCTGACCTGGAGGCCCCAGAGGCCGAGGAGTGGGACCCTCAGCAGAGCCGAGAGCCCAGCAGGTCTGGGAGCCTCCGGAAGGCTTCCTGGGCTGCAGAGAGTAAGCTGTGGCTCCAGGGTCACTGCAGCCGGAGGAGCAGAGCACCCAGAGGAAGAGGGACCCCAGGGCTCTTCCTCCTGAGGAGTTGCTGATGCAAAGTAGGGCAGGCCTTCACCAGCTCCTCAGTTGTTCTAAGATCCTGAGTTGGAAGATCCCTCTTTCTCTCTCTGAATGGGGATGAACTCACGGAAATACACACACCTTTAAGTTGGGAAGGAAGGTCTCAGAGAGGGGGCTTGCTGTAGCAGCCCTTACGCTGAGCGCACAGCATCCACAGGCATTTGTCTGCACACGGGTGCCCGGGGTGCACAGGGCCGGGAAGATTCGCGGCTGCTCATTCCAGGTGGTGGTCAGTCGCCGCCCACAGAGCTGGCAATTCACGTGGTTCCCTGCAGTCACACCTGCAGCTGGCAGAGACCTGCAGGCACTCTGCACTGGAGACCATGTCCCAGCTCTCCTGTGCCCACCTCTGCCTGGGGGCGAGAAGCCAGTGGGCCCCGGGGGAGCTCCTGCCACTGTGCTCACGAGGGCTGGGGCCTGCTCACAGGCTTCTCCCTGGCCACCTGCAGGCTCAGCACCCGGCCATCACTCAGGGCTTCTAGCAGGATGGGCGCCAAAGCAGGTGTCCGAAGGCCGTTCCTGAATCACAAAGCATTAATGGGTTGTGTCTAGGGCCAGGGCGAAGGGGTTTTCAAGCCCACTTTGTGTGTTTCTGTACTTCACAAGGATGGTGTCCTTGGGCTTCGAAAGGGAAGAGCCAAGGCACTTGTGGTCCCATGAAAGCCACCAGGAGAGAAGTGTCCATGTGGTGGTGTGTGTTTGGCCAGGTCATGTGCTGAGCAGAGGTATGGCTACCTCTTTACCTCTCCATCTCCATCAGCTACAAAGACTACTCTGACTTTCTGGATGCCAGTAAAGAAAAACAGACACATCTCCTACAATCTGATAGGAAAGGAAGAAAGGAATTGTCTGGATTAGCTCCTCAAATTTTGATACATAAAATGCAGCCCCAGGGCATCTTATCAACAGGCAGATAAAGAGTGGGTGGGTTGGTAGAGGACGGTCCCCAATCTGCTCTAACCCCGGCCTGTTTCTCCAGGCCCTGAAGTGTCGGCCACAAGCAGCCGCTGCCCCATGGGCCACCAGGGAGAACACCAGCATGTGGAGGTCAGAAGCCAACGGGCAGGCGGGAGGTGCCAGGTGGGCACTGAACCCTGAGTGGGGAGCCACCCAGGCGTGGAGAGGACCTTGGTGCCTTAGGTCACGGCTCTGCCACCTCGCAGCTCCGTTTCTTGGGAGCTTCGGCTGTGTATGAAGTGCATGGTCTGGCCAGCTGATCTCCAGGGCCCTGAGCAGAGAACCCTGGGTTCTCCCCGCAGTGAGTTGCAGCAGCATGCCACCAGAGCTGACAGGGGCCAGGCCCGCGGGGAGAACCCAGGGTGCTGGGATGCAGGTCTGCTGTTTCTCCAGGCCCCGAGGTGTCGGCCCCTACTCCCGGCAGTCGGGACTGGAGGGCCTGGAGTGCTGCACGGTCTCACTCACGAGGCCGGCTCTCTTGCTGTTCCCTGAGCCTCCAAATTCCCAAAATGTCTCATCCACCAAGAAGAAATGAGGAGTGAAGTTGGGGAACCTGTGGCCGTAAGCTGAAGTGTGGGATGATACAGCCTCAGCTCAGGGCAGCCGAGGGGCAGGTGAGCCTCCTCGTTTCCCAGAGTGTGATGGACACGGGGCATGCAGGCTCCCTACTGGAAGCTGCTCCCCCAAAGTCATGACGTAGAGCAGCCTTGGATCAGCCTCCCCAGGACTGAGCCACCCCAACCAAGTTTTTCGTGAACATAAGCAAAGTGAGAAAAACAGGCCATTTGTCCTGAACTTAGCAAGGGGGTCAGCCACCGCTGTTGGTGTCTGGCAGAGACTCTGGCAGGCAGAGGCCTGGGGAGGCTTTGTGGGGCCCTGGTGTGGCTGACAGAAGGGCACCCTGGGTGGTGGTGAGCATTCACACTGGGTTTCTCTGATCATTTCTGAGTTGGACACAGGGATGAGAGTTGCAGAAGCTGTCCACATCCCTAATCAGGCCCTGGCCACTTGGGGCTGGTTACTGCGGGGCTCATTGCTTGGTGCCCTGCATCATCACTGTTAGCAGAGGTCTGACTCCCTCCAGGTCTGACTTGCAAACCTCAGACTGGCCTCCCAGGCTGGTGTGCAGGAATGGGTTGGAGGCTGCAGGTCATGATGCAGTCCCTGTCTCTTGGTGGACTCAGTTGCCTGGTTTTAACTACAGTCAACAAGATGAAGGTCCTTCCCAGAGTCTGAAGGGCATCGAGATGGCTCCCACTTCTGTTAGCTCCTTTCAGCACGAGAGTAAAGAGACTGCAGTCCACTCTGCGGTAAAGGTCGCCTACGCCAGCAGGGTGCCTGAGCCCCACCACAGCAGCAGGGCGCGTAGCGGTGCAGACACTGTGGGAAGATGGTGTGGGGCTTCCAGGAGGGACAGAGGCATCTGAGCCAAAGGAGAGGAGACCTAGGAGGAGAAGGAAGGCACTCAGGCCTCTGGCTCCTGCGGTGCTGATCCTGAGACTTAGGAGTCACCATGAGCAATGATTTTGCTGATAGAGACTGCTTCTGAATTGCTGTGCTCAAAAGTGTGCATAGGGACGTCTGTGCTACTGTCAGAGGATGCCACTTTCACAGCAAGTGACCAAGGGTGGAGTTGGGTCACTTTAGGGTGGATGGACAGGAGCAAGGTTTGGACATGTGGAATGGAAAACTTGAGAGATGACATCGTGGGGCTCCATCGAGCGGTTCCCGTGAGAGCTCGGCCTGCGCGGGTGTCAGCCAGCCCCTTCCAGGGACTCCTCAGCAGTACCCGAGCCCCGATGGCCTTGGAGGGTCTCAGCTGGAGCATTGCTAAGCCATGCAGGAGCTTGAGGAGAAAGCAAAAATCAGTAGTACTGACCTTGTCTTTCCTGCAAATTTTGATATTTTGGGGTGTTTTTTTATAAATTTTTCATATTAACTTTGATTCATCTAAATATTGCAGTGAAACATTCTTTCTCTTGATTCCTGAGGATTGGGTCACCTGTTACATTTTGCAGCCAGGTGGGTGACTGGCCCTGCCTGGCTGTGCCCTGGAGACCCAGCCTGACCAGCGTGACCAGGAAGGTGCTCCTTCCTGGGCTGAGCCACCCCTCCTCGTGCCTTATGCCACACAGCCATCCTCATGCAGGGGGCTCATCATGGGTAAGAGCATCAGGAGATACCAATGGAGCATGGAGAAGGAGCTCTGGACGTGGAAGTCACCATGAAGAACAGCCAGCCCCCGTCCTGCTCCCAGAGAGAGTGCCTGCCTCGTCTGAGCTTGGGCAGCAGCTGGGCTTCAGACTTGGCAGCTCCTGCTCCAGACGTCAACTGGGCAGCTGAGAAGCGGAGGGCGGGCCAGCTGTGCGAGGAGGTGCCATCCATGTAACCAGTCTTCAAACTGAACCAAGGTCTGTTCTTGGTTTTGGAGCATTCCCAGGTGGATAGAGCACGTTCAAAACAGTGGTGTAGTTGAGGGGGACATCACATTTAAGCCCCCAGATGAGAAAGTTGGACTCAGGCTGACATGGCGGCGGGCACTTGCCTGGGCACAGCTGCAGCCTCCTGGAAGAGGGGCACCAGGGAGCCCCACTGCACGCGGAGCACTCCCGGGGCTGCCCCAGGAGAGCCCGACAGAGTGCAGGGGCTGCACCGCCCCCAGGGCTTCCCAAGAGGCGGGGATGCCAACTCAGCTTGAGTCTCAGATGGGCGGTGAACATGTTTGTACCCAAGCCTGCCCCAAAGAGCAAGGGACATCTGTGTTTTTATTTGTGGACTCCAGCAGCCCTGGGTGTCACGGCTCTGTCAGGAGGAACCACTCTGTGACCTGGGAGGAAAGTGGGCGCCATGAGCTGTGTCTCCCAGCAGTGGTCCTCCTGGGGGCTCAGAAACCTGGGTGGCTTTGGCTCCAGGTCTTTGTGATTCCTAAGAAAAGCCTCCGAGACAGACACAGGAGAAGGGGGGCGTTGCAGAAAAAAGGGGAAGGAATGATTAAAGGGGCTCACGGCACTGTTTGATTTATGGTCTGTGGGAGAGATTTAAAGAGCTAGATAGGATTGCGTTAATTGTACAATGACTAATTGCTCAAAGGCAAACGACAGAGATGAATGCCCGTAAATATCTTCCTGGGCAAAAGCATCAAAGATGATTAAACTCTGCTAGGATTAGGGACAATGAGGCAGGGTTGGGGAGAAGTTCTGAAGATAAGGGGTGTTTCTCTAAAACTCTCCCGTCCCCGCTCCCGACGTGTCCGCGTGCCCCGACCTCTGACATTTTGCTGTTTTCTTGTTCTTTTGGAGTTCTCCTCTGTGAAAACCTCCGTCTGGTGCCCTGGGGGGTTTCAGGAAGGAAGGTGGACTCAGGACCGTGGTGCTCTTGCGACGTTAAGTGTGGCCTGGGTGGGCAAGGGGGGAACGGCCCCTGGCGGTGGGCAAGAGGACGCAAAGCTTCCGAGCATTTCCCGTGCGCTCGCGACGCAGCTCCTCAGGCCACTTTGCCGGGCTCAGCGAGGCCCTGAGCGGGCCGTGGTGAGCACCAGTGCTGGTGGTGCTCTCGAAGGCCGGCCTGGCGGTGCTGAGCAGGGCAGGACCACAGAGGCGGGTTTTGCATCTGGCTCAGGCTCGGTTTGAGTCTCCAGCACCAGAGCCTGGAGTGGAAGAGCGGGGCGAGGCCCAGCCCAGGAGCCCTAGACTGCCCAGCGGCTTCAATCACCCTGCACAGGTGGCCTCTGCTCTTCATAAACGTGGTCCTACAGAGTGTGCCACCTGCTATGTCAGTGGTGACAGGGAGGGTGGCGTCTCTCTCCCTCGGTGGCTTTGACCCATGTTTATATACTTAAGTTTGAATAAGATACCTCTGATTTTCACTATATGATTAATGCATGTCACTGGGGCACAGTATCTGAGAATTCAGGGATGGGGAGTATTGGGATGTGCCCACCCCAAGGCCCAGGTCTGGGCTGAGCTTTTCCTTGAGGGAATAAAGAAGATGAGGAACCCTGAGCTGAGTTGCAGCACTCACTCTGCTCAGTGGACGTGAGGTAGCTGGGGTCACGCTGGCGGTGCAACGCCCACCTCTGGGCCTGTCGGTGGGCTGGTCCCTCAGACATGGCGGAGCCTTCTCCCAACTACAGTCTTCCTGCGGTGGCTGCCAGTCTTCATGTTGACCCGCTCTCAATTAGGAGCTTCTGCAAGCGCCCCAGGAAAAAGGGGGCTCCTGGGTGACATTCTTGGTGTGGAGTCACGCCCCTCTTTCATAGGAAATGCAGCCAGCGACCCTGGGTGTGAATCAGTCTGTACACTGTTGTGATTTATACCACGTGCAGTGAGAACTCTGCTTGAACAACGATGGGTTTATCCATCTTTTATTTACTGGGCTGCTTTTATTATTTGGCACCTCTTTAGTTCAGCAATTAGAATATAAACTTCAAGGCAAGGCTATATATTAACAATTATAATGGGGTTCAGGAAAAACTAAAGCCAAGTGAAAATAAATGGTTACATCCTTAGGAGAAATTTGCTTCTTTGTTGTGCAGTTGGCATAGAGTCATTGAGAATTATGGATCGTTCCACCTGCCGCACGCTCTGCTCTCCTCGGGCAGCGCGGGGGACGGCAGGAGAGCGCTGCGTTTCCCATGCACTCCTGGACGAAGCTCCTCAGGCCACTCACTGTGAGGCCACCTGGGGTCGTGCATTCCACCTGGTGGAGAACGTCCAAACCGCCCAGTGTCGCTGCCCACCCACAGTGTTTTGTGGCTTTCTGCCACCATCCCACTGATACCCCCGGGTCGGGCACCACAGTAAGTTGACACATCCCAGAACAGTGAGGAAGCCCAGGAGAAGGTGGTCCCCGAGGCCCTGCAGGCTTCTGCCTCCAGGGAAGGACGAAAGCCCTGCTGCAGGTCCTCCAGGAGGCCCACAACTGCTTGTGGAGGCCCCAAGGGGCTTTGTGCAGAGGACGGTCACGGGGGAGGGTGGACAGTGCCTTTTCAGTGTGGGCACTTGGCATGATGGAGATTTCTGGTTTTCCCTTTGATGTGCGTAGCAGTTTGAGAAGTGCCCAGTACGGTAAGCCCCATGCCCAGAAGGCTCCCGGGAGGGGCATTTGGTGTTTTATTTGCCAGTATTTTTTGGTTTTGGAATTCAGAAAGCTGTCTCTGTGCTCATCAGAAGCAGGTGGCCGCAGGGCACGAGCACACAAACATCTCTGCATAAGCTTCTTTCAGGGGCTGCCCCAAAACAGTGCTCTTAGCAGAATCCCTGGACAGGGGCTTGGGATGTGGCTTTAATTCTTTTTCGAGTGGATGGTTCTGTGACCCTGCAGGTGCCTGTAAGTCAGGGGACTGAGCGAGACGTGATCTTTTCTGACTCCTCTGTTTTGCAATTCTGTATTTCACTGATGCAAAGATGTTCAAAACTTGTGACATATGCTCTGGCCGATTCTTCCCATTTGCTCTTTAGAACTGGAATCCAAACATGAGAGCAGATGTGTTGCGTGGGCTTCTCTGCCTAGGGCCCCGAGGGCTCCAGTGTGCCCACCAGGACTGCCCCTCACACACACAGAGGACAGGTCCCAGGTGCCACAGGCTTCAGACTTGCTCATCAGTACGTGGTCTCTTAGAAAGCCAGGGACTACTAAGCTGATCTCATTACAGGGTAATAAATTGGAAATTGCAATGAAATTAGGTTGATTTCTGACTGTCAAATTTTGGTTGCAAGGTAGAAAAGAAATAATCATTTTTAAAACTGCAACAGCTGTTCCTTCGTATTATATTTTAAAACCCTTTAGAGGAATTAGTTAATTAATTTTAACATTGTTAAACTTTCCTTAATAGTGTTCCAAAATACCTAGCAGTGATTAATCATGATCGGAATTTTTATCAGTCAGGATCTAATACATTTTTCCAAAAAGAAGATTTTATTACACGTTAAAATCACTTTGTTTGAATTCTTTAATTGTAGATCTTGTTCTTGTTTGAAAATACCGTCCTTCTCCATTCAGTGCCTGGCAAAGTTAGTGCAGCTCTCGGAAAACATTCCCCAACTTCGAGGGCTCCTTCCCTCCCTCCCACTCAGCTGTATCATTTAATTTCATGTGGCTTTAATGAGAAATTGTTTTCAACAGTTTCTAAGAGTTTCAGTCAGCAATATTTCATTCCAGAATAAAAGGTAATGATCCATAAATTCTTAATGCCATATTTTTATAGCCAGTAAATTAGTCTTTAATGGGTTCAATAAGTTCTGTGGTGTATGTCATTAATTGTTAATGGTGTTTTAACTAGATAATTGTTAGGAAGGGCTGTTTATCATCACCACGGGTGAATGACTGATCCGTACCATTTGTTCCGCTTCATAGTATGCACTTACTTTATCGGCTTTGTGTGCCGAGAAAACATCAGATGTCCACGCGCACTGACCAGACACTGAGTTCCGACACACTGGCCTTCCCAGCAGCTGTGACACACAGTTCCACAGCTTGGGTGTTCCTGTTTCTTGTATCAGTCAGCATGAGGCCATATGGTGCTGGGTAACAAGCCACCACAGAACTCAGTCCAAACAAGGACTCCACACCCTCACGGTGACGGCCAGTTTCACTTGTCCCTATGGCTAGACTGTGGCATCGAGTCAAACAGGAAGCCAGGTCAGACAGTCACTCCATCACTGCAGCTGATGGCCTCCAGAACATGGGTCTGGCCGTGGGGCTGAACACTGGCCGTGCAGAGAGGGAGGAACCTGCTGAAGCCCAGTGCTGCTCTGCTGCCACCTTGACTTTGGGCTTGCCGGCCTCGGGGGACTGGTGATCTGGAGCAAGCTGGGCTGAGCTGGGCTCCGTCTGCTGGTTGTCCCACCTCTGAGCTTGGCCTCTGGCGGCTCGGGGCAGAGGGCTAGCCATGGCATGCTCCTCTCATGGGCAAGGGCAGCAGAAGAAGGGCCAGCCCCACCCTTCAGGCCACCCAGGCCTCCTGCACCCATGCCTGCTGACATCGCATTGGCCACAGCAGATCACACGATGGGACCCGGGGCACAGCTGGGGCACAAATTCCAGCAGGGACCAGAGTCCTGTGGCCAAGAGAGCTCAGGGGGACAAGGAACTTCTCCTGTAGAGGAGGCCTTCATGGGACACCCTTCCTGCTGCTCCCCCTGTGCCCGGGCTCTCACCCCAGGCCCCGGAGGTGACAGTGCCAGGCCAGACACTCCAAAGACCTCTTCAAAGGTGACGTTTTCCTGAAGGTCTCAACCAGCCACCATGGCAAGGTGCCATTCAGAAACGTCACCGGGTTGGTGGGTTGTGTGCTCACCAGTGGTTTCCTTCAGACTTCCTCCCTCCCTGGGACAAGGCGTCTGAGTCTTCCCCGACCCTGCAGAGAAGGTGAGGGACGTGTGCATGGAGACACAGGTGGGGAGAACCAGCAGAGCCCGGGGCCAGGGGCACGATTTTGCCAGAACAGAAGGAGGAGAATTAGCCTAGGAGCTCCCGGCTGGGGAAGGTCCGGGAAAGCCAGAGAAAGTGGCCGTCCATGAAGAGCAGCGGCTATGTCAGCCACCCGGAGCCTAAGCAGTCCACAGGCGCTCAAGGTATGAGGCATGGGCATGAGTGCCGTCTGTCCCAGCTGGAGAGTGTCCCGCGGGAGCACAGGCCCTTGCACCCACCTTTAAAGCTTCAGCATGGAGGCACAGCTTCTAGGATGGGGTGGGCCTTTCTCGGGCCCAGGATTAGAAAGGTATCTTGGAAGCAAAATCAGTGCAAAGTTGATCATCTGAGCGTGTAAGGTTAGGGAGAGGGAAAACCCAGGAGGCTCCACTTTCTGAGTTGACGGAGCAGCTGAAAGATCAGCTTATGGTGTGTCCTGAGCACACCAGGCCCCAGCAGCCCAGGAGGGGCCTTCAGTACATGTGTGCCCAGCCGTGCACGGCAAGTCCCGAGGCCATTCCTGTGTTCCCGACACTCCTGGGAAGAAGGGCTGGGATGTGAGGGGCTGAGGGGACCCAGGGAGAGGGGCCGGGGCTGCAGCAGGTGCCCTTGGACTCATGTAGAACTGACTCGGGAGAGAACTGTCGGGAGGTCAGACCCAGAGGGAGAACCCGCGAGCCGGATGGCCACGGGCCGGCAAGACCATTGCGCACCACGTCTGGTCTCTGGGAAGCGTGGGCCTTGAACCGCAGAGCCGCAGCTTCCCCTGGCAGTGGTCGGGAGGCAACAGGAAGATCTGACGCCAGAAGGGCCTCTGGGTCCCAGCCCGTCCACACAGGCCTCGCCACGCTGGGAGGCACGGGTCTTGTGGGTGGTGCCATCCCACAACCTGGGATTCTGGACGCACTGGCAGTTCCGTGGAGTATTCTTTCCTTGGAGTCCATGGGTGCTGCACTGGATCCCAACCCCTGGACAGCATCACTCCACCAGCCACTCAGGGAGCGCCCTCCAGGGCAGGATGCAGGGCAGCCCTACTCCGGGTCCCGGCTGCCACCTCTCATTTGGAGAAGCCGGAGACCCTCAAGGCGGAAAATCCTGCTGCCCAAGGGGAACAATGAACAAGCCGGGTGCAGAAGGAGCTCCACGGTGAAGACGGTCGGGCACAGCCTCCGTCCACGCTGGAACCCATGGAGGTCTCCGAGCTCAGCAAGTGCTCACAAGCTTCAAGTGCTCTCATTGCTCTACGATATGAAAACACTGACATCATACAGCATCTAATTAGTGCCACCCAAACAGAGTAGCATGGCTTACAGACACCTGTGGCCCACGCCATCACTAACCTCCACAGTTCGGATCAGAGCAGATTCCACGGAGCTGGTACCACAGTTAGAAATCCACCTCGTCACGCCACACACGACGGCGGTCACATGAATCAGGAAAGTCTGGCTCAGCAGAGTAGACATAAGCGGCCTCGGCGTCATCCCCTCTAGTTTAAAGATGCACATAAGCCTCACACACAGAGGTTGACCACGTGTCACGGTTTAGACAAGGGTGTCCCCCGAAGCCCTGTGTTGAAGGCCTGGTCCCCAACGCAGCAGTGTCCGAGGTGAGGCCTGGGAGGGGCTGGATCCGGGGCCCTGACCGCCTCAGTAAGCCCACAGGTAGACCCGGAGCCATGGGCTATTGGGAGGAGGAGAGGTCAGAGGCAGGAAACTGGGGGCACACCTTGGAGGGTTTTTGGGTTTTTTTTTTTGGTCCCTTCTTCTCTCTGCTTCCTGGTCACCTTGAGGTGACCTCCTGTACTCCACCATGTGTTCCCTCCCATGATGCTCTGCCTCACCAGAGGCCCAGGAATGATGGAGCCGAGTGACTGTGGACTGACACCTCTGACACCGTGAGCTAAAGGGACCTTCCTCCTCTAAGTTGCTGTCCTCAGGCACTTTGTCACAGGGTCAGAAAGCTGACAACACAGCCTGGGCGCAGACCTAGACACTGCGGCCACGGAGGAGTCACGGGCAGGAGCCGCATCCCCTCCACGGGCAGCCAGGGCGCAGATTCAAGCCCACAGACTCACCATGCTGGCCACTGCTCCTGAGCCGCATCGTAGGTGGCAGATCCTAGAAGAAGTAGCCCAGGGCGGGGAGATGTCCACTGGCCCATGCCTCACTGTGCACCCCGGGTGCCTTTCCTTCCTCGGTCAAGAATTTGTTTTATTACACATAGCAACATTGACCTGTGGGCAGTCGTGTGAGTCTTGGCCAAGATGAGGAGACTCATAAGCCCCACTCCCCAGACTCCCCCCCCCCCCCGCAGTGACCTCAAGCCTCCCCTTGCCTGGTCCTGACAGCTGTGGGTCCCTTGCCCCCCAGAACACTGCACCAGAGGAAGGACAGCTAGGCCACCTCGTAAGGCTGCTTTCTGTCTCGTCATCCAAGCCTGAGACTCGCGCGTGCCTTCCCGTGTATCCGCGCTGGCTGGTGTCCCGTTGCATGTAAATCTACATTCCATTCCACACTGAGGGATGCCGCAGTCTGGCTGCGCACAGGTCACGAGCCACCCAAGCAGGAACAAACTTTATTTCTGAACTCCACCAGCACACTCCCCGGGAACTCTCCCCAACGCCACCCACGCGGCTCCTCCAGGAACACACCACACACCAACCGGAACTCCCTCACCCGGGCTGCGGGCGCACTCACTCTTGGAACCCCACAAGAACTCAACGGGAACTCCAAAGTAGCGGGCGCCTAGGCAGCAAGAGCCATCCTATACCGGACAGTAAAGGTCTAATATACAATTGAATCAACCCAGCATCATCTTAATGGCTCCTCTCTCAACCATTACTTCTGGCAAAATGCCAGGGGTCATTCCGACTCGGCTGTGGCTCTCAACAGAGGAACACTTGGTGGCTACTGATTTGGGCAGCTGTGATCAGAGCTGCCATACATATTCAAGCCTAGGACTTTAAGCCAGAGAGCTTCGTGTTCCTGGGGCCAACACCCAGGTGTGGGACTGCTGTCCCTCACGGCAAGCACACCTTTGGCTCACTGATAACTGCCAGGCTGTTGCACCGCGGGACTGCAACTTTCACCCCACCAGCCAGGTGGGAGGGCCCCGCAGCTCTGCCCCACCAACGCTCACGTGCTACCTCCAGCTCTTGGCTTCTGTCTGGACACTCTGAGTCATGTGTCTGTCATAGCGAAATATCCACTCAGATCTTCTGCCCCTCTTTCACTGGTCATTTGCTACTTGGTGAATTTTGAGAATTCTTATATATTCAGCATTCTTTTGCAATTATTTTTTGCAAAAAATAATTTGCAATTATTTTTCCCATCTGGGCTCACTTTTCTCCCTCTTAGTGATATCTTTTGTGCAGCAAAAGTTTTTGATTTGGACAAAGTCCCACAGATCTCCCCTTTCCTTGAGCAGGTCTGGCTGGTGTCGCTGTCGAGATTCCCGGCCTGTCCAAGGCCCTGGGTGCTTGCTCCCAGCTCTCTCCCTGTGGGTTCCTAAGTCCGTGTTTCACATGTAGAACTGTGACCACTTGGAGCCAATTCTCATGTAAGACCTGAAGTCCAGACTGAGGTTCTCTTAAGAATGTTGCCATGTTGTTGTGTCTTCTCTGTTCGGTGGCACCTGCACCTGTGTCAGAGTCAGGCAGCCACATCCGTGGGGCCCTCTTTGGCTCTGTTCTGTTCTATTGAGCAAAATGTCTATCTTGTCACCAAAAACTGCCTTGACTACTGTCAGCTTCATGACGAGCCTTGCAGTCAGTGATGTGAGTCCGTCTTCTCTCCTGTTTCTGGATCATCTTGGCTCTCCACGTGACTGGCGTAGCCTCTAAATGCAGTTGTCGTTCTTCCTTCAATCACACTTCATGATGGCTTTGGTCCTTTTAAGCATACTTAGAATTTGAGACTCTCTATTAATCACTTGGACATAAGATTAGAAGAGAAGGGTGAAAGGAAATGATTCAGAAATTCTGGGCTTTTCTTTTCTCAAACTTAGTCAAGAAATGCATTAAGTAGAGCGGATCCAAGAACAAAATCTTCATTGCATGGACCTTGTCAAGATTTTCTCCCAGTGGATACCCCTGCACGCCAAGGTGTGCAAATAATGGGAAAAAATAGTCACTGGTACAACATGGAACTGTGAACAGAGTTGGTACAGGAGTACTCCTGCATAAACAAACGATCCTCACAGTCAGAGAATGAGGGATTCATTAGTGAATATGAAGTGGTGGGGTACAGTCAGAATCACGCTGCGTATGCCGTCTCCTCACACCGTTCTCATTCCCTTGTCAATCACTGGCGGTGTTGTCGGAGCCCATCCAGCACCTAGCACATTCTCTGAGGCATGACACACCTGGAATGTTGAATTAAGCACTGAACATGTGCATGTTCAGTAGTCCAACCTACTTTCTTCATTTATTCTGCAGTGATTTTTAAATAAAATTCACGTACTGTGAATTTAACACACTGAAGCTATAAAATCCCACGCGGCTTGTTGGTATGCAGAGGAAGCATGGCTGCTGACCCCCGAACACCCCATCATCCCCTAAGAAGCCCCAAGCTCACCCCCCGCCTCGGGCAGCTGAGTCCCTACTTTCTGTCTGTGTGAATTGCCTGTTTGGGGCAGTTCATCTAAGTGGAACCGCACAGTGTGGGAGGGTCTGGTCGGTCACTCTGAGTTATCATGTTACAGAACCCATCCACCTTGCAGCAGGTGTTGCACTGCGTTCCTTCTGTGACCAAAGAATGTCTTAGTCAGCTTTTTCATTGCTGTGACCAAAAACCTGACCACAACGATGTAGAGGAGGAAAGGGTTACTTGGGGCTCACAGTTTCAGAGGTCTCAGTCCCTGGACCTAAGGTGAGGCAGGACATCATGGTGGAAGAGCATGGAGAAGGAATGCAGCCCAGGACATGGCCACCAGAAGGCAGGGGTGGGCGGGGAGCTGGCTCGCTGATCACCAGGACAAATTATAAACCCCAAAGCCCCACCCTCAGAAACCTTCCTCCTTCAGTCAACTGCCTACAGTGACCACCCAATTACCCCGTCAGTGGATCAACCCACTGGTCAGCGCTACCTCTCATAAACTCATCATTTCACATTTCAACATTCCTGCGCATGAGTTTGGGGGAACTAAACCATAACATTCTGCTCCAACCCCCAGGAAGCTCAGCTCATCTCACAATGCAAAATGCCTATAGCCCGTTCCCAAGGGTCCCCATGACAGTACCAACGGCTCCAAGAAGTTCACGTTCAGACTCTCATCTGAGCCTCAAGGCAGCTCATGGACATTTCCCCTGTGAAGACCAAAAGCAAGTCACATACACACAGTATATAAAGGCACAAAGTAAACACTCCCTTCCACAGAGAGAAACGGGGAGTAGGGGGAAAGGACAGGACCGAAGCAAGACCAAGATCCAGCTGGGCCAACCTTCCTGTAGCTTCGTGTCTAGCAGCTGGGGCACGTGGCGTTGTGTTGTTCACTCCAAAGGACTGGGTAGCTCCGCCCCATGGCCTTCTCTTGGCTCCTGCAGCTTTCCTGGGCAGACTTCCCATGTTCCTGGCATCTCTTAACCTCGGGGGCCTCCATTTGGCTGCAACTTCCTTCGCACATCTTCATGCACCAGCCTCTCGCAGGCAAAATTCAGGACTCTACCCCTGCTACATTTTGGCAGGCCTCCAAGGCCTTCCTTTAAAATTGTGGTGGAAGCCTCCCTGATCTGTGTTCTGCATCCCTGCTGAACCAGCACCATGTGTTGACACCATCTCTGGCACACTTGAACCTCCTGGGATCATCACTGTAGCATCCTACAGGGCAAGTGAACATGCTGGAAAATTTTCCTAGCCATCCCCCACCCCATGAAAACAGGGTGCCCCACTCTTCTCTTCTCAAATGAATCTTTACTTTTAAACCCTTGAGCCTGAGATGGATGTGATCTTACCAATTCCTGAGATGTCCTCAAGCCGTCTTTTCTACTGTCTCTGTGCAAAGTACTTAGCTCTCTTTAGTGGCTACAATGACTTTGACAACCACAACTTCCTCTGCTCCATCTTTACATGAATTTTTCTGGCCAAACTCCCAAGTTTTCCAATTCTTTTGGCTTAAACTTCTGTGCCTGATTATCTCTGTAAATTTGGATAAAAGCTGCCAGCAGTATCCATGCTGCCACTTGAATGCTATGCTGCCTTTTGAAATTTCCTCCATCAGATGAACTAGTACATCACTTTAAATTCAGCCTAACACAGTGTCAGGACCCGTGCAAAATATAGATAACCTCTTTGCCAGAACATAGTGTGAGTAGACTCTAGTCCAACTCTCAATAGTCCAACATTCCAAAGCTTTTACAGCTTGCATCTCTAAATTATCAAAAATCCTGCCCCTGCAAACTAGCTCCAAAAGTTTCTGAATCACATGGCCAAATTAGTCCCAGCAACAGCCTCACTTCTGGTACTAATTCTGTTTTAGTCAGATTTTTTATTGCTGTGACAAGAACAAGATAGAGGAGGAAAAGTTTATTTTGGCTCATGGTTTCAGAGCTTAAGTCTGTGATCAGCTGGCTCCGTAGCTCTGGGTCAAGGTGAGGGAGAACATCATGGTGGGGGGGTGTGGAGGAAAGTGCCTCAAGACATGCAACCAGAAGGCAGGGAAGCCCTGCTCACCAGGGACAAAACATGTACCGCAGAGCACACCCCAGTGACCTACTGTCTACAGCCAACTTGCCTATAATTCCTACAATCACCACCCAATTAATCCACCAATTAGGTGACATCTCTCTTACTCTAATCATTTCACATTTGAACATCCCATGTTGTCTCACACATAAGCTTTTGGAGGACATTTCATATGTAAACCATACCAATAATATTCTACTTGTGAATATACTAGATTTTGCTTGTCCGCTGATCTCAACTAATGGACATTTATGTTGTTTCTACTTTGGGGGTATTATAAAAAATGCTGCTATAAATATATGCACATGGATATTTGTTTAGACATGTTTTTAATCTTCTTGGATATATACCTAGAATTAAAGTTTTGGATAACATGGTAAACATATGTTTAAATTTTTGAGGAACTGCCAAACCATTTCCCAAAGCAGTGGACACATTTTGCATTCCCGCAAGCAAAGAATTTAGGTTCCAATTTTTCAACACTTGTCATTATCTTTTCTATTATAGAGACTTGGCAAATATGAATTCATATCTCACTGGATGTGATTTGTGTTTCCCTAATGACTAATGATATTGAACGTACCTTCACATATTCATTTGTCACTTGTAGGTATTTTTTTTTGAGGAAATCCTATTTAAATCTTCAGATCATTTTTAAAATTAGATTGTCTTTTTCTTGTTGAGTTGCAAGAGCATTTTACATAGACTGGGTATTAGACTCTTATAATATGGTATACTCTGAAAATGTCTTCTCACATCCTGGAGATTGTCTCTTCATTTTCTTGTTGGTATCCTTTGAAGTGTAAGTGTTTATAATTTCATAATATTCAGTTGATTTATTTTGTCTTTTGCTGCTTTTGTTTTTTGTGCCATATTGAAGAAACCATTGCCTTATCTAAGGTCATTTTTTTTAAAGAGAGAGTGAGAGAGAGAGAGATTTTTTTAATATTTATTTATTTTTTAGTTCTCGGCGGACACAACATCTTTGTTGGTATGTGGTGCTGAGGATCGAACCCGGGCCGCACGCATGCCCGGCGAGCGCACTACCGCCTGAGCCACACCCCCAGCCCAGACCAAGTTTTCTTTCAAGAGGTTTTCATCTGCTGCTCTTGTGCTCAGGGCTGTGGTGCACTCGAGTCAATGTGGCTGTGGTGAGAAGCAGGCGTCCAACCCCGTTTGTAGGTGAGGCACCGTGTTGAAGTCCATTCTTCCCCTCGACCTGTCTTAGCATCCTGATTGACACCTTGACCCTAAGTGGGGTTCATTCCTGGACTCTGTCTCTTCCATTGATCAGAGTCTATTCTTATGCCAAAGTGATATTGTCTTATTTATTTTTGCTCTGCTTGTTTTTTATTTTATTCTTTCTGTACTTGGAATTGAACCCAGGGGTGCTCTACCACTGAGCCACATCCCCAACCCTTCTTTATTTTTTTATTTTGAGACAAGATCTTGCTACATTGTTCAGGCTGGCCTTGAACTTGTGATCCTCCTGCCTCAGCCTCCCGAGTATCTGGGATTACAGGTGTGCATCACTGCACCCTATTTATTTTGCTCTGCAGTAAATTTAGAATTCAAGAACTATAAAGTGTTTCTTTTATTCAGGATTTTCATGGTTATTCCGGGTTCCTTGCATTTACATGTGAGTTGTAGGATCACCTGGGAATTTCCACAAAGACTCCAGCATGGACTTTGGTACTCATGGCACTGAATCTGGGAAGTGCTCACATCCGAACCCTGTTTCTCCTTCCAGTCTAAAATCGCGTCTTTTCAGTTATTTAGATCTCCTTCAGCTTCTTGCAGTGATGTTTTGTAGTGCACACATTTCTTACTTTTTTTGCTAGATTTCGGCTAAGTGTTCTCTTGAGGCTCTTGGAGGTGTAATTCTAGGTCATGTGGATCATTCCTGGCACAGCTGCGGCACGTCTTGCAAGGTGGCTGGACTTGCTGGCTGGTTCCCGTGGTTCCCTGTGTGTGATTTGCCGGGAAGCTCAGATGCGTGCACCTTGGGGTCATCTGTGAAGGGGGTGACCCGGTTCCTCCTTGGCAACCTGCTGTTCTGTTTTGGGTTTTCTGGCCTCGTGGCTGCGGCTGGCGACTCCAGGACATTGTTTCCCACCTCCTCTCCTTGGCCTTGTCCAGACCTGTGGAAAGTGTTCAGCCTTCTGCTCTGGCTGCCATGTCACCTGGGTTTTCTGTGGGGCCCTCTGTGGGCTGAGGAAGGTCCTTCCGGAGTCCCTTCATGACCTTTGAGGGCTGTTGGGTTTTCCCGGTGCTTTGTCCACTGTGAGGCCCCGCTGTCTGGTCTCCGCACGTCCGCCTGTCCCTTTGTCTGAAATGCTTCCACTTCTGGTGACAACATCATCTAGCGCTGGCACCAGTGACCCTGCCTCATGGGTGAGTTAAGACGTGTGCCCTCCTGTTTCTCCTGCACCGAGAGTCCACTCCCCTGGCCAGAATGGGCTCATCAGGAACAGGAGACACCGTGGATCCTGGTGAGGACGCAGGGGCAGGAGCCCGCATTCCTGGTGGGGTACATAAACTAGCACAGCGTAGGACATCAGTGTGGAGGCTCCTCAAAACTAAAAACAGAACACGGTGCCGGCCAGCTGCGCCACTCCTGGCAGATCCTCGAAGGAATCAGAGGCGGCGTACTGCAGCCACGGGGAGGACACGTGCGCCACGGCGCCTGTTCTCTTCAACTGTCTGACAGAACTCACCGTTCAGTCCATTTGGTGTTGGGAAATCATGGGATGACCCATCCAGGCTCCTGTTACTGGTGAATGCCTCTGTGCTCCTGATTTCAGTAACTCACGTCTTCTCTCTCTGCCGTCTGACGTTGGTCATCTTCAAAAACAAGAAGTGACCTTCGTTTGTTGACACTTTCTATTGTTTCTACTCCTGACTTCAGTTGTTTCTGCCAGAATCTTGGCCATTTCCCTCCCTTTGGGGTTAGCGACACCCTGATCCTCACTTCCCAGTCTCCTGCAGCTGGCCCCTGGCCCCTGGACGTGACGGTTCTCCTTTCCTGCGAGGTGCTCGCTCGGCCGCGTCCCAACCCGTCGCTCCGGGCGTGTGGTGCTCTTGCTTCTGTTCACATCCGAGGCTTCCCGCCCCCTGGTGGCTCCTTGACCCTTCATCACTGAGACGGGTGACTAGTTGGCACATGGCTGCGGCGTTGGCGGTCTTCGGTGTTACTGAGCACTCGGGTCAGAGGACGTACTTTGTATTACTCCAGTCCTTGAGACTCACCCAGACACACTGATTCCCAAGCTTCCGTCCGTCCTGGAGCATGTCCGGTCTGAAGAGCTGCCCCCTGGAGCCGTGCTCAGCCTGTCGGCTCCCGGTGCTTTCCAAACCCCCTCTCTGCTCTCTGAGTCCAGTTCTGACACCGCTGGAGGGTTGACGCCGCAGCACTCACCGTCAGGCTGCCGTCTCTGCCTGAGATGCTCGGGGTCACTTCATGCATCGTGGGCTCGCTTTAGGGCTTGTTGCCTATCAGTGCTGTACCTTCTTGAGAGACTGACCTCTTACCACTGTGAGATGTCCACTCTGTGTCAAGTCCACTCTTCAAGCCACCGCAGCTCTGGGCTTCTGTCTGTGCCCCTCGCCCTTTCCGCCTTGGCTGGGAGCCCTCCGCTGTCTTTAGGTGGACAGTGCGCATGCCGTTGGCCGTTAGTCCTCCTCGGCCATCCAGCGCTCTCTGCCTCTGGTCGAGGGCCCTGCATGGTCACGACAGGCAGGTTCAGCATTTTCCTAATGCCCAAGGTTGGTTCCTTTTCCCCATGACTGCTTTGTTCTGTGTCCGATATTCTCAGTGTACCATTTTAGTCCCATTTCTTCTCTGAGGAGTCAGCCTGAGACTGCCAGGAACATCTTCCAACGTGCAGTCAGAGCCACACCAACTGCACTCCACTTGTACCCAGACCCTGCTCTGAGTGGCTCCTGCCACCCTCCTTGGCGCAGATGTGGCAAAACGAGATGCCCCTCTCCAGATTGGAGTTCACAGTAGGAGAAACAGTCAGGGAAACCCTCGGTTCCTATAGTCCTGCTCCACCCTGTGCAGGTGCTTTTCTTCACTGGTGTTTGAAATCTTGAATGTTCCTGAATTCCAGCCTGAAAACTTGGGTGTTTTTATAGGAAAGGCCTGACACCAACAAACTCAGAAACCACTTGTGGGGAAAGGTCTCCCTTCTGCCTTCAGTTTTGAAGAGCAGTGTGCTGGGTATGGACCCTCCCGGGCGTTTCCCGTGGCCGCCTGTGGGAGGGTCTCAGCCTGCCAGCCCTCCCGGCTCCGAGGAGAAGCCGCTCTTCCCCTCCTGGGGGTCTTCTGGGATGAGCCCTGCTCTGCAGCCGCTCCCAGACCCCTGGCTAGGTCCTGACACCACTTGATCACGTGTCTGGGTCCAACCCTCTTGGAGTTTTCCTACTTGACATCTGATGGGCTTGTTGGTGTACAGATCGACATTCTGTTCAGTTTGGGAAGGTCTTTGTAGTTTTGGCCATTACTGCTTCAGTGATCTTTCCTCTCGCTCCCCTTCCCACTCTGGGACTCCGCTGCACACTGCCCTGCAGGGCGCCAGGGCTCTGGTCACAGTGCTCTCTTGTAGCTGTTTCTAGCTGTTTCTAGGACGGATGATCTCAGTTGACTAGACTGAGTTCACTGGTTCTTTCTTTACTGCACAAACCTTCTTTGAAATTTTGGTTTCAGTTATTATACATTTTAGCCCCAGAACTTCTGTTTGGCTCTTTTTTTAATAAGTCCTTTCTCTGTTGGTATTTTGTATTTGGCAAGATATTGTTCTTGCACTTTTTATCAGTTCTTTTGATATTTTTTAAATAGCTGATTTAAAGTCTGGGCTTCCTCGGGGACGCGGCCTATCAGCTGCTTTTCCACTCTAGTCAGGGACTGTTCCTTCTCACCTCCTTGAATGCTTTGAGGTTTTATTTTGTTTGCTGTTGGGGACAGCATTCTGTGTCATTGTCCTGTGTCAACGCTGGGAAGAGCTCCCGTCCTCGGGGTCTGCTGCTGTCTGCTGAGTGAACGTCATACACTAGCTCCAGAGAGCCTGCTCTGCGGCTCGTGTCACCGCAGCGTGCTCCGCCCACTTCCTGCTCAGCACAGGTCAGCAGCACTGCCCTGAGGTGCCCACTCCAGGTGCCTCCTAGTTTTGCTGAGGCCGAGTCCTCTCGTCCCCTCAGATGCAGCCTGCACACACGTTTGGCCGGCCAGGCTCCTGGTTGTAGGGTTAATTTTTCAGACTGAAGGTTTTTGGTTCATTCCTTCCACCGTGAAGCATTTTGGAAGCTTTTATTCCTCTTGAAAGTTTGGGTTAGGGAACTTTTTTTTTCTTTTTTTATTGTTGGTCGTTCAAAACATTGCATAGTTCTTGATATATCATATTTCACAGTTTGATTCAAGTGGGTTATGAACTCCCATTTTTACCCCGTATACAGATTGCGGAACTTTATATAGCTTGGATCTATCAGAAAGTGGATCTGATGTCACCGCCTTAAGTGAGAATTGTTACCTCTACAATGAAGGAGGACTTTTTTGACAACGGAGGTGGTCAGGGTCTGGTGGAACAAGGTAGGCATGAAGCCACTTGAGGTCATTCTGGATCTGGAACAAGGCCCCAGCTCTGCCACCTGTGAGCTCTGGGCTGGTCGCTAGTGACCACAGTTGACACAGGCTCCCCAGTAGTCAGCTTACAAAACCATGAGGGTGGGGCCCGTGCCCCCTGGAGCACCTGCACCTCCCCTGCTCACAGGACACCTGGAGCTCTGAGCCTGGGCTGGACTGTCCTCCCATGCTGCGGCTTCCCCCGTTGGCCCACCACGGCGGGTTCATCTGGCTCCACTGCTCACAGTGAACCGACTCGTCCTGGTGTCAGGCTGGGGGGATTTCCTCTGGTGATCAGGTAAGCTGGCATTCACGTTCCAGAACCACTTTGAGGTCAGCCTGGCTACTTGGCTGTGTGTTTTTGAGTATTTCGAGATGGAGGGATTCACTGCCAAGCCTAAGACATGCCCCGTCCAACCGCTCACACAAACGCAGGCCTCACAGAGCAGAGCAGAGCCAAGGTCCCTGAACCGCTGTTTGGCTCGCTCCTCCTCTGATCCCAGGCATTAGTGCAAATAATGAAGTGTCAGCTTCAATCGCCACGGAAAAGTGGGAAAGGCCCTTTGCTCTCCGCTTCAGTACACACAGAACACAAATAGTGGTTTGGACACCAGCAATTTATGACAGGGCAGGACAAGGCACACAAACAAACAAGCAGACAAACAGACTTTCCAGGGTCCAGTCTGCAGCCAGCGCCGGGCTCCGGCTGGGTTCTCCTCGCCTGGCCCTGGAGGAGGGGGCACGGTTGGTCGAGGTTCAAAGACCTGAGCTCTAATTACCAGCATAATTAGAATAAGAACATGTTGCTCTCTCCAGGGGGAACAGCCCTGCTTCTGTGCTCTGGGAGAAAGCGTGTTTAAGAATTCCCATGGAGTCGCCTGGGAGGAAGCGCGACCCCATGCCGAGCCGCCAACGTGGTCTTTAGCTTGTCCTATGTAATTTCGTGCGCTGTTTGAATGTGCTAACGAGGCACATTATTTTTAGCAATGTCAGCAAGGGGATCAGATTCCTGCACAGTTGTGCTGCCTGCGGAAGTGACTTGCTTTCTAACCACTGTCATAATGCCCTCCGCTGGGGCTCAAGCCCCCCCCCCCCCCCCCCGTGGCTGCAAAGGAGGTGCAGCAGAGGCCCAGATGGCACCCTCGGGGCAGCTCATCTCCCTGTGACGGAGGAGGTGCCAGAGGCCAGTTCAGACCTAGGATCAGTGGGAGCACTGGAGGCCGGAGTCCTGAGGGCTCTGGAGCTGGGCGAGGAGGCCAGGAGCTGGGAGGGCAGCCTCGGTGGGGCTGGTGGTGGAGGGAGACCAGGAGGCCAGAGGAGGTGGACTGAGGAGCAGCCGTAAGGAATGGGAGGCAGAAGAGGCGCAGCCGCGGGAGGCCTTGGAGCTGCAGGAGATTGCTGGGTGGCTCCCGGGGGCAGACTGGAAAGATGGGGCTCTGCGGGTGCTGCTGGGCGTGGCCTCCTCAGGAGCCCAGGCTCCGTGAAGCGGCCGCTTCTCCCACGCGCCCCGGGGGAGGCGTGGTCAGGGTGGCGCTCAGGCCCCCACGACTCCACTCTCTGACCCTCAGAGGAGGATGGCAGGGTCCGCCCTCACGTGTGGGAGGGCCAAGGCTGCGCACCTAGCACCGTCCTGAACCCGGGTGCGGTGGGCGTCATGCAGCTCCTCCTGGCAGCCCAACCCACTCTGGCTTCCTGGAGGGGGACTGGCCCAGTGGGGCCCTGGAGGCAGAAGAAAAGCAGGGGACAGATGTGGCTGGCCTGTCCCAGGAAAGGGAGACTTAGAAGTGAACCTACAAGCCCCTCGTGGAGAACACAGAGCCGCTGGAGGGAGATGAGGGCCGGACAGACCTGTTAACTGGACCTGCCTGGAGGGGCCGGGCGGGAGCTCCTGGGGGCTGCTGGGCACACAGCCCCTTCAGGGGGCACAGGTTCTGTGGCTCCCGCGGGCTGCGCTGCGTGTATACCAACACCTGTTAGATAGCACTTAAGGCCTGACCGTCTTAACATGTGCGTTGACCTCAATTTAAAAATTAGAAAAAGGAAAATGATGAAAAGCGAAGCAGGAAGCCAGCCCCAGGAAGGGGGAGGCCGTGTTCGACCACAGTTTGCCCCGTGGTGGGCGGCGTGGAAGGCCTTCCTGGGTGCAGACACACGCACGTGCACAGGAACACAGGACGCGCATAGTCATGTGCATGTGGTACGCTTCTCCGTGTGTACACAATGCACTCGCGGTAGGAGAGGAATCGAGATGAGAAACTTGAAACGCTTCCAGAATGTCTGTCACAGCTTCGCTTCCGCTTGATGGGTGTAGACTTTGGTTTTGTGGATTTGTCTAGAGCTGGAGTTCCTAGGAGCCAGCTGATGGACATATAGTGATCTAATGACTCCACAGGCCGCTCGCACACCCGGGACTGGGGTGCCCTCTGTGGTAGGAACCCACAAAGCCTGCAGATGGCCCCAAGGCTCCCCCGGCCACCCTGAGGGCCTTCAGCAGGCTCCTTGAATCTGCTCTTGGGCCCCACCCGTGTGCTGGCCACCAGAGCCCTTGTCCCACTTTCTAACCCCACCTACCCACCGTGGGTCGCGTTCCCTCACATCCGGCCTCCCCCCGGCCTCCCCAGCGCCAGCCTCGCTCAGCCAGCCAGGAGGACTAGCAGCCTCCACCCCTCCTCCAGCCCTCAGAGCTGCGTCCGGCTGTCTTAGTCAGCTTCTTTGCCACTGTCACCAAAAGACCTGATAAGGAAAATTTTAAGGAGCAAAAGTTTGTTTGGGGCTCACAGTTTCAGAGATCTCCATCCACAGACGGCAGAGTCCACTCCTCGGGCCTCGAAGGAGGCAGAACGTCCTGGGTGTGCTGGGGGGAGGCAGCTCAGGACGTCGTGGGCGGAGGCGGAGGGAGGGGTCTCTCCAGGGACAACGTTCGCCCCGTGACCCAGCTCCTCCAGCCACGCCCTCCCTCAGCCACCTCCAGCTCACCCTGTCAGGGTGTCAACTCGCTGACTGGGTCAAGGTAACCCCATCATTTCACCTCCGACCTCCTCTGTCCTCTCACACTGAGCGTCTGGGGACCCTTCCCTTCTAAACCATCACACTAGCCTTCCTGCTAGTCCAGCTGACCCAGTCCTCCAGGTCCTCGCCATGGCTCTCTCTCATCTGCATTTGTCCTTCCTGCTGCTGACCTGCTCCTGGAAGGACGCAGGGTGCTGGTGGCCACATGTGGAGCCACTGGCTTGGCAGTCCTCCACCAGGGCTGCAGCAGGCTGCTGGGCTCCTCCGCCCTCATCAGCATCCCTCTTTGTGGGCTGCCAGCTGTTCCTGGTGGCTGTTTGTCTCCTTTGCTGATTTTTCCTCTTTCCTGAGACTCCTGCCCCCCAAGTCCCACCAGGGTCCCTTGCTCTCTCTGTTCTCAAGCCCACATGCTCTAGCTGCTGCCTCAGCAGGGAGACAGGAAGCGTGTGGAGGCACCAAGGCCTGTCGCAGACCCTCGCAGCACAGCGTGGGGCTGCAGTCCCCCTGCTGCCTCCCAAGGGGGCGTCCCAGCAGCTAAGCTCCGCCTCGTCACACAACGCTGGAGGATGAGCACGTCACCACCCGCCCTCACAGCGGCTCCTGGTCACCACCCGGCTCCTCCCCGGGGCCCGCTCAGTGCCCTGATCCTCACAGCCAGGAGCCTGGCCCTGTCTGAAACCCGACTGCGGCCTCCAGGCCAGTCTCCTCGTCATCCCTGACTTCCCTGAAGCCCAGCCGTCCCGAGAAGTGGGTGGCAGGGAGGAGCCTTCCCTGGGGTGGCCTGGCGGAGAAGGGGCAGTGCACACACGGGCTCCTGGCCATGTCCCTGAAGCAGGCCACAGGGGAGGGCCGCTGGGGTCCTGGGAGAAGGGGCAGTCCGGCTTCCCCAGCTGCGCCCCCATGGACTGAATGGGGCAGAAGGCAGAGCTGTAGACACAGGCTGCGGGCCTCCACAGTGGGCAGGCCCCGCGGTGCCCAGGCCCACAGGTCCCAGCCCAGAGGGTGGAACAGGCAGCACAGGCCGGGCCCGGTGGTTCCCTGGGGCGACACCATGAGAGCTGGGGGCCCCTCATGGGCACAGAGTGTCCTGCAAAGGCCAGGGTCCCTCGTCTGGGAAATCTGGGAGTGCAGCAGGGACAGGTGGACATGGGGCTCGTGGCGTGGGTCAGTGCTTTGAGATGGCCATTCTTTGGTTCCTTCAGCTGTGTCAGAAAATGATTGTAAAGTGCTGAAGTTTGTCTTCGCAAAGCCCACGTTTTATATAATGTCAAAGGGGCATCTCAAACCATGAAGCCCACGTTTTATATAATGTCAAAGGGGCGTCTCAAACCACGAAGCCCACGTTTTATATAATGTCAAAGGGGCGTCTCAAACCACGAAGCCCACGTTTTATATAATGTCAAAGGGGCGTCTCAAACCACGAAGCCCACGTTTTATATAATGTCAAAGGGGCATCTCAAACCACGAAGCCCACATTTTATATAATGTCAAAGGGGGCATCTCAAACCACGAAGCCCACGTTTTATATAATGTCAAAGGGGCGTCTCAAACCACGAAGCCCACGTTTTATATAATGTCAAAGAGGCATCTCAAACCACGAAGCCCACGTTTTATATAATGTCAAAGGGGCGTCTCAAACCACGAAGCCCACGTTTTATATAATGTCAAAGAGGCATCTCAAACCACGAAGCCCACGTTTTATATAATGTCAAAGGGGCGTCTCAAACCACGAAGCCCACGTTTTATATAATGTCAAAGAGGCATCTCAAACCACGAAGCCCACGTTTTATATAATGTCAAAGGGGCATCTCAAACCATGAAGCCCACGTTTTATATAATGTCAAAGGGGCGTCTCAAACCACGAAGCCCACGTCTTATATAATGTCAAAGGGGGCATCTCAAACCAGATCGACATGTGCGAAAGGACAGTCGGACTGAAACCCCAAACTGGGCGATTGAAGGCCGAAGAGGACTGGCTTCCCGAGGCAGTTGGCCTCTTCAGCTGTCCACGACCACCTTGTGCTGGGGTGTCCTTGAGCCTGGGGCCTCGTCTGGGCTGGGCCCGGGCGGTCCTCACCCCTCGGAGGTGGTGGAGCCTCCACTGCGACCCTGAGAGCCCAAGGTGGAGCCGCCCCTCCACCCAACACAAGCACCCTGCACAGCGTGGGCATGAATACCACAGACATCGCAAGGGTGCCGGGACACCCCGTGTGGCATCCCAAAGCTCTGCCCCGTCTGCAGGGAAGGCCACAGAAAGCGTGGGAAGAGGCACGTGTGGGATTCAGAGTGGGTCAAGGACGGTTGCTAGGTGAGCACAGGCCAGACTGACAGGTGCTGGTGCTCTGCCCTGAGGGCTCTGCCTGTCGCCGGTCTGTCTCTCCCAGTGGCCAGCCGTCCTTATCACAGGGCTTTCTCTCCGCAGAGGGTGAAGGCAGAGCTGCCATCAGGGCGTGGGTTCTAATCCCAGCCCTCGCAGAAGCCAGCTGGACAGCACACCCTTCCAATCTGCTCGTCTCCTGGCCCTCAGAAGTGCTTGGCTCTTCTGAATGGCAGATGCCACCCGAGGGCCCAGCCTGTCCCTCCGTGGCCTCCTCACGGTGCCGCTCTTCCGCCGGTTGCTCTGAAAGGCTTAGTCGCTCCCCTCTGCTCTGCTCTGTCCTTCGAGGGAGTCTAGACTGGATCACAGCCGAACCAGGGCCCCGGGAGCCTCCCCACCCAGGCTCCGAGCAGAACGTCCACTTCACAGGGTCCTGGGTGCAGGAGCCGCCCTCGGGCACCCTCTCTGCTCCCTGCACTCCGTCGCACCTCGGTGTCCCTGGTGAGGCCCGGGAGGGATGAGTGCTGCCTGGCTGGGTGGACACAGGCTCCGCACGCAGCTGCACACCCAGCCCCCCCGGGGGCCATCCCTGGGGACCCAGACAGACGGAGGGAGGGCTAAGAGGGAGGAGAGCTGGGCCCTCAGGAGGTGCAGCCCCCAGGCCTGGTGACAGAGGTGGTGGCTCCCCAACCCCCACCAGCTCGCCCAGGAGCGCTGACCTTTCTGAAGGAGCAGGGGCCTTCCCCTCGGGGGACGCGGGGCCTGCCCTGCGCTGTGGCTGACAGGCCTCTGTCGCCTGCAGCGGGCACGGCCGGCCGGGTTCCTAATAGGCCCTTTCAGCAGGCTGCCGCGGCTGGCGGTGGAAAGTGCGGGTTTGCGCTCTGATGGCCCTGGTAATGGCTGTGATTACGCCCTCCGCATCCTCTTCCCAGCGCAGCCTTTCAGGCAAGCAGCACTTTATGTCTGGATAAGACTCAAAGAGCAGCTTAATACCAGGTTCTCGGGGCCGTAATGAGCGGTTCGCGGAGAGCAGACACAGCCGCGGCAGTGTCTCCGCAGGCTGGGGGCTAAAACGCGTCGCCCGCGGCCGCACCTCGCAGTTAAAGCTCAACTTACACATCTGCCTTCACCATGGGAAGCCAATGAGCAGAGCCCGTAAACAAACGCTGCGGTTCAGCAGGCAGAGAGCTGTCCTCCGCCACCAGAGCCCGGAGGGGCACCCCAGGAGCCCACAGCTGGAGGAGGCCGGTGTCCCGCAGCTCAGGTGCGCTCCCAGGACAGCGCGCCGGGCCTGCTTCTCCAACACGGCTGTCCTCGCCAGTTTGGAGTGAGGTGGGGCCACCAGTTAACTGCCCCTGAGCTCGGATGCCCTGAATCAAGCAGCCCTGGATGCCCCGCTGGCTGGGCTCCCCCTCTCGGGGCCTGCACGGCCAGCCAGCAGAGCCCACTCCTCTCCTCAGGGCAGGCCCCACGTGTGGCCAGGAAGCAGAGCATTTTCCAGGATACTGGCCTCTGCCGCGGCCTGGGGGCCCAGGGGTGCGTGACAGTCTCGAGCCGCTTCTGCTCTCGGGAATGTTCCTTGCCTTAGATTCAGGGTGTGAGGGGTGCGCTTCACGCCGTCCGGGCACCAAGCCCAGAGAGCGCCTCAGACTCCAGGTAAGGGGCACAGCACAGCCTCGTTCCAGGGACGGCCACCCCCACTCCTGGCCAACTGGCTGCAGTGCAGGGCTTCCCACGACCTTGGGGGTCCAAGGCTCAGTGGAAGGACTCGCAGGATTCGGGAAGCACACCTCAGGACTCCACTTGTTGTAGCAGTTACAACTCGGGCCCCAGAGCCAGGCCCTCTGTGGCACCGGGGACCTCCTGTGGCACACCCTTGTGTGCACCAGCCAGCAAGCCCCACCACGTTCTGTTGGGGCTCCATGAGGTGGGCACGACTGATCCAACCCCTGGCCTCCTGACCAAGCCTCCCTGCCCTTGTGGGAGAGGTCAGCAGAGGCCAAGCAGCATCCCCAGGCCCTCCAAGGGGCTGGTCTCCCTGGGGTGGCCAGAGCCGTCCTGAGCGTGAGATTTCCAGGGTCCACCAGGAATAACCAGGACAGGCCTGACACTCCGGGATCCAAGGGCTTAGAGCTCCCTCCCAGGAGCCTGTGCACACCACAGGAGCCCACGGAGGTCAAAGGAGAAGTGGCTCACGGAGCCCACCTGGGACTTTGCATGGGCAGTGCTTGGTCATTACATGTACCCTCCTGGGTCAAGGCCAGTGCAGACCTGAAGTGCAGCACACTGAGAGCAGGACCCTGTGGACAGATTCTCCAAACGCCACCGACAACGGTGGCTTCTGCATGAGCTCAGACACAGGGCAGCCGACTGCTGTCAGTTTGAAATTTTAACTCTTCAGAAAACCGGCTTGTCACACTGTTAAACTGCTCCTGTTTACAGCGTGACCTCTGAGGGTCGTGTGGCCCCTGCTGACGCACCTGGCAGGCTGGCTCCTCAGCGGAAGCCCCCGTAAACCAACACATGCTACTCACTCCACACCCCCCAGCCTGTGCTCCCAACAGCATTTGAAATCAGCGTCACCATCCCTGTTTTATAGGGTCCTGGTGAAGTTCGAGAGGGCTATGTGGTCACCCAAGTTCACAGAGCTGGCCAGGGACGGAGCATTCTGGCAGCCAGCAGTGAGAACACCTGCAGCGCTGGGGCTCAAGGGCGACGTGGGGGAGGGCAGGGTGGCCTTGCACAACTCCAGGGACACCCGCACTTAGGACGACTGGCACGTCCCGGGTTCCAGGTGAACTACCCACAGGCCTTCCTCAGCGACTGAGGCAAGTGGTCAAGAACTAGGAAAATGGCTCCTCGCACGGGCCTCAGCCATGCACTGGGAGAGGATGCTTTGCAGCTGGGCCTCCCGGGGAGAAGGATCTGGCTAACGGTGTGCCGCTGCCTGGGCTGTGGACACATCCGCCATGCGGGCCTGAGGGCTCTTGTGAGGTCCAGAGCAGGTGGGGCAGGAGGCACACTGGCCTCCCCAGGACACGGCCCCTCCCCACTCACGCCCATCACCAGGCCTGGAACCTTGACTTTGTCCTCCTCGTGTCCCTGCGGCTCCCTGTCTTGGTCCCCTCAGCATTGTCAAGGTGGCTGGTTGATAAGATGGTGAACAGAAGCAGGTGAGCAACAGGGTCTGGGGACACTCTGCTAGAGATATGAGGTCCTTGCTTAGCATCTGGATGGCCATCTTAAGGGACAGCTGCCATTTTCCTTTTCCCGCCCAAGGTCCTTTCTGGGAAAGGCTCACCACACCCTCACACCAACCCAGCCCCTAACCGCAGCGTTAGGACCCGCGGGCTCTGATTCCGGAGCCTGCCCCGTGAAAGTCCTGGAACCCCAGCCTGCTTGGCCTCTCTCCGCTACAGGAGACGGCCTTTGGTCAGCTCTGACAAACTCTCCTGGGTATCTCTCCGTCTTTCTCGCTACCTGCCTCTTGTTCCTTGCTTTCCCTTCCAGAGGCTCCCAAGGGGGGCGTGATCCTCAGCCTCTGAAGAAGCCCGACCCTGCATTCTTACCTAAGTTACATTCCTCTGTCTTGACGACAGGAAAGCCACGTTAGCACGCTGTCCAGTTGGCAGTCCTCGATGGTGACAGCGGAATCAATCCAGGCCTCTCGCCGCTCCAAGGCAGATATTTGGGAGACCTTAGGCAGGAGGAGTCCTGTTTATCCAGGGGCTGCCTCTTGTGGAGGTGGAGGATTCCTGACCTCCAGGCTCAACCAGGGGGGCCACGGGCAACAGGGGCTTTAACTGGAGGGAGACGAGGAGTGGGCAGGGAGGCTGCAGGTGAGTGGGGCCTTCTGTCCAGGGTGTGTCTCCTTTTTCTTCTCTGTCCAGAGCATTGGAGGACTGGGACCACCTGGGGCTGGTTCCTGTAATTCTTTAGACAAATTTCTTTCTGCAAGTTAAACCTCAGCAGTTTTCATGATGTTTCCTGTCAAGGAACAGAACTAAAGACTAAGGGTCTTGCAAAGTCTCGTTTGTTCCAAGTTCGGTAAACCTAGAGAAAAGTATGTATCAGCGACCTCTTGTCCACTGGTGGGGTTTCTCTCTGGAATTTAGAGCTGGACCAACGGAGGGGGCGGGAACCTTGGAGGGATTAACAAGGGGAAGCAACCTTGCCAAAGGGCCTGGGGGGAAGGGGGATCCTCAGGGTGTGCCTGGAGATGGGCAGGATGGGGTGGTGCCCAGCAGGCCAGGTGGGGGAGGAGAAGGGGCTGGAGGAACCCAGACCTGGTCCTGGGAACAGGACCATGAGAGCTAGAGGAAGAGAGGGGCGCTCAGGGCCAGGCCCAGAACGAGCGAAACGTGGGAAAGCAGCCTCGTGCACCCTGGTGAGAGGCAGGACTCCCGGGGCTGCGGACCCTGGGTACAGACCCAGCGGGAGTCTGTCCTGAAGGGACAGACTGAGAGCCAGGCCGCTCAGCACCTTGCATACTCTGCAGAGCCCAGGGACTTCGGGCCCCACCTCGGTTCTGTTGAAACGTCACCTCACTTCCACAGGTGCGAATTTCCTACAGCATTTGGAAATAATGCCACCAACGTGTACCTGGGTGTCAGCAAAACCCAGGCTGTAGGCCTCAGTCCTGCTCCTTCTCCTGGATGTGGCCCAGATCCAGGCCCTGGCTCCGGGCCCCATGGTTCTGTGGCCTGGACTCTGCCCCTTTTCCCTTGGCTCCCAGAAAAACTGGCCTGTGCTGCCCAGCAGCCTGGAGCCTGGGCCAGAGTCCTGCCCACTCTTCTGTGAGCACAATGATTGTCTTCTGCCAGCCCAGCTCCCAGTCAGACCACACCAGGGTCCCCAGTGGGAACCTAGACATCCTGCTGTTAAATATCCTCTGCCTTGCATAGCCCTGAGCAGGACTCTGGGGCTGGTGAGGAGGTAGGGGCAGTGCTGCAGGCAGCCTGGAGCAGGACTGTGGGCTGGTGAGGAGGTAGGGCCTAGTGCTGCAGGCAGCCTGGAGCAGGGCTGTGGGGCTGGTGAGGAGGTAGGGGCAGTGCTGCAGGCAGCCTGGAGCAGGGCTGTGGGCTGGTGAGGAGGTAGGGGCAGTGCTGCAGGCAGCCTGGAGCAGGACTGTGGGCTGGTGAGGAGGTAGGGGCAGTGCTGCAGGCAGCCTGGAGCAGGGCTGTGGGCTGGTGAGGAGGTAGGCCTAGTGCTGCAGGCAGCCTGGAGCAGGGCTGTGGGGCTGGTGAGGAGGTAGGGGCAGTGCTGCAGGCAGCCTGGAGCAGGGCTGTGGGGGTGGTAAGGAGGTAGGGGCAGTGCTGCAGGCAGCCTGGAGCAGGGCTGTGGGCTGGTGAGGAGGTAGGGGCAGTGCTGCAGGCAGCCTGGAGCAGGGCTGTGGGGCTGGTGAGGAGGTAGGCCTAGTGCTGCAGGCAGCCTGGAGCAGGGCTGTGGGGCTGGTGAGGAGGTAGGGGCAGTGCTGCAGTCAGCCTGGAGCAGGGCTGTGGGCTGGTGAGGAGGTAGGGACAGTGCTGCAGGCAGCCTGGAGCAGGGCTGTGGGCTGGTGAGGAGGTAGGGGCAGTGCTGCAGGCAGCCTGGAGCAGGGCTGTGGGCTGGTGAGGAGGTAGGGGCAGTGCTGCAGGCAGCCTGGAGCAGGGCTGTGGCCTGGTGAGGAGGCAGGGGCAGTGCTGCAGGCAGCCTGGAGCAGGGCTGTGGGCTGGTGAGGAGGCAGGGGCAGTGCTGCAGGCAGCCTGGAGCAGGACTGTGGGGCTGGTGAGGAGGTAGGGGCAGTGCTGCAGGCAGCCTGGAGCAGGGCTGTGGGCTGGTGAGGAGGTAGGGGCAGTGCTGCAGGCAGCCTGGAGCAGGGCTGTGGGCTGGTGAGGAGGTAGGGGCAGTGCTGCAGTCAGCCTGGAGCAGGGCTGTGGGCTGGTGAGGAGGTAGGCCTAGTGCTGCAGGCAGCCTGGAGCAGGGCTGTGGGGCTGGTGAGGAGGTAGGGGCAGTGCTGCAGTCAGCCTGGAGCAGGGCTGTGGGCTGGTGAGGAGGTAGGGGCAGTGCTGCAGGCAGCCTGGAGCAGGGCTGTGGGCTGGTGAGGAGGTAGGGGCAGTGCTGCAGGCAGCCTGGAGCAGGACTGTGGGCTGGTGAGGAGGTAGGGGCAGTGCTGCAGGCAGCCTGGAGCAGGGCTGTGGGCTGGTGAGGAGGTAGAGGCAGTGCTGCAGGCAGCCTGGAGCAGGACTGTGGGCTGGTGAGGAGGTAGGGGCAGTGCTGCAGGCAGCCTGGAGCAGGACTGTGGGCTGGTGAGGAGGTAGGGGCAGTGCTGCAGGCAGCCTGGAGCAGGACTGTGGGCTGGTGAGGAGGAAGGGGCAGTGCTGCAGGCAGCCTGGAGCAGGGCTGTGGGCTGGTGAGGAGGTAGGGGCAGTGCTGCAGGCAGCCTGGAGCAGGGCTGTGGGCTGGTGAGGAGGTAGGGGCAGTGCTGCAGGCAGCCTGGAGCAGGACTGTGGGCTGGTGAGGAGGTAGGGGCAGTGCTGCAGGCAGCCTGGAGCAGGACTGTGGGCTGGTGAGGAGGAAGGCCCCAGTGCTGCAGTCAGCCTGGAGCAGGGCTGTGGGGCTGGTAAGGAGGTAGGGGCAGTGCTGCAGGCAGCCTGGAGCAGGACTGTGGACTGGTGAGGAGGTAGGGGCAGTGCTGCAGTCAGCCTGGAGCAGGGCTGTGGGCTGGTGAGGAGGTAGGCCTAGTGCTGCAGGCAGCCTGGAGCAGGACTGTGGGCTGGTGAGGAGGAAGGCCCCAGTGCTGCAGGCAGCCTGGAGCAGGGCTGTGGGCTGGTGAGGAATCATGGCCCAGTGCTGCAGTCAGCCTGAAGCAGGGCTATGGGCTGGTGAGGAGGAAGGCCCCAGTGCTGCAGGCAGCCTCCTGGCTGTGGATAGGCTTCGGGGCCAGGGGACCCTCCTCCATGGCACTTGCTCCACTTGACTCCGTCCTTCCTTGTGGTCTCACTGCCTTTCTTTGCATCAGCCCATGCGGGGTGCTGAGCCCCTCACCGTTGTGCGCCTACAGCGGTCTCTGGCATAGCACTGGGGTCTGTGGCTCCGGTGGGGACTGGACTTGGGTTTCTGTGAGTCTGTTGATGGTCTGTTTCCTGCTGAGAGCCATGTCGTTGGCCCTGTCTCCCTTCCGTCCTGTCCCCCATGCTGTGTACCAGTCATGGAGGCAGAGTGCTGTCTTAACAAGCCAGAGTCTCAGGGGCTTTGGGGAAAGTTTCATTCCACCCTTATTTTGCATACATATGTGGGTTTGGGGGTCAGGGGGGCCCGCTGCTCCATTCAGCTGTTGTGGGGCCCATCACCTGGAACCAACCTCCTAGACACTCCTGCCCACGGGAACTGTGGACCTGATGTCCCACTGTGGGCAGGGAAGAGGGGACGCAGGTGGTGAGCATCAAGCCTGGCCCGACTCTGAGATCCATGGGAGGACTGTGAAGGCTCTGGTCTCACCCACATCTGACTTGGGACCATATGCGTCGATGCCAATTTAAAGATTCCACACCCCCTCTATCCGTCAGTGACCTTGTGCTGCCCAGCTGCCATGCGCAGGACAGGCGGTGCTCAGCGCTTGGGAAGAGAGGCCTTCCTTGCCTGTCTTGACTCCTCCGTGGGCACTGGTAGCTACCGAGATGGAAGAAGTTCCCTGAAAGCAGGATTGCAATCTGCAAGGGGAAACCCAGCCGGGGGGGAGGTTCGTGTCGGCCGCTCTGTGGAAAGTCTCCCCAGCACTCTTCCTCCTTTCCCACATGAGCCCACAGGCATTCCTGACTCCTGCTTCTTCCTGGAGTCCACTAAGGGTCACTTGCTGAGACGGGGCCCTGGATCCATGTTGGGGCATTTTTGGTTCTTGGGCTTGTTTCACCTGCCAGAAGGTAAGCCCTCAGGTTGCACCGCCAACACCTTGCACCGGGACCACGTCAGTGCATGCAGTGGGTGCTCAATAAGTTTTGTCAAACTGCTGTAGATTATAGCCTTAATACAGCCACCTGGCAGGACTGGAGGTGTGAAGTGCCACCTCTGCCTGGGGCTTGTCACTCAGGGATGGATAGGCACTGGGTTTCAACCCTGTTTCTCAGGGGGACTCGTAAGGGAAGAGTCCCTCAAATTCTGCGTACACCAGGCCCCTTCTGCTGGGCCATCATGAGAGAGCAGACTTGTGCCTGATGTCCATCATGGGGCGGGGGCGGTGGCTCCTGGGACAGAGTGTGGTGAGGATGGGCATCTTGGGTTAGAGGAGCCCCTGCCTCTTCGGGGCCCCTGGAAGGCTGGATATGAGCAGAGCCAGCCCCGGGTGCTTTGGGGGAAAGCTTGGGCTTGGAGGCGCCATGTGACAGGGCGCTGGCTCTGGGCACCTCCAGGAACATGTGACACATCTGGGGAGCCAGGGTCACCTGGTCCCTCCTCCCTGAGACTGGGTGAAGTGGACAGGACAGCAGGTCTCTCTTGAGCCAAGCGAGGCCAAGGGTGATGCCTGAGCCCCCTTGACAGGAGGCTGAGGGGAAGAGGACCGTGGCACGGGTGAGGGACTCCAGCCAGACACTCCCTGGGGACCGGAGCCTGCACCCCCGCCTCCCCTGGCTTCTACCTCCACCCTGCCCTGGGAGATTGTGCCCCCTGGGCTTACCCTGGAGAGCTCAGCCACCCACTGTCGCAGGACCAGTGCACCCTTCAGGCAGTGCAGCTCACGCACGCTCCTCTGCCTGCATGTGCCATGGGTCCACTGGATGGGACCAGTTGCCGTGGCCACCTCCTGAGGTCACAGGTTCATGTGCCTCATACCTTCCTGCCAGGGACAGTGTCTAGGGGAAGTGAACCCAGCGCGAGGGCCTCCTCTCTCCAGCGCCTCAGTGGCTGGCCGGTGGCTTGGGTCTAAAGCAAGAGATTCAGAACTCCAAGGGTCAAGGTTCCGCTTAAGCAGAAAGGAAAGTATTTTTTAAAGTCCAGTTTATTTTCTTTCCTAAATTACGTTGGACGGTAGACACTGCTTCTCCGCCTGCTGGTAGAGTCTCTTCTTGTTTCAGAAGTCTGGACAGTGAGGGCCGGCACTGCTTCCTGGCACATACCATGGGCCCATCTCTGTGTGGCATGGACTGATTCCTCCTAAATAAGTGGGTGTCAAGGATGCCTACGGTGACAGCTGCTGACAGTTTCCTTCCTCTCTCTGCTAAGAGTAGAGATTTCTTGTATTTCAGAAAGGGTTTACAAAATAGCAATTATTTGTACTTTCTCATGGCAAGATACAGTTTCGCAGACATGAAATATAAGAGGTGAAATGGACTTCATAACATTTTTAAAAATGTGCATTGCATGTGTGTTATGTGCGGGCTTGTGTACATACATCCATGTGCTTTTTTTTAGGAACAGATGGACCCATCTTCAATCACTTGGCAGCATACAAAATAGTGTCTTTAAAAGCTTTCTGGACCCAATTCAGACCCTTGGCTACAGGCTGCTCAGTTTCCCTGGTTAAGCCCACACCCTGCCTCCCCCATGAGCTCTCACACTCTAGGCCACTGTCCACCGGCCCCCAGCCCAAGGACCAGCCCCAGACACTGAGGACAGCCTCACCCCAGAACCCACGGCAACCACTCCGGCCGGCCGGTCCCAAGCGGCCCACACCCTCAGCCGTTCCTCCCTGGAAATTACAGCTATGCCCAAGGTCACATTCCCCTCTCCCCTGCTCCTGGTTGACCCTGGGCTGCCCCGTGGGCCCCCTGGTGGAACTGCCACCTCTTTTTAAAGGAAGTCTCCTCCTGCTGTGTTGGGCTCACGCACCCAAATAATAATGGCACCTACGGAGACGCTGCTGTTGTGGAGGCCGTCTCCTGGGGAAGGGCATTCAGCCATGGGCAGGTGCAAGGAAGCCCTGCACACCCTCCTCTCCTCCCGTCAGCTGGTGAGGGGAGGACCATGGTGGTGGCATCCGGGCACCCAGGACTTGACTGTGAGCGGTCAGCGGGGAGCTGGGCCCCTGCTTGGCGGTCAGGGGGGAGCCGCGCTCATGCACCTGCTTGGATGCTCGCTCCGCCTCGTGGTGGGGTTCACTTAGCTCCCACCTGCAAGCTCTCTGGCTGCATGGCCCTGCCTGATGCTGCAGAGCCCCATTTCAGTCTGGTGCACGCTGAGAACCCTCCAAGCTGGGGCGCCGGGGCTGAGGATGAGACCTGACCAGTCCACAGTGAGGTGGTGCCATTCACCAGGGTCCCCCTAGTGTGTGGGCACTGTGCGATGGAGGCCAGGGATCCTGGGACCACAAGTGGACAGGGTAGTGTTGGTGAAGGAGGTTGGCTCTGGCCTGGAAGGTCTTGGTGCTGCTCAGAAGCATGGTGTGACGGCCCACGCAGGACAGGGCACAGTCGGGAGGGCCGTCTGACTCACGCAGCATGCTGCCTCACCCTGAGGGGCTGTGGTCCCTTCCTGGGCACCCAGTCTCCGTGCCTCTCAGCCTCCAGTCACACAGCCAGCCCCGTGCTTTCCCTGTAGTGGCTCTGGTAGTGGCAAAGCAGTGGTTCCTGTTCTGATCCCAAACCTCACGGCCCTGGCCTTTCTATTGACGGTATATTGGGCAGGGTCCCTTCTTCAGAACCCCTGTTCCTGCCTGTCACCAACTCCAAGGTGCCTGGCCAGAGGGTTTCTGGGTAGTTGCATTGAAATTGCCCCTGAAATGTGTTGGGAAACTGCCCAGGATGGGGCCCCTGTGCCTGAAGACCGACAGTCCTGCCACAGCCAGCAGGGATCTGCCCACACTAGGCTTGCACCCGGCCAACATGTGGACAGGGCAGCTGTCCCAGATGCTCCTGCTCTGCAGAGGAGCCAGACCCTTGGTGCGTGCCCCAAGGCCACAGCCGTCACTCTTTGGAAGAGCCACCTGTGAGCCAGGGAGGAGGCTCACAGGATCAGCTCACACTGGGGTGGACAGGACCTTCCCGGGTCCTCTGGAGGCTCTGTTCTGAGAGGGCCACCACCCTGGGGTCGCGGAGTCCTGGTCTAGAGGCTCGTCCTCCTCTTACCGCGGCACGCAGTTCACGGAGGGAGCCGCTCTCAGTGCGCGACACGTGCCGTCATGGGAGGATTCAGCATTGGGTCGAGGTCTGGCCCACCACCTGTGTCAGTCCTGCCTAGCCACAGAACACCAGAATCTCCTGCAAAACATGTTTACTGTCACCCCCTCGGGCACCGTGCACTCTCCCCACCCCTGGGAATAAGTCCATTCCGATCACCCTCAAGGCTGGCACAGGACACTCGAGCCTCCAGGTCCAGCAGATGCTGTTCCTACCACTCCGTCACCCCAGCACCTCCTCCCCAGTGGTCCAAACGGGAATCTCTAAGATTCGATGTTGCCTCTGACTCCATGTCTTAAAAGTCCCCCAAGTTCATGGATATCCTGTTTTTTTCCCCGAAATGCTTAGACCCAAGTGTGCACCTCAGGGTTCTCTGGGCAGATCCGATACCACAGTGCCTCTGCAGGAAAGGGCCTGGGGTTCTTCATGCCTCTCCTGCAGAGACCTCAGCTTGCCTCCTGCTGAGCAGGACTGGCTCCTCACACTCAGAAAGGTCAGGACAAACCAAAGAAGGAACTTGGGAAGCACCAGGAACCTGCAGAAGCTGCCCGGGACACAGCTCCATGGGACCTCAGTGCTCCGAGCAGCAGAGGTGAGTGCTCAGCATCAAATGGGAAGGCTGCTCCAGTGGGGACGGCTGTGACCAAGAGAGAGCACCGTCTGCTGCCTGCCCACGGCCCCTGGCTGCCTGGGAGCTTAGCAGGGAAGGGGAGGGCTGAGGCTTCCCTCAGGTCCTGCCAGGCAGTGCGTCTCTGGGCTTCAGGGAGGTGCCCGAATAGAGCACCCTCCAGCACCCAGGCAAGAGGGCGGAGTGACCTGCAGCACCCACTCCCTGCGTGGCCATGGTTGTGCATTTGCGGATTCAGCCAACTGCGAATCACGACTATCAGAACAGAAACCGCATCTGCTCTGAGCACATGCAGACTTCTCGTCTTTGTTCCTGAACAACCCGGTGGAACGGCTCTTTGCATGGCAGTTATGTTGATTTAGGTGTCATAGGCGATCCAGAGATGATCCAGAGTCTGCGGGAGGACCGTAGGTGATACTCAGGAGCCACGTATTTTATAGAGAGGACTGGAGCATCCCTGCACTCTGACACCCGCGGGGGGTCCTGCAGCCAATCCCCTCATTACCAAGCTCTCTGAGATCTGGAGCCTCTGCAGAAGCTTTAGGGAGGCCACCCACTGTGAGTTTCTGGGAGCAGCAGCCAGGTGCGGACGGCCTGGCTTAGGAGACCTTGCTTCAGTGGTATCAGGATCCAGTTGAGGCCTTTCCTGGATTAACCAGGCCCCGAGGGCGAGCTGAGAGGCATTGCCTACTGGAAATGGCACTTCTCCTCACTCAGGTCCTTGTCGCCCACAGCACACCCTGCCTGCCTCTCACACCTCAGCCTCCGGCAGGCCCCTGCCCGAGCCCCCGCGTGGCTCCGTACCTGCCTCAGAGGCCACTCACCCAAGGCCGGACAGGCCGTGTGGCCCCTGGCCTGACCCTCTGCAGCAGCTTCCCGCGGCCAGAGGAAACAGCCTGTGCCCCTTGCACCTGAGGGCTTGTCCAGGTCCCCTCCACAGGAGCCCCACCAGGAACGTGGGGCGCAGGTGGTGGCCTTCCCTAGCTGACCCGGGATGGAGTGAACTGGATATAGGTCTGCTCTGTAGAATCCGAGCAGGGTCCCTGGGCTGGGCTTGGAGCCCAGGCTCCACTCTCTCTGCCACAGTAGGGCTGAGCCTGGTGGCTTGCTTCCTCAGGACGCCACGTGCCCAGGGCTCATCCTGGCCTGCCTGGCAGCTGTCCTGTGGCTAAGTGGCCCTCCACACCCTTCCCCTGTGCCTCCTGCCGCCCTCTGCCCCTATCCACTGCCCCACGCGCAGCAGCCTCCTCCTTGTCCTTCTGCACCACGTAGAGCCTGCAGCCAGCGCCCGCCCGAGGGTCTGCTGCCCTGTGACTCTTGAGCACGAGGCTCCTGAGGGCAGCTTTGGACACATTTGTCCTGCCTGTCTCCCTGATATTCCCCGAGCCAACTCCGCAGAGACAGGGAAGGAAGAAGACAGGAGGCTGTGTCATGACTGATAACCCCTCTGTGCTGGAAACTTGGGGGTTCTCTCACTTGTCAAGAAGGGTGTGGGGCCTTCCTCCTGTGCCCCTGGTAAAGCTCTGGGCTACGACAGATGTGGCCTCTGGGACGGTGGCACTGCACAACTGTCACGGCACCCTTGGGACTGAAGACACTGTCAGTGGGCGCTGACTGCTCCAGCAGCCGCGAGCAGCACGCAGGTCCCGTTGTGCCCTGGCCAGCAGCACACTGGGAGCCTGTGGTGTAATCGGGACAAGACTGGCCTGCCCTCAGCATGATTCACAGTTCTTCCGTGACCTGAGCCTACGTCTTTGAATATGGACTCTGTGAGCTTAGAAATTAGAATGAATACCTTTATAAAAGCTAAAAAATAAACCACGAGTCTCTGGTCTGTCTGACCAAACACCAGAGACAAGAAGGTCTTCCTGGATTCTTTATCCAGGACAGACTGGAGTCTGACTGTGGAAGTCAAGGCTGTATCAGGAGCAGACATCGACATCTAGTACACACTGACCCCACCCTGTGTGTCTGATGTCCGTCTGTGCGGGGACCAGCCCCGGGCACTGTTGCAGAGATGCTGGTTACACTGAGTTTACCAATGCTGGAAAACACACAAGGGGGTGGAAATGGGTGGTTGTGTGTTCTGGGGACCAGGGGGTTTCTGTGGGCCAGATGCATGTGGAAAGCTGCTGCCAGGCTGGGCTTCTGTCCTCTTACCCACTGGCCTGACTGTGGTTCCAAAGTGGGTTTCAGGCTCAGCTGGGCAAGTCTTGTCTCTGGAGGAGTGACAGGCAAGGCCTAGTGGGCAGGCATCAGCACACTCCCACCCATGGCCCATCCATCGGAGCCACAGTGATCCTAATACCTGCACCCAAGCTTGGAACCCTACCTGTGCCAGGCACTGTACCAGAGGCTCTGCCATCACACGAATCCAGCAAGATGGGGGGGGGGGGGGGACCGTGTGCCCATCCTACAGACAAGGTGGAATTACGTCTCTGATTGCAACGCCAGCTCCCGCTGCTGCCGGGAGCACCTTGGCCATGCAGTTCTGCCCAGGGCAGACATGTCTGCACACGTGACGTCTGGGCACCTGCAGCTCCCTGTGGCCAGGCACGGTCTCTTCTCCAGCTGTTCCTGATGCTCACGCTGTTCACCCAGCAGGCCCGCCAGGTTGGGGAGCTGTGTTTGAGTGTTTGTCAGTGATGACTTTACCGTTCCCTGCTCTTTCTCCATCCCTGGGAGAAGCATCCTGGCCCCTTCCAGCGGCACGTCCTCTCCCCGCTTCCCCTTCCAGGCCAAGGGAACCTCCTGTCCTCCTTCCTAGCTTTAGAATCTGGGACGAGAGCCAGGTCACTTCAGAGAGTGACGCTGGTTCAGCTCTTGGCCACACACTCCAGTTCTCCACAATGAGGCACCGACCCAGAAGAACCAAGGGCATGTTCTCCACGGCCCACCCGTGGCCAGAGCCCCTCCGCCCGGCGCTCTCCAGCCCATCCCCATCCCAGCTTGTGTCTGAAGTCAGACAACGTGGGAAATGGATGTTTGGCTCCTCTGAGGCCAGCAACCCTGCCCTGTCCCTGTGTGGAACCAGGCCCTGCACCCGCACTAATGAGTGCTGGGCCCCGAGGTGGGTCTCACAGGGACAGGTTCCCATGAAGGCACTGGTGTTGGGTGTCTCGTTCCCAGGCTCCTGTCCTGTCGGGCTGCAGGGCACAGGAGTCCTTCAGGGGTGCTGAGGTCCGTCACATAATGAGCCCGTGTGATACTCGTCTTTGAGGAGAAATGAATAAATCATTGTGCCCTGTGGGGGACTTGGACACAAATTGCGGGCAGAGCCACGGTGACACTTTGATGAGCAGGACTGTGAGACGGCGGCAATTCGAGCATGAATGCCTCTTTCTGTCCTGGGTCACCTTCGTCCCTGGCACCTGCTGAAACCAGACCTGGGCACTGGGCGCCGCCGGCAGCCAAAGAGAGATGAAGGCACAAAGCCCTCCGCTCTGAGAGTGCTGGGCTGCTGGCGCGTCTGGGAGCCAGACCCAGGACAGCCTCCTCCGGGGACGCACACTCTGCCCCACTCGGGCCGTCTCCCCCAGTGCCCCCCACGCTGCTGCTCTGCCCCCCGCTGTCGGCTTCTGACTTTTAACCGTGTCCTCTGCCTCCACGGGGGAAGAAGAGGTGGAAACGGAGGCCAGTCCACAACAGCGATTCCCAAGCCCGGGGGTCCAGGCACGTTGGTCTCACAGGAGCCGGGCACTGAAGGTCCAGATGGAGTCTGGGTCATGGCGTCTTTCCTGCTTGCCCAGGGGGCTTGAGGCCCCAGCGCTGCCTAGACCTGCAGTGCTGCTTGCTCTTGGCTTGTGTGCTCAACCTCTCTGGTTCCATCCCTGGCCTCCCTTGCCTTGGGGATATGCCAAGCCCTCATCCTCTGCTGAGGACCTGTTGGCCCTACCCTCTTCAGCCTAATTTAAACCCCAATCCAGGAGCCATCGGATGACATTTACTAACAATTTTCAAACATTCTCAGAACGAGAACACTTTCTTCAAATGAGCGAATCTTACAGGGACTCTGGGCAAGACAGAAAGGGCTCAGTGGTCTGGCTGACGAAGTGGGGTGGGGGTCCAGGTGCAGCCATGACTCCCAGCCAGGGCCCAGGACAGCCAGGCACTCGTGCACGCCCAGGACGTCCGTGAGGTGGCTTTCAAGAACCCTCATCCCCGCCAAGGTGCTGGGCTGGCACCTGTGGAGACGAGGAGTATCTGCCGCTGGTACTTCTCTTGGAAGCAACTGGACTGCACTGTCGCACCCGCCAAGAGCACATCAGCACCATTTCTGCCCGAGCCAGGCACCGGATGCTGCCATTTGGTCACGTTCAGGAATCTGGCGGTGCTTAAGGCCTCGTTGAGAGTAAAGGACTGCGTCAGCATTTCTGTTCTGAATTCCTATCTTCAATGATTTGTAATGAAGCATCTTTTTAAACTGGCTTCAGCTGCTTGAGCTATATGCAGCCAAGAGAATAGATCCTAGGGCTTTTTTAGCACTCCACTAACTATGAAATTGTTTGATTTTTACAAAACATATTTAGCAGATTGTTAAAACTATTGGCTAAACACAGCATTTCATAAATGAAATGTTGAAGTGATCAAGATGTTGAACTTTAAAATCATCTGCTTTCTCTGAACAGTGTCTTTTTTACAAAGTTCAATAAGAATTTTTAACATGATTTTATACAACATTATAAGTGCATTGCTACATGTTGTAAATACCATGCCATTGCACATTCTAATTACCTGATTACATTCATTTACATTAAGTTTGTAATTAAACGTAATTTCATGCTTATTGAGAGAAAATCCTTTCCGAACGCTGCGACCGTCCTCTCTGTTGCAGTGTATGAAACCGAGTGTGGCGGGACCCAGGGTATCTGTCGGCAAAGGCAGTCGGTGGATCCCCAGTGGCTTGGCGGTTCCTTGGATACCGTTGCAGGCAGCGAGCTCCTGCAGCCAGGGGGTGCGTCGCAAAGGTTCTGTTGGGGCAAAGACCCTCTTTGCTGTGGCTTGGCCCCCGGGGAATCCTGGGATAGCACAGTAGCAGGAAGTGAGGAGCGTCTGTGGGTGTGCCAGGAGAGCTGTGCCAGGGGGCGGGCCGTGGGCGGGCCGTGGGCATCACCTGCCAGTGTTCTAAGAGTCTTGTCTTCACTCCCGATATTTTGTAGTCTTTTCCCCAATTCCATCCCCCACTGTCACCATAGCAACCACGTCTACGGCATCTACGGCAAGCCTGTGGACATGGTTGGGTCAATGAGGAGGAGGAATCCTGGCCCTGAATTTGGCCTTGAACGATGGCAGCGTGCACCAGCTCAGCCCAGCCCAGGCAGGGGGCTAGGAGGGAACTGGCTCCTCTGGACTCCTGATGTGGAGGGTATCACTGGAGTCCTCAGTCATGTCTAGAAAGACCAGGAACAATGGGACACCCTCCCGAGTGTTAACTGGCCAGTGGTGAGGTGCCAGGCCAGATGGCACGGACAGCCTCCCCAGCAACCCTTCCCGGCTGTGCTCCTCCCTTTTCCCCCATGGGGACCTGATCCAGTGGGAGCCTCCCTTTATAGCACGAGGATTCAAGCCAAACAGCAAAGCAAAACACTGACGCTCCTCAGAGAAGAGGGGGTAAACCAGCCATGTTCAAACATGCGTGACCCTCAGAATTCCTGGGATCCAGGTGGGGCCGGGAAACGAGCATTTCTCAAGGTCCCTGGCAAGGCTGCTGCAGCTGGCCCAGGAACCCCTCTTTGAGAACCATTGGCCTGGGGAAGCCTTCTCTTGAGATCATCTGGACACTCTGAGTGACTTCCAGCCCAGAGCCCACTGGTCTTGAGAGCAGCTTTAGGATCCAGGCCCCTGGGACCCCTGTTCACCGTGCAGGCTGTGTGTATGCTGCAGGACGGGGTAGAGGATTCTGCTGTGGCTGGGACCGGGAGCCCCTCTTCCAGAGCGAGCCGCGCAGAGGAGGGCTGGTCTCCACAGAGCACGCGCGTCCCAGAAACCCGCTCCTGAAATGATAGCCAGGGCCCCTGGGCTGGGCATGGCCCAGCCGACCCAGACCAGCAGGGTCGGGCTCCTACGCAGCACAGACGCCGTCAGTCCCTTGTTCCCAGGGAGCCCGGGCAGACGGTCCTGCCCCCACTCTCAGGCTGGGAGCTTCCTTCCCCGGAAGACCCGCACCTTGTGTTCCCAGGTGGGCTCCACACAGCTCTGTTGTGAGTAGCTCCCCTTCCCTCATGCGTGGCCATAGACACGGAGGTCACCGGCCTGGTCCTGGGACTGCTGGGCTGTCCTGACCCTGGAGACGTGCGCCAGCGTTCAGAGCCCGCAGGAAGGAATCACCATACACACGTGGCGCTGCTGGACGTGGACGGCGGGGGGCGGGGCAGGTGGCTCTGTTTTGGAGTCCTCAGTGCTGCTGTGTCTCCACCACTGGTGGAAAGAGGTGCACAATACGGGTGCCAGGGCTTATTTAGGAACCACGTGATTTCCGATAGTGCCAGCTCATGAAGAACCTCACTTCACCTACATCAACACGTGGCTCCCTCCGCCTGGCTCCTTGCTGTGTCCCCCCTGGCTGCTCAGTTTGCTCCCCAGGCAGGGAGAGAAGCCTCCCTGGGCACTGCACTGCCGCTCACGGATGCTCCTCTTCATGGTGTTTTAGGTAGCTCACTGGTTCACTATCCACTCGGATTTCACAAATGTCCGTGGGCTCCTCCCGCTTTCCAGGCTGTTCTTTAAAATGCCCGGTAAGTAGAGCTGCATGAAGGCAGGAGACCGAGTCCTGACTCAGGCAGAGGTTAGCACCCACCTGCCGCCTTGCAAAGGTGCACTTCAAGGCTCTGACAGAGGACATCCCGAGCTCCCTCAGTTCAGCTCTTCTCCTCAACTTCACCTGTCCATCAACAGGGCTACCGCACTCTGCTGGGCAAAGGGGAGAGCCACGGAGGGAAGGCATCTTTCCCTTTAAGGAGGAAGACTGTGCGTAAGTAACCGAACAGTCGATAACAATAAAGAGCCACGTGCCACTGATGACCCCACATTCTAGAGAAAGCGCAGCCCTCCCTGGGCCCGGAGGAGTCACAGGGCAAGGGGTGGCTCCCAGGTGTTTGAGTGGGCATCTCCTAGGCAGCACTGGGGGACACCGTGTGCATGGTGCCTCCTTCCTTTCCTCCTCCCTCGGTTTCTCCTGGTACCATTGGCGGATCCCACTCCATTGTCAGAGGAGGAAGTCGGCTGACATCTCTGAGTTCTGAGAAATATGGGACCATTATTATAACAATAGTTAATAATGTCATGGAGAAAAACCTCCCATGTTTCACAAGAAAACAGAGGCACCTACACTTCCAGAGTGGGTTTGCTGTTGAATCCTGGACTCAGGCAATGGCTGGGGTGAGCTGCCTTCTCGGAGGTTGAGATCAGGGCCTAAGCCTGCCCTCCCTGGGCAGGCAGGTGGGTGCTAGTACTGCCTCCGGCCAGGTCACAGGCAGAGCCCCGATGCCCCAGCACCCACACCTCTCTGGCAGGGCTCTCATAGATGAGGCCCTTACACAGTGTGACCCTGCCACACCCCATCCACCTCCAGAGTCCCCTCCCGTTCCCGCCTCCTTTCCCTGCGCTCAGCCGGCAATGCCAAGGCAGGCTGCTGACCCCCCAGGTGCAGAGGACTCAGCTTTTTATCAGTGACCTCAGCAGTGAGGACGTGGTCTTCCAGGTTCCTAGTCAGGAAAGGAAGAATTAACACACAGTCGGTTTAGCGCTTGTTATCCTGCCAGTAAGGGGCTCAGTGCCCTTTAGGGAAAGTCTCCTCTTTGTCCTTGGACAGTGGCGGTCACAGTGGGAGGGTCCTTGGCCTTTAGCAGAGAGCAGGCTTCGTCTTCACCGTCCCCACTTCCTCTAAAGTGGTCCTCTCCTAAGCAGAGACAGCTGACAGGAAGAGTGGCTGCCGTCAGCAGCACTGAGGCTGATTTGGGCACGGCTCCCAGCACCCGTGCACATGTCACCAGTTAGTCCCCTCACACCCTGTGGAGGAGGGGCTGGGACTGAGCAAACCTGGGCGACCTAGCCGGGGCCACAGACTGAGGGCAGGCTGGTGTCCACTCCCTCCAGGTGTGCGCCGGCTCTCCGCGCCCTGTGAGCTGCTCTACGTGTGATGCGCCTGGGGGCCTCCCCGGCCTGAACCCCACACCGCAGGGCTCCTTCGAGGAGCATTCGCAGCCCTCGCTGTTGTTCACAATCCCCAGTGAGTAGAGCTGCAGGAGCCAAGAGACAGAGTCTGGGATAGTGGTGGGGAGGGGCTGTGTCCATGGCTGTGTCCAAGGTCACAGGCCACATGGGCACCACTGTCCTCCCCTGTCTGACCATGTGCATGGCACCTCCTTCCTTTCCTCCTGCCTTGCTTTGTCCTGGTACCATGGCGGATCCCAGCACCAGTGTCAGAGCTGTCTGAGAGGCCGAGCAGGTGGTGGGAAAGACACATGGCGTCTCAGGAAGTCAGAGGGCAGCCACAGCACAGCTGCCATCATCGCGAAGCCCGGAGCACACCTTTGACTGTGCACAGTGTGCCCATGTGGAAGGCAACGTGACATTGCTGTTTATATAATTGGATGCACTTGACTGTAGCATAATTTTCCAAGGGCTGCAAGATCCAGATCACAACGTGGGGTGTGCAGCTCATGCTCAGGTTTACTGCTGTCCATTTCTAGGAAACGCCACATCTGCCCCAGTTTTTCGGCCTGTGGACAACACTCTGGGTCATGTTGGCTTTCCTGAAACAGCTGCCGCACTGCTCATGCTACGTGGGAGCTTTCAGAATGGAGTGCTGTGGCTTCACGCTCTCTCTTGTTGATGCCGGACTAGCTATATGTCCATGGACGCCAAAACGGTGAGACATCTCTAGACCGAGCAGCTGTCCTGTCTCTTCAATTCGTGGGCCACAGCTTCTTAGACTAAGCACCATTCATAGTCCCTGAGTCTACTCAGACTAAAGGATGGCCTTTTGCTCCCATGGCCAAGGACAGCCGTAGCCAAGAGGTGGCTCTCTGGAAGGAGGTGTGGAGGGCGCTCCCTGAGTGACCACAGAACACGACCAGCTCAGGGAGCCCTGGGCCTGGTGGCCCCGGCCACACCACCCATGCCAAGCAGGAGGTGCATCCCATCCCAACAGGCAGGTGAGCAGGCCAGACCTCGTGCCCGTGGAGAACTGTGCCATCTGCCTCTTGGACTGCAGTGTCTACATGTGCCTTCCTCAAGGACAGAGGGCAGGGATTCCAGAGCCCACTCCACTGCCTCCGCGGCTCACCCTGGTTCATCCCAAACACCGCCATCTGCATAGCCACCAAGGAGGTGTGACTTTGAAAGGTGCCCTTCACTGCCGTGTTTTTGACAGGAGAACAATGCTGGGAAGAATCCATCTTGGAGAAAAACAAAAGAAATGGGTCAGAGGGACAGAGGAAGGAGAGAGGAAAGAAAGTTCATCCTCACTGATCCCTTCAGTCACTTAAATGTCAAGAGTCAGGAAGGCCCATCCCGTGGAAGGCCTGGCGCGCGACACGGCCCACCCGCCTGGGCTCCTGTGCAGCAGCCTGGGTGCTTGGGCCCTCTTTCCCTGGTCTCCCCTCTCCACTTCTCTGAATTCCCCTTTGGCTACTCTTCTCACACTCACTCCTTCCTCCCGCTGCAGAAAGAAGCACCGGTTTTCCACAAGGAGAGAGGACGTGGCTCATGGGATCTGCAGATGGTCACAGACCTGACAGCCTGGGCAGCCCTCCTCTGCCCGCCGCCTCCTGGGCGGGTCGTCCTCCCCAGCCCGGTGCACTGTGGTTGGGACTGTCTTCCTGTTCACCTGCCACCCTGGCATTTCTTAAACAAAAATGAGACCCCGCTCTCCAGAGAGCCTCGCCAGGCGGTTGTTACCTGCACTGTGTGGGGCGTCCTTCCACGTCCCTGCGTGCACATCCAAGTCAATGCTTTCGCCTCTTAAATTCCCGTTTTATTGATGATGAAATGTTTTCAGTACTTTATTCCAAAGTGTATCCTCCAGAGTGAATGCAGATTCACCAGCGAGTAGCCTTATTTATTTGGTAATCTTGCAGTGCGGGGATTGAACCCAAGGCCTAAGCAGGCTGAGCCCACCCCCTGCCACTGAGCTGCACCCCAGCCCTATTCACATTTTAGGGACGTGTTCTCCTCCGGTAGGAATGATGCTGTAATACATTGTTTCAACCCATCTGTTACTGAGCGTCTTCTCCGTTCGTTACTTCCTTCTCTCTCTCTTTCTCTCTCTCTCTCTCTCTCTCTCTCTAAAATGCTGAGGTGGATGTTCTTTCACCAGTGCCACCTGATTCCCGGGAGTGCGAGTGTGGAAGCAGGTGAACTTTAACTCTGTTGCCATAAGAACCGAGGATTCCCTCCTTCTCCAGGCCCAGCTCCCCAGCCTTGGTGTCTGTCAGTCAAATGAATCATCTGGCAGGGAGTCCTCCCATCTGCTAGATCCTCTGTGGATTCCACGGCCTAGATCCTGGCCTCCGGCCCCCGAGTCTGAGGGGAGGTTGGGTGCACTCTGCAGGTCATGGCCTGGACTTGAGAGCTGGGCCTTTGCATCATGCAGTTGGTTCAAGGCCCTCACAGACAACATGCAGTTCTGGGCTCTGAGGCCACCTGGACTTCCTGTTCTGGGGAGGGGTGGTAACTAAATTCTGAGCTTTTCTTCATTCCAGAAATCAAATCGGAATTTCCAAGCTGAGTGCTTCGAGGACCTGCTGTGTGTTCCAGGCCAGCTGGTGACAGCACACACGCTTGTTCTGAGTAGCAGCGCCCTCTGCACTGCCAGCCTTAGCTCCCAACAGCCTCTCCTCTTGGCCTATATGCTCCTCTCCGCAGCCCCTGGCGCCCGCCCCTGTGCAGTGGTCAGGTGGAATGCCATGGCACCTTGGACTCGGTACTTCTGAGGTCCCTTGCCTTCCAGGGTCAGGGCGAGAACCTGACCAGTGGATACAGGATCCATAGGCATGAATCACTTGGTGCCTTGTGTGCAGCCTGCGTGAGCCGGGCTCTCACGTGGCTGAGGAGGGTTTGCTTTTCCATGGGGGAGTTGACTGTGAGCAGGAGGACCAATGAGAAACCAGCATGTGGCAGTTGGGTGTGAACCTTCACCCTCACGAATCTGCAGGGCAAGAGCCAGGGAGCTGCAGCCGCAGTTTCCGTGTTTTGCTGTGCATCCCGTTGGTCTCCCTCCTTCTGGTTTCTTGTCTCTAGAGCATTTTAGAGGAGTGTTTTTGAACCTAGGTGTGCACGAGTCACCCCTGGCATGCTGTTGTGGTGCAGATTCTGCTGCAGCAGGCCTGGGCAGCCCAGAGGCCCTCTGACAAGCTCCGGGAATGCCAGGATGCAGTCCTGGGCACGTTCATAGGAGTGAGACTCTTAGGCAAAGCTTGGGTCATAGTCATTGCAGGAGCCATGTTTGGTTTGGGTTTTGGTGTTTTTTGTGTTGTTCTTGTTTCTTGTAAAGGAAAATCAGGAGTTCAAACCAGTACCTCCTTCTTGTGACCTGAGCCCCCTCAGTGTTGTGTGGTAAGAGCTGGCATTGGGGTGACTTGCAGAGCTGGGATTCCAGCCTCAGCAGACAGCGACTAGCTTCCTGTCCTGCATTGCCAAGGGCAGCGTGTCTTCTCACACTCCCCACACAGACTTCCAACAGCACTTCTCAGGAACAGTTAACGGTGCTCTGAGTTACAGGGCTCTGAGTTAACGGTGCTAATAGAGAAAAGTCTAAAACTGACCTGAGTCTCCCACTTCCCAAGCACCTCTGTTCCTTAGGGCTTGCTGCCAAGATGCAGTACCTGAGCCGGGCAGCTCAGGCCTTGCCCTGTGCCAAGACGTCCTGGGCCCTCAGCCTCCGTGGCTGGTGACCCCAGCCAGGAAGCCCAGCCTCGGGGCACTTGGGAGCCCCAGCAGGCCCGCCTGGCCTCTGCCCCTACCGCTGTCTCCACTACACTGATGTGGGAGGGGGAGTTAGCCGTACTTAAAGGAGCACTTTTATTTTAATGATTATGGATTTGTTCTCATCTGAAATAGGAAAAAAACCTGAAAACAGCACATCAAACCAATGACTTCATGAGTCTTGTTGCTCAAAAAAGTACCCAAAAGTGAGCCAATTTGGAGTCAGTTTAAAGAAGATTAAGTACATGACCATGCAGGCGGGTGAGGCTGTAGTGAGAGGTGGGCTGATCGGCAGGTGCAGTCTTCCTCTGCTGCAGGAGTTCCCGCCACCCTGCCAGGGCCCAGCTCTCTGGGCATGGCTCCCTGGCGCACGGCATGCTCGGGCCTGTGTGCACAAAGGTCTGTCACAGAAAGGGCAGTGTGAATGTGCTGCTCGTTTGGATTTTCTGGTGGTCCGAGTGTTAACTCTGCTTTCTTTTTCTTTTGAGAACCAGTAAAAAAGAAACTTTGGGGAAAATTTCTTTATATATGGCTATTGGTAAGGCTTATTCTGACGACAGTACAGACTTGTTACAAAGCAAAACAAAAAAAGCAATAGAAATGTTTAGGGTAAACAAAAATAGCAATTGTAGTAGGAAGTAAAAATGAACTCCAGCCTCTGGCTCTCACTTGCTCTTGTGTGCCACGTAACTGTGTGCTGCTCTGCATGTTGAACTGGGCGTGAGGCTGCTGTGGACGAACCTCATTCACCCCAGCTTAACTGGACACCCCGTCTCCAGCGACACAGTTCACTCCAGTTGTTGTCATCTGTCAACTGCAAAGAACTGCATGAAATGCAAAGTCCCTGCTGGCTCTCTTGTCACAAAGGACACGTGCCCATCATGGCCCATGACAAACCTACCTGTCGCTGACTTGCACACAGATGGCGAAGCCCAGGGTTGTATTGCCCCTCTTCCCCCAGAGAGAAGCGTCCCCACTGAACTTTACAAAATGGATTCTCAAAAAGCAAATGGGAAGCTGGGACAGAAGTGCGCAAGGAGACATAAAGCAGTGACCCCGAGGTGGAGTCCAGACTGAGGGAGGAGGGCTTAGGAGAAAGTCCCTGGGGAGTGCGGTGGCTGCTGCAGGGGAGCTCCTGATGCGTGGCCAGAATTTAGTGAATGCAACGTCTCCGCGGAGGTGAGGGAAGAGTTGACCAATGGGCAGGCACTGAGGGAAGCCCCGAGTGTCCCCTGGCAGTGCCCTGGTCCTGGTGGTAGAGTACCAAGTCCCCTGTCCCCTGGCAGTGTCCTGGTCCTGGTGGTAGAGTACTGAGTCCCCTGTCCCCTGGCAGTGCCCTGGTCCTGGTGGTAGAGTACTGTGTCCCCCTGTCCCCTGGCAGTGTCCTGGTCCTGGTGGTAGAGTACTGATCCCCCTGTCCCCTGGCAGTGCCCTGGTCCTGGTGGTAGAGTACCAAGTCCCCTGTCCCCTGGCAGTGTCCTGATCCTGGTGGTAGAGTACTGATCCCCCTGTCCCCTGGCAGTGCCCTGGTCCTGGTGGTAGAGTACTGAGCCCCCTGTCCCCTGGCAGTGCCCTGGTCCTGGTGGTAGAGTACTGAGCCCCCTGTCCCCTGGCAGTGCCCTGGTCCTGGTGGTAGAGTACTGAGCCCCCTGTCCCCTGGCAGTGCCCTGGTCCTGGTGGTAGAGTACTGAGCCCCCTGTCCCCTGGCAGTGCCCTGGTCCTGGTGGTAGAGTACCAAGTCCCCTGTCCCCTGGCAGTGTCCTGATCCTGGTGGTAGAGTACTGATCCCCCTGTCCCCTGGCAGTGCCCTGGTCCTGGTGGTAGAGTACTGAGCCCCCTGTCCCCTGGCAGTGCCCTGGTCCTGGTGGTAGAGTACTGAGCCCCCTGTCCCCTGGCAGTGCCCTGGTCCTGGTGGTAGAGTACTGAGCCCCCTGTCCCCTGGCAGTGTCCTGGTCCTGGTGGTAGAGTACTGAGCCCCCTGTCCCCTGGCAGTGTCCTGGTCCTGGTGGTAGAGTACTGAGCCCCCTGTCCCCTGGCAGTGCCCTGGTCCTGGTGGTAGAGTACTGAGCCCCCTGTCCCCTGGCAGTGTCCTGGTCCTGGTGGTAGAGTACCAAGTCCCCTGTCCCCTGGCAGTGCCCTGGTCCTGGTGGTAGAGTACTGAGCCTTCTGTCCATAGGCAGTGCCCTGGTCCTGGTGGTAGAGTACTGAGCCTTCTGTCCACAGGCAGTGCCCTGGTCCTGGTGGTAGAGTACCAAGTCCCCTGTCCCCTGGCAGTGCCCTGGTCCTGGTGGTAGAGTACCAAGTCCCCTGTCCCCTGGCAGTGCCCTGGTCCTGGTGGTAGAGTACTGAGCTCCCTGTCCCCTGGCAGTGCCCTATTCCTGGTGGTAGAGTACTGAGCCCCCTGTCCCCTGGCAGTGCCCTGGTCCTGGTGGTAGAGTACTGATCCCCCTGTCCCCTGGCAGTGCCCTGGTCCTGGTGGTAGAGTACTGTGTCCCCCTGTCCCCTGGCAGTGTCCTGGTCCTGGTGGTAGAGTACTGAGCCCCCTGTCCCCTGGCAGTGCCCTGGTCCTGGTGGTAGAGTAGTAAGCCCCCTGTCCCCTGTCAGTGCCCTGGTCCTGGTGGTAGAGCACTGATCCCCCTGTCCCCTGTCAGTGCCCTGGTCCTGGTGGTAGAGTACTGATCCCCCTGTCCACAGGCAGTGCCTGGTCCTGGTGGTAGAGTACTGAGCCCCCTGTCCCCTGGCAGTGCCCTGGTCCTGGTGGTAGAGTACTGAGCCCCCTGTCCCCCGGCAGTGCCCTGTTCCTGGTGGTAGAGTACTGAGCCCCCTGTCCCCCGGCAGTGCCCTGGTCCTGGTGGTAGAGTACTGAGCCCCCTGTCCCCTGGCAGTGCCCTGGTCCTGGTGGTAGAGCACTGATCCCCTGTCCCCTGGCAGTGCCCTGGTCCTGGTGGTAGAGTACTGATCCCCTGTCCCCTGGCAGTGCCCTGGTCCTGGTGGTAGAGTACTGATCCCCTGTCCCCTGGCAGTGCCTGGTCCTGGTGGTAGAGTACTGAGCCCCTTGTCCCCTGTCAGTGCCCTGGTCCTGGTGGTAGAGCACTGATCCCCTGTCCCCTGGCAGTGCCCTGGTCCTGGTGGTAGAGTACTGAGCCCCTGTCCCCTGGCAGTGCCCTGATCCTGGTGGTAGAGTACTGAGCCCCTTGTCCCCTGTCAGTGCCCTGGTCCTGGTGGTAGAGTACTGATCCCCCTGTCCCCTGGCAGTGCCCTGGTCCTGGTGGTAGAGTACTGAGCCCCCTGTCCCCTGGCAGTGCCCTGGTCCTGGTGGTAGAGTACTGAGCCTTCTGTCCACAGGCAGTGTCCTGGTCCTGGTGGTAGAGTACTGAGCCCCCTGTCCCCTGGCAGTGCCCTGGTCCTGGTGGTAGAGTACTGAGCCCCCTGTCCCCTGGCAGTGCCCTGGTCCTGGTGGTAGAGTACTGAGCCCCCTGTCCCCTGGCAGTGTCCTGGTCCTGGTGGTAGAGTACTGAGCCCCCTGTCCCCTGGCAGTGTCCTGGTCCTGGTGGTAGAGTACTGAGCCCCCTGTCCCCTGGCAGTGCCCTGGTCCTGGTATTAGAGTACTAAGGTCTGTGTCTGTCGCAGTGCCAGTTGGCAGGGGAGGGTCTGGCTTGCCTGTGGCTGGGCACAGCCCTCAGCTCCTGTATCCTCAGCACAAGCTGGGCTGGCCAGAGCGACTCCTGGCCCCGGGTTGCTTGGGACTGGTGGGACACTTGAGTCCTTTCTGCTTGTGTGGGCAGGTGCTCCAGGGTGAGCTGTGGGCAGAGCGAGGCAGGTGTCCGCCTGGCATCTTTCCGTCTCATCTTTGCACACAGCTGTGAAGGCCGGGCTGCCCTTGATGGACACCCAGCCGTGGGCATGGTGGCCGTCTCTGTCCCCTCCGAGGCTGGGCTGTGTGCTCAGGCGCTGTCCCGATGCCGGGCTCCATGACGCTATCCATTACACTGTCAGCAACGCGTGATGCTGCACACGGGCCAAGTGTCAACAGAAGGTGAGGAGGAAATCAGCCCAATCTGAGGCTAATTACCCTGCCTCGGAGTTAATTAAATACTTGTTGGGAGCAGCGGGGTAATCCTAATTACACTTGTCTAATAACAGGGCCCTGACACTTCCTGACACTGGGAGTTCCTGCCGGGCTGAAGTAATTCTGCAGAGGGCAATAATACCTGTCACGTCCCATGTGCAGGCAGCCTCCGAGACTGCACGGGCCTCTGTATTTTCTGTACCAATTTGCCACATATTGAGCACTTCCTATGTGTTTAATTTACACACGTTTTAATTTGGGGGGGGACTGGATTGCTTCTCATGATTCTGACATTTTCCCCTTTTTTGAAGAGGAAAAGAAAGGGAACAAAACATGAGCCAGTGGTGCGGGTATGGTCAGCAACAGTGTTTGCACGATTTGAAGTGACACTTGTGACCCTCTTGCCCCGTCTGCTTTCATGTGGAAAGGACAGCGAGAGGTCAGCTGGCAGGCATCCTGGACTCAGGCACAGCCGAGCAGAGGATTGGGCATCAGAGACTCTCCCTTGCAGCTTCCTCCTGTCCTCCTGCCTCTGGAGACAGGGCTGGCCACCCAGAAGGAAGCTCACAGTGTTGGACCCAGCTGGCCAGAGGCCACAGCAGCTGGGCAGGTGGTGGCCCAGCGACTGCCAAGAGGGGAGAGCGTTTGCTCCTCAGGGCTGGCTGCAAAAGGTTGGGCAGAGACAGAGGCTGTGTGCACGGGGAGTCTGGGAGTGAGAGGGCCGCCCTGCTGGGGCTCAGCCCAGGCCTCCCCCTTGCCGGGGGCTTCAGGCCTACCTTGGTCCTTGGAGAAGACACATTGATGCCTGCCAAGTTTTCAGACCTACAGATGATGGCCTGAGTTTGGGCCAGGTCCTCACATCCAGCAATGGGCTGCGTGCAGTGTCCACCCTGGCTGTGCCTCTGAAGAGCTGATACTGATGACCGACCCAGGACGGCTGGGCACTCAGCTCTTCCAGGAAGCCCAGCCCTGCTGTGTCCAGTGTGCAAGTCTGGCCACCAGGTGCTGGTCTAGACCCGAGAGCCTCCTCTCCCACGGAGCCATGCCCAACACACAGCCGAGGGCGGAAGGCGCCAGGTGAGCCCAGACCGTCCTCTGCAGAGGCTGGGCAACGAGGAGTTAAGCCCGCCGCCCCTGCTTACTTTTCACCTCTCACCAAACAGCGTGAATTAATGAAAAGATGTAAGCACTCAGATCTTTTCTGGCACGAATGCTTGTTGAAATAATCAATTAACCTTGGAAGATCAAATTGACAGGACTTAAGTGCACAGCTATTTAAGATGCCAGGTTCTCCAGCCTGAGGGTTGCATTTGTTGCAACGCAGGAACACAGCAAGAACGCTTTCGAGAAATTTCAAGGCTTCAGAAAGATTTAACGTTATTTCCCCACAGAATTAATCTGCCCATTAGAACACACTTTAACCTCTCACAAGTAATATCCTGGGATAGCTTTAATTTACCTCTTTCCTTTATTCATACAGTGAAAACGACCCAAAGACAGCAAACACATAAATTAGTTTCAAGCTTTTGCTTTCATGTATTTTTAAATGGGTTTTCTCCCCTGAAAACTAGATGAAATCTCTGTTTGCAACACCTTTTCGGTTTAAATCAGATTTTCTGAATTCCACCGAGCGCCCCTCGAACGTCCGTCATGTTGGGGTAGACGCGCCTGCTGCTGGGTCATCAAGACGAGAACTCGGCCGGCCAGCCGGGCTCCGTGACGAAGGCCAGCATTTGAAGGGTTCCTTGGCCATCAAGTGACCGCGGTGCCTGAGAGGACCCCCGAGGCGGTGACAGGGACTCCGGCTGGTAGAGCACCCCGTGTTGACTAAGGTCATCCTGGGCCAGGGTGGCACTCCACCAGATGTGAGGCCCAGAGCAGAGGGCCCCTTGGGATGCGCACTTGTGAACCTCGGTCGGCAGGAGGAGCTGGGTTTTACCTGGTGCCCGCTCACCCATCTCACAAGTCACCCACAGGTTGGGGTTGCTGACACGGAGCCGAAGCTCAGCAGAGCCAGTGGCCCTGCTCCCTGCCCTCTGGCCCTGGCTGGGCTCCACAGGGAGCAGCTTGCTCGTTGGTGATTCCTGCAAATAAAGGAACTATCCTCCTAAGCAATTTGACTGTGCCGCAGTCCAGCTCGTCCTCCTCTGCACGATGAAGAAGAGCTGATCTGCCAGTTCACGATCTTGCTGCACAGGGAGTCAAGGGGAACATGAAATTTCGAACAAGCTAAAATCCTTATTTTTGTGACAAAATGTGAGAGAAAATGATGAACTTATTCATAAGAGATGAGGAGTTTGAGGTGAATGAATTATGGGAATAAGCATTAAAATATATTAACGGAGGCAGCAGATTTCAATGTTTGATAGTGAGCAGAAGGGACCCTCACAATTACATCCAGCTGTAAACGGTGCTGTACCTGGTCGTGCATCTGAGAGCCTTGGAGGACCAGCGGGGGCCCAGCAGACACTGGTGGTGACCCTGGGCACACAGCCAAATGTCCATCCATCTGGACACAGCCTGGGTGTGTGGAGCACCCCCTCCACCACCTTGAGGCTCGAGTTCTGAAAGGGCACCCGCCTGGCATGACCAGGCGTCGCAGTCTCAGCACTCCACGACTCCAGCAGGATGATTCTTTGTTGTGGGGTCATTCTGTGCATTTAGGGTGGTCGGCAGCATCCCTGGGTTGCTGAAAAGCTTAGGCGGTCCAGGCTGTGTGACGGGGCACGGGAGGTGGGAGGCCTCACTCCTGGGCCAGGAAGGTGGGCTGCAGGCGGGCAGCAGACTTGTGGGCTCTGGGAGGAACAGGAAGCTGTGGAATGGTTCACAGGGACACGGGCTTCCTGATTCAGACAGGGGTCCTCTCCATGAGGGTTTTCTCCAGGCCAGCCACCTAAGCCTTGGGGCCCATCACAGAGGAGGAGCCCGAGGCCGCAGAGCAGCTTCACTGTGGTCACGCAGCTATTGAGCAGAGTGAAGGTCTGCGCAGGAGGCACTGGCTCAGAGCAAGCCACCAACTGCTGGCCCTGCTGCCCCACTCCCGATCCACCACTGGGCTACCTCCGAGCCTGGAGGGCCCCTGGACCCGCGGGCCAGGCACTCAGGGAGCGCCTCCATCCCCCGGTGCTACCTGGGCCCTCCTTCCTCGCCACTCAAACGGGGGCACTCCCCTAGGCCCTTGGGCGCTGAGGGAACGCTGGCCAAGCGGTTCTGGCCCAGGGGAGATGGGGCAGCTGAGGTCCCGGGAGGGAACCTGCACAGGTGTTCCAGACCCTGAGTCGGAAGTCGTCCTCTTAGATGGTGCATCTTTGTCCTGCTGGCTCCTGCTGTGGACCCCTGTGGGCATCCCCCTCCAGGGCCACTCAACCTAGGGCCCACAATGGCCCTGCCCACCTGTGACGTGGCTTCTCTAGGTTCCAGCTCAACAGAGTCCATGGCCCTGCTCTGCCATGAAGGCAGGGACGTGGTCGTGTGTTACGGCCACCCACATGTCCGCATCCTAGCGAGAACAGCCCGGAACAGCAGGGAGGGGAGGGTGGCCTGGCGTCGGCTCGGGGCTCTGTGTCACCCACCAAGCTCACCTGTGCAGACTTCACCAAGAACTATCTCTTTTCAATCTGATTCAAATTCACTTTAACCCCAACATACCAATTGAGGAAAACGTGAGGCTGAGCCTCCCCAGGACGTCCCTGGAGCCCGGAACCTGTCAGCAGCTCCAGAACCTCACAGGAGCTCCAGGGGTGGCCTCTCCTTCTCTGAGGGGTAGTTGCTGGTGACGGGACAGGATTGCCAGGGCTGGGTTTACCATCGTCTTGCCAAGGGGTTCCTGGGTGGCCAACCAGCACTGTGGGTAGGGACACAATGTAGCTACAGGCAGGGGTTTCTAGTCCCAACCTCTTCAAGAAAATCTACAAGAAAAAGGAACCTTGGTAATGTCTTCTGTTTCACACTATTTATCAAAGCTATGTCCCTTTCAATCCAGGCATCACATGCTTGGTATTTTACCAAGTGAGTTGAGGACGTATATCCACCCCCCTCCCCCCACACACCCTGGCAGCTCTACTCCCCATTACCCAAGGCGGAAGCCCCAAGGAGGCCCTTCAGCAGGAAGGGATTGCACTGGAATATTACTCAGCCCCGGAGAGAAATGCACATGAGCCATGAGAAGAAGTCGGGGGACTTGTGTGCACATTTCTAAGAGAAAGGTGGCTCAGGGCAGCCTCCTTGCTGCCCAGTCCAAGCAGACGGGTTGGGAGAAGGAAGAACTGCAGCAACAGGAAACCCAGGGCTTCCACGGAAGGATGGGGTGGCTGGTGGGATGGCTGGTGGATGGCTGGTGGATGGCTGTGGGATGGATGGTGTGATGGCTAGTGGATGGCTGGTGGATGGCTGGTGGATGGCTGTGGGATGGATGGTGGATGGCTGGTGGATGGCTGTGGGATGGATGGTGGATGGCTGGTGGGATGGCAGGGTGGATGGCTGGTGGATGGCTGGTGGATGGCTGGTGGATGGCTGGTGGGATGGCTGTTAGATGGCTGTGGGATGGCTGATGGATGGCTGGTGGATGGCTGGTGGATGGCTGGTGGGATGGCTGTTAGATGGCTGTGGGATGGATGGTGGATGGCTGGTGGATGGCTGGTGGGATGGCTGGTGGGATGGCTGGTGGATGGCTGGTGGGATGGCTGGTGGATGGCTGGTGGATGGCTGGTGGATGGCTGGTGGGATGGCTGGTGGATGGCTGGGTGGATGGCTGATGGATGGCTGGTGGATGGCTGGTGGATGGCTGGTGGATGGCTGGTGGATGGCTGGTGGGATGGCTGGTGGATGGCTGGTGGGATGGCTGGTGGATGGCTGGTGGGTGGCTGGTGGATGGCTGGTGGATGGCTGGTGGGATGGCTGGTGGGATGCCTGGTGGATGGCTGGTGGATGGCTGGTGGGATGGCTGGTGGATGGCTGGTGGATGGCTGGTGGGATGGCTGGTGGGATGGCTGGTGGATGGCTGGTGGGATGGCTGGTGGATGGCTGGTGGATGGCTGGTGGGATGGCTGGTGGGATGGCTGGTGGATGGCTGGTGGATGGCTGGTGGATGGCTGTGGGATGGCTTGTGGGATGGCTGTGGGATGGCTTGTGGGATGGCTGGTGGATGGCTGTGGGATGGCTGGTGGATGGCTGTGGGATGGCTTGTGGAATGGCTGTTAGATGGCTGGTGGATGGCTGGTGGATGGCTGGTGGATGGCTGGTGGGATGGCTGGTGGGATGGCTGGTGGATGGCTGGTGGGATGGCTGGTGGATGGCTGGTGGATGGCTGTGGGATGGCTGATGGATGGCTGTGGGATGGCTGATGGATGGCTGGTGGATGGCTGGTGGAATGGCTGGTGGGTGGCTGGTGGGATGGCTGGTGGATGGCTGGTGGGATGGCTGGTGGATGGCTGGTGGATGGCTGTGGGATGGCTGGTGGATGGCTGATGGATGGCTGGTGGGATGGCTGGTGGATGGCTGTGGGATGGCTGGGCTGTGGGATGGCTGGTGGATGGCTCGTGGGATGGCTGGTGGATGGCTGGTGGGATGGCTGGTGGATGGCTGGTGGATGGCTGTAGGATGGCTGGTTGATGGCTGGTGGATGGCTGGTGGGATGGCTAGTGGATAGCTGGTGGGATGGCTGGTGGATGGCTGGTGGATGGCTGTGGGATGGCTTGTGGAATGGCTGTTAGATGGCTGGTGGATGGCTGGTGGATGGCTGTGGGATGGCTTGTGGAATGGCTGTTAGATGGCTGGTGGGATGGCTGGTGGATGGCTGGTGGATGGCTGGTGGATGGCTGGTGGATGGCTGGTGGGATGGCTGGTGGGATGGCTGGTGGATGGCTGGTGGGATGGCTGGTGGATGGCTGGTGGATGGCTGTGGGATGGCTGATGGATGACTGGTGGAATGGCTGGTGGATGGCTGGTGGATGGCTGGTGGAATGGCTGGTGGGTGGCTGGTGGGATGGCTGGTGGATGGCTGGTGGGATGGCTGGTGGATGGCTGGTGGATGGCTGGTGGGATGGCTGGTGGATGGCTGATGGATGGCTGGTGGGATGGCTGGTGGATGGCTGGTGGATGGCTGTGGGATGGCTGGTGGATGGCTCGTGGGATGGCTGGTGGATGGCTGGTGGGATGGCTGGTGGATGGCTGGTGGATGGCTGTGGGATGGCTGGTGGATGGCTGGTGGATGGCTGGTGGGATGGCTGGTAGATGGCTGTGGGATGGCTGGTGGATGGCTGGTGGGATGGCTGTGGGATGGCTGGTTGGATGGCTGATAGATGTCTGGTGGATGGCTGGTGGATGGCTGGTGGATGGCTGGTGGATGGCTGGTGGATGGCTGGTGGATGGCTGGTGGATGGCTGGTGGGATGGCTGGTAGATGGCTGTGGGATGGCTAGTGGATGGCTGGTGGGATGGCTGTGGGATGGCTGGTTGGATGGCTGATAGATGTCTGGTGGGATGGCTGGTGGATGGCTGGTGGAATGGCTGGTGGATGGCTGGTGGATGGCTGGTGGAATGGCTGTGGGATGGCTGGTGGATGGCTAGTGGGATGGCTGGTGGATGGCTGGTGGATGGCTGGTGGGAGGCTGGTGGATGGCTGTGGGATGGCTGTGGGATGGCTGGTGGGATGGCTGGTGGATGGCTGGTGGAATGGCTGGTGGATGGCTGGTGGATGGCTGGTGGAATGGCGGTGTGATGGCTAGTTGATGGCTGGTGGATGGCTGGTGGATGGCTGGTGGGATGGCTGGTGGATGGCTGGTGGATGGCTGTGGGATGGCTGGTGGATGGCTGGTGGGATGGCTGGTGGATGGCTGGTGGGATGGCTGGTGGATGGCTGGTGGATGGCTGGTGGATGGCTGGTGGAATGGCTGGTGGGATGGCTGGTAGATGGCTGGTGGGATGGCTGGTGGATGGCTGGTGGAATGGCTGGTGGATAGCTGGTGGATGGCTGGTGGAATGGCTGTGGGATGGCTGGTGGATGGCTGGTGGGATGGCTGGTAGATGGCTGGTTGATGGCTGGTAGATGGCTGGTGGATGGCTGGTGGGATGGCTGGTGGATGGCTGGTGGTTGGCTGGTGGGATGGCAGGGTGGATGGCTGGTGGATGGCTGGTGGATGGCTGTGGTATGGCTGGTGGATGGCTGGTAGATGGCTGGTGGATGGCTGGTGGGATGGCTGGTGGATGGCTGGTGGGATGGCAGGGTGGATGGCTGGTGGGATGGCAGGGTGGATGGCTCGTGGGATGGCAGGGAGGCTGCATGTTCCATACAGGATGGGAGAGGGTCTGTGCTTCCTGCTCTGTTTTCTGGGAACTTAGCTTGTTAGTGAGGCTTTCGACAGTGGGACCTTTACCATGTCCGGCCTTGGACACCTGAGACCTCGGCCCCACCAGGCCACTGGCTCCCCCGGCAGAAGGCAGCTCCGTGGTGGAAAGGGAGCCAAGGTGGACAGGGGGCAGGAAGGAGTCTGAGGGCTGAAGGCCTGGGTCTGCGTCACCCTGGAGCCCTCCCAGGGAGGAGCCCCCAAGCCCTCTGACCTCGCCCCATGGGCCTGGGAGAGCAGCCAGGAAGGAGGGCTCAGGCTTCGAGTGAGGTTGAAGCAGGACTCTTCCCTCAGGCCTTCCCTTCTTTCCTGAGTGCAGGGGACCAGTCACCCTCGGCAGTACCCAGCTTGTGTCTCTGCCTCATGACACAGGCGCCGGGGCAGGAGTGCGGCAGCCGCTTGGTACTCACTCACAGGCTACAGTGGAGGATTAGTATTTCAGAAAAGGCCAATTAAATAAATGGGTATCAGAAATTTCCTTACTTGACTGTGTAATAAGCTGGGAAGTTGGTTTTAAAATAGAGCCCTAGAAAAAACACAAATCATAAAACATCAATTATTTTACATCTGGAAACCTTTCATAAACATTCCATCGCTGCTCCACTGAAGATCAAGCTGGTTCCTTAGAAGGAATCTGACCCAGCCCAGGGCAGTCACCCTGCAAGGAGCATGGGCAGTCTCAGCAAGGACCAAGGGCTTGCACCCACCAAGCCCTTGCCGGGACAAACCCTGTGAGAAGCTCAGGCCCCTCCAATGAGGCAGGGGGAGCTGACCAGGCACAGAACAGTTGGCAGTCCCTGGAGGACAGAGCCCGGCAGCGTGAGGGTCTCAGTGGCCCGTGTGCACTCACCAGGGGAGGATGAGGCTTCAGTCCACGGGCTCAGCCCCACAGAGTGGTGGCCCCTGGGATGCAGGGGAGCAGGAGGCCTTGGTCCTAATCCCAGCCCAGTCTCTGGCTTGGGCTGCTAAAGCCACTTTGCCCCTGCGTAAGTGGGGCTGGCAACAACCCTCCTGTGTGGCGTTCCGGAGGCTTCCATAGGGAGTCCATGAGAGAAACACAGGGTCTGGCACTCAGGGACACCCAGCAGGCGTCCACAGCCACGGTGCCCACTGTGAGCCGGGAAGGTCTCAGCCCACGGCTGGCACCGAAGACAGAGCCAGCCCGCGGTAATATGTCCTGTGCCAACCAGAGAATGAGCTGATTTTTAGGAGGATGGGAGAAAAAATGAAAGTGAAATGGAGAATTAAAAAAAAAGCGAAATAAAATGAGGAGGGCTAGACGGCAAAGCAGAAAGGAGACACCCAGCTCCGTGGGCGGGTGAGGGAAGAGGGGCTCTCGCTGGTGGGCGAGAGGGCAAGACGCCAAGTTGTGAAATAAAGAAGTGATTAATGGAGGCAGCCAGGAGAGGATTAGGAGAGAGCGCTTTTGATATTGTGCAGTCAGGAGGGAAGACTGCAAGGAATTTTAAAGCACAGGAAAAAAATAAAAAGGAGAAAGAAGAGCTGGAGAAATCGAGGGCTGGAGAGCTGATGGGTAGGGTTTGCTGCTGGGTCCTGTGCGGCAGCCGTCGGTGGCTCACAATGCGTCCCTCCTCCTCCTCTGGTTACCCTTCCTAGGGAAACACGGGGCCTTGTTTGAAAATCTAAACACACAAGGACCCAATAGTGGGAAATGAAATTCAAGAAATCTAGCAAAAACAATTGAGCTATTTAAGCTCTCGAAGGACTTTCAAAATTGGAGTGAGGGAAGCTCAATTCTACCTCCTGTGTGTTCACTGCAGAAACATTGGAATCTTGTATGATGCATGTGTGAATTTCAGTGACCCCCACATCTGCCTGGTTGGGCTTGGGATGTGAGTGGCAGGCAGAGAGAGGGGCCCAAAAGGCTCTGGGGTGCAGGGAGCGGAGAGGTTCCTACAGCAGCGCCAGCCCTGGCTGCTGCCCTCCAAATGCAGACTGGCATCAAGAAATGCACACAGCCCCTTGCTCCTGAAGTGGAGCACATTTCCAGGTCACTGTCGTGGCGGGCTCCACTGCAGGCACGTAGCTCTGGACACTGATCCCGGACAGGGGAGGGGAGGGGCAATAGCGTGAGGGATGTACAGAGCCGCCGGGCCCGGCAGAGGGGAGGGCAGGCAGGCGAGAGGCAAGCCCCCCATCTTAGGGAAAGCCGGGCCGTTCCTAACCCCAGGCCACACTCCACCCATGCCATCTCCTCTAGCCCACCTATCACTTACCCGTCGGTCCTCAAAAGTTTCAGCTGCATGTCTGTGGATTGGGGCAGTCTGTCGAGTCTCAAACGGCTTAGAAAATAAACATCTTTCTGCGGGGAGGAAGGGAGCCAGGGGCCAGACCTGTCATCCCTGCCTGCAGGTGGGCCCAGCAGCATGAGTGGCCCTTGGCAGCCCAGCAGGAGGGGGCTGGAGGAAGGGGAGCTGCGGCATGAGCTGCCGAGCACTGCGGTCTCCGTGACCAGGAAGGAATGCTCGGGAATTCTCCCACACGGGGAGCCGCTGAGCTCTCGCCCACTCTGTGACAGCCCCCGGTGTCACTCAGGCCTGAGAAACTTACCTACAGGATGGAAAACTCTTACATGCAACCACGGGCGTTTATTGGATGTCACATTTCTCTGCTGCCCTTCACAAACCCCTGCACCGCTGTCCCTCAGGGCCCAGGGGTGAGTGGTTCCGGGGTCCCTGCAGACAGTAGGACCTGCGAGTGCGTAGCCCTGTGTAAGGGGAGGTGGGGTCTGCCTGCTGCCTGCACATGCCCTTTGTCACCCTAGATGTCTCAAAGGCCTGATAGGATGTAAATATTCTGCAAACAGCTGTTGTACCCTAGTGTTCAGGGATAATGACAAGGAAAAAAGACTACATGTTCAGCAGAGATAAACTTTTTAAAAAACATTTTTGTCTTTGGTTGGTTGAGTCCATCAATAAGAGACCCCTGGATGCAGAGCACTAACTATATACCAACAATTTAAAGTGCCTGGTGACTTAAGAGATCTGAGCGCTGACCCCAATCTGTCTACCGACTGGTGTTTAAGAAGGGCTCACTTCTTTGCATCTCAACCTTTCCTTCCGTAAAACGGGAATATTAGACTAACTGGTTTTTAAGACTTTCCGACACTGTTGTTGTGTGGCCCCTGCCCGCAGTCTACACTCTCTGGGGCTCAGTTTCCTTTAAATGGTGACATTGAACTTGATGGCCCCTAAAGCATCTGGTCTCCCAAATAAAACCAGTACTGTGACTTCAGCCACGCAGACAGTGCTGCAGTGATCTGTATGAACGCCCATGGGTCTGAACTTCAGTTGGGTTCTGGGGACTCAGGCCCTCTGCAGGCTGCGGCCTGGGTCTCGCTCTGTGCCACCAGACTTCCGGAGGGAGGCTGGGCACAGGAGCTGCAGCACGCAGTGACAGAGGGAGCAGCCACTTCTCAAAGCTCCACTCGACTGACCCGCGGAAGCAGGGTTTATTCTCATGCTCTTTTCTGTCCAGAGTCATGGAACTACGGCCCCCAGCTGTGCCCTCACAGCCCTGGTACCCCCATTACTAAAAGCAAAGGTGGGGATCAGCCAGGAGAGACCCCAGTTGCACCATGGCCAGAACTGGACTCCCAGTGAGTTGTGCAGCTTTTCCATTCACCTGAGTAGAAGCTTAGAGCATTTCACTAAAACCTCAGCACTGAGATCTCTGTGTAGAAAACTCCAGAACTGTTTACATGCTGACTTCAAAGTCCTTCAAAGTGCCTGGCCTCAGACTCCATGCTCTGGGAGTGACTTCCAGTCCCATCAAGGGGAATAAGAAGTTGAATGGGGTTTTGCAACTGTCCCAGACAAAATCTAAACTGTACAAACTCAGCAGCAGGTGACCGTAGGACTTAAGGGAGGTCCCCATTTCCTGGGAACAGTGGAAGGACTCTGCAGCAGGAGGAAGGAGGTCCCAAGCTGAGGAGCCCCTCTCTCTGGCGGGAGGTGGCGACACGCTTGCTGCCGTCACTTCACAGAGCTTGAGCTGCCGTCCTGGCTCTCCCAGCGTAAGCCTTGCTGAAGTCTGGGTTAGAGCGGAGAGTTAAGCTCAGACACAGGCGCCAGAGTGCAGGGGGTGGGGGCCGGGTGCCTGGCGATCCCTGCTGACTTTGGCTGCCAGGCCACCAGGACAGAGCACACACCTGCTGGTGCCACGCAGGCTCCCCTGAGCACTGCTGCGGTGTCTGGTGTCCGGGGGGCACACTGCCCTCACCCGTGGTCATTCCACGTGGTGAAGAACAACTGCACTGCAGATGTGTCCCTTCTAACAGGGTCTCCCAAGGCCGGGTCCTCAGAGGCCCCTCACTGTGGGAGTGCTGGCGAGCGCAGGAGAGCTGTCCAGGGTCTTCCTAGGAATACATTCAGTAAGGGACAAGCCTCTGTCCTGTCACAGGACAGAAATCACAGGTACGGAACAGTCTATCCGTGCTGTCCTCAGTGTCTGAGACTGGCCAGCAGAAAGCAGCACTCACAGGTGCTTCACTCGGGCCCACAAGGGAAGGAGAAGTCCACGGTGACACTGGCAGTCACCAAGGCAGCGGGTCTGCTCAGGAAATGCCTCACTGCCAAACAAGAGAGGGTCACGGAGGCACGGCCCAGGGTGTGACTGTCAGGCTCCCGAAGTATCCACAGAGACGCGGTGCTGGCCAGGGAAGGCCAAGCCCATCACACAGCCTCAGTGGCCACAAAACGATGGGTCCCTGGCACTGGGCTGGCCCAAGACAGCAGGAGCCTCCCCTGGCTCTGCACACAGCGCAAGGACACCTGCTCACTCAAGCTGCTGGGGACTGTCCCCAGTGAGGGGACTGGCGTCCTCGGGTGGGAGAGCGCCAGCAGGGTCTGGACACACCTTCCACCCGCGCGTGCACGGTGGGCTCCCCACCTGTGCTTCCCAGGCGGAACTTCTGGAAGTCCCAGCGGGCCTGCCCAGGGCGGGTGGGGGGCTCCTCCGCGGAGCCTGGCAGCCCGTGGGGTGGTGCTGAGCTGGGCTTCCCTCTGGAGCTGGGGAATGGTTGGGTCCAGGGTGGCCTCGCTGCCCATATGCCAGTCAGCTCCTGTCTGCCTTTCTGTTTACACTGAGAGCACAATGGGAGCTCCAGCCCTTCCAATACATCATTTATAAGTGCATTCTACCTCTGAATGTACAGACAGAGCTGGCTGTGGGTGAATGAGCTCTGTGAATATTGCCAAGACCCTGTGCTTTGTTCAGCATTATTCTTCACAATAGATACCACACTTTGGAAGTAATTTTAAAAAGGGAATCAAAATAGTGGTACTTTTAGCCTTTGTTTCTTTTATACCACACTGCATTCTCTGTCTCTCATTCAGCCGCTCCCATTATCCTGACAAATTAAATAAACCACTCCATTGCAGAAAGGCTCGGGCCGGCAGGCCTCGCTCCACTGCAGCCCCGGGAAGTCGAATCAACACTGAGGTGGAACTGCTGGCAGTTCCAGCTAACTTCAGCCAGGGAGGAAAATGCCAGGGGGTGCTCAGGACCTGAGCGGGTCAGCCGCACCCCGAGCCGCCCTGCAGCAGGTACCGACCACTGCGCCGAGGGCTGAGGCTCCCGGAAGTGTGGAGAGTTCCTTCCCACTGTGTGGCCCTGGAAGCGTGAATGGTGAGTCACAGGAGGCACAGGGCACAGGGACAGCTGGGGACAGGCTGGTGGGTGCCGCAAAGAGGAGCAGCCAGCCGCCCAGGGCCCAGAGCCTCCTCCCCCCTCGAGCATCTTGAACTGTCCCTCCTTCTAAAAAGACCCTCTTACTTTTGCTGAACTACTTCCCAAAGAGGCAGCAGTACCAGAGGCAGGAGGAGAGCTGTGTTTCTCTCTGTGTTTCTGTCTCTTCTTCTGTCTTCTCCGGCACTTTTACTTGAAGGAGTTTTGGATTGGTGCAATCACCCCTTAATTTTGAAATTCAAGCCAGGAGGGAGAGCAGGCGTGCGCTTTGAGCGGGCATCGTTTGGTCTTTCTGACGTCAAGGTGCTCGGGTGCTCCACAGACCCTGCATCTGTGCCTCTGCAGCGGGTAGCCTCGGAGCACTTTTATTCAGGATGAAGAACTAAAAGTTTGCATTTGGGGAAGATGCTGTTTTAAACCAACAACTGATGGTAAAAACAGAACAAGGCCGATTTATCCAAGATGGAGCACACCTGGAAGTGGTTTTGTGAAATCTGGGTTTGCAGGCTTGGTTAGGTAGGAAGCAGTGTGGCTTTCCCAGAAGGTGACCCTGCCTGGTTTGGAGAAGCCATGTTCAGTGTTGTGACAATAATGTTCTAAGGTCTGTGCTGGGGCCCCCGGTCCTCTGCCTTCCTCTCATGCCCACTCTGAACAAAACAGGTGGAGCTGGTGGGAACCACAGTCCCAGCTCGTCAGGGACCCCAGAGGCAGCTGATTTCCGTATGAAAACAGAACTGCAGCAAATGCCAGCCACAAGGCTTTGAACGCTCCAGCCACCAGCTAAGATGGCCTCATCTAAAATGCAGGCCTCGGAGGCCCGGAGGGGAGCTCTGTGTTCCAACAGAGGCGTCCCCTGGCTTCCGAGTCAGAGGGCACTGCAGGCAAAGAGAAATATTGAGCCTGAGCAGTTTGAACAGAACCATCAGGGTTCATCTTTTATTACCAAAGAAAGACTTGAAAAAGCCCAGGTGAAATTTTCTTCCATTGTCTAAGGAAAATTCTCTGTAATTTGCCCCCAGGGAAATCCAAGTGCCTGGCGGCCAGGCCTCCACCCCACCTCCCCTCTGGACGCCTCTCCTCCCTTCTCCAAGCAAATGTCTCGGCGTCCCTGGAGACCGGAGCGGTGAGCGGGCAGCTGAAGGTCAGGGCTGCCCACTGCGGCCTGACTTTTAGCTAAAGAGGCTCCGCTTTCGCCCGTGGCCCTGTCGGGTCTAATTTGCAGCATTATGCTGAGGGGGTGGGCCGCTCCTGACAGGAGGGGGTTAAATGAGATTACAAGCTCTGGGGGCTGTCAGCAGCCCCGGCTGCCTGGGATGTCAAATGGCGATTTAATGGTCAGCTTTATCTGTGAGTATCACCGGAGATCTGCTGTTTTCAGCAACTTAATCGGCACTGTGTTTGCAGGAGTTTTTCGGGGAGGTATGAGAGCTGACCAGATTTTAATGCTGAATTATTTAGAGATCAAACTGGCAGAATGTCAGTGGAAATCTGTGGCACGTTTTGTTTTTCTGAAGCACAGGAAGCTTATGCATGGGCAAGGTGCTAAATTCTGCTGTGACACCAGAACTTTCTAAAAACATTCGTAGGGTCTGATGTAGCAGGGTTTATTCACAGATAGACAAACAGAGTAACAGTTGCTATCACAACATAAGTGCGCATCTGATTTGCGGGCATTGAGAACCCCACAGAGGCAGCAGCTCTGCACGGCCCCGTGGACCCAGGTGGAGCTGCGTGCCCTGGGCTGAGTGACAGGTGACTTGGGCGGGTGTGCCCAGCAGTGAATGCACAGCAGGGCTGCATGTGCCCTGTGCAGGGAGTACTTCTGTGTGAGGCATGCACACGTCCGTGTGTGTAGCACATTGGTGTTTTGTGTATGTGTGGGTGTGCACGTGCGTATGCAGGTGGGGATGCAAGTGTGTGTCCTTGTGTGGGGTGTCTGCTGTGTGTATAAATGCATGGGTTTGAGTGTGCACATGCAGGTTCAGTTGTGTGTGACATGTGGTGGGTATTACGTCTGTGTGGGGTGTGGACGTGTGCATGTGTGTAGGCATGAGCATGTGCATGTGGGTGTAGCCATGTGTGGGTCGTCCTGTGTTTCTGTGCATGTATGTTTGTCAGGAATGCACACAGGTGGGGCGAATGGGCATGTGAGTGTGTCTCTGACCAAAGGCCTCACCCAGATAAGCCACCAGCATCCTGCCACTCCCACCGAGCAAGCCCCCAGCCACCCTCGCTGTGTCCCGGGGTGTGTGCACCTGTGAACATGGCTGCGCAGAGGGCCTGGTGGCTGCCCTGCTGGGTTCCTGCAGGGACCAGGGTGTTGGACACGGGAAGAGGAAGACAGGGTGGAGTGTGGCTGCGCTCACAGAGGGAGCCAGGGTGGAAGGGACGGGGACCCGTGTGGGATCGCTGTGGAAAGAAGAAGGAAGAAAGAACAGCAAGCGTTTCACCGGCAGACATCAGCAGTGTTCCAGTGAGGGGTCAGCCCGGCTAGTTCAGGATTAGTGAATTTAATATCCTGTCAAAATCCTCACGATAATGAATCCTGGCTGGCCGGGCGGCACAGAGCTTCGCGCTGCAGCCGCAGAGATAGCACAGCTAATTTATGAGAGGGGATTGTGCTGCGCTGGCAGAGCTGCCTGGGCCTGAGCCACGGACGGTGGTCCCCACCCACCCAGGAGGCCCAGTGCAGCCCAGAAAGATCCGGAGCACAGGTGACCCCTGTGTGGCTGGTTCCTGTGGACCCCAGCTCTCCTAGAAGCATCAGGAAAATGCCTTTAGGATTAGAAAAGTCTAATCCTAAAATGACCATCCCCAGCCTGTTGGGAGGCCTCTGAAAGCCAGGGTAGGAGGGTGACCACCGGACAGGGCGGCCAGAAGGCCTAGCATGAGGGTGGGTACACCGAGAAAGGGAAGTGAAGGGGCTACAGCTGCCGCGGAGCCAGCCTGGGCGGGTCGAGGGTTGCAAAGGTGGTGCCAAATGTCATGGTCCTGGCCAGGGACACCCGAGCAGGAAAGTTCCTGCGCAATTTGTTCAAGGCTCTGCACCTCTCTAAGCAGCTGTCAGAGCTGCGCATTATGGTACATTGAATCTGAATGGGGCTCTCAACATCAAAACCCCACATCCATTATGATACCATCTCCCGCTCTAAGCCGTAATGCTTATTAATTCTGCACCCATGCTCTCCCGGCTCCGGCAAATGTATTCCAGCAGCCCAGCATTTAATTTAATTAGTACAGCTGGGCTCGCATTCTCCTCTGTGTGTCAGAGGCATTGTCAGCACGTTCTGCCGCGACACAATTACTGATTGCTTTTAGATAGGCAGAAATATGATTAGGGTATTGGGTGACTGTATCATAAGCCTTATTAGATTCATTTGAAATCTGGAGATAAATAGGAAACTTTTATTTGCAGTGTAATGAGATTATGCTTATTAGGCCAAGGCTTCACGACCTTTAGCAGAGAGCCTCGCGTCGGTGGGATTAGACCCGGGAACACTTTCTGCTCCCAGCCTCCAGCACCTCCCCTTGCTGCCGAAGCTTAACTGTTGTGGTACTGTACGTGTCTGAGGCCACCTCCGTGTCCCCCTCAGACAAAAGCTGTGGGCGGCCCTTTTCCTTCCTGAAGTCTGACGGAGGCACACGCCTGGAAACAGGGTTATATTTCATGAGAAATAGTTTAAAAAATCAGTTTGCAGGTTAAAAGAAATCATTCTTTAAGATGTACATGTCACCTCCTAAAGATGTTTGTGTGTCTGATGTCACTTACACAGAGTAGCCTGAAGCGTCTTAGAGACCCACCTGGAGACAGCCAGGGCTGTGCTGGGTCTGGGTCGGCACCAGCCACTGGAGAGGTCCACCTTTCTCTTGGTGTTTAGGAGACGCTCACAAGTCTCTGACATCAGGTGCTGTCTCCCACCCAGAATAGATTGGTGCCGAGCAGGGTGCGGCCCCCCCAGAGGGCTGGCATGATTTGAGAAAGTCTAAGATGGAATTTAGGGTAGATTATTTGACTGTGCTGGATCAGGTCAGATGTGGTTTGGGTTATGAAATGATGCTGTACTTTTATACACAAAGAAAGTGATAATAGATTTGCAGTTTCTTTAAGCTTTGAATTGTCTCCTGCATGACTCTCACTCCATTTTTATCAGATCATTCAAAACATTGCTTGATTTTGATCATCTAAATAGATCTTTTCATCAATGCAGTTGTGGGTTAATTCAAGTTGCCCGTGAAAAGTCGACGTTGTTGCTGTTAATTTATGCAGAATGAGGAGCACTTGTCTCTTAATTAAATTTATGGTTAGATCAGGATTTGCAAACAGGCAAACCTTAGCTCTCTTACCAAAACCCACGCTGAGCAGGAACGGGGTGTGACAGCATAAGGCCCATGGTGCAGGCTTCCTGCAGGTGCTGGAAGTTTGGGAAGAGAGAGCAGTGATGGTTGCACAACGTGGTGCATGTGCTTAATGGAGCCGAATGTACCCTTAAAAACGGCTCAGAGGGCAAATTTTACAAGCTATTTCTTTTACCACAATAAAATAAAAGGAAAGGAAAGAGAGAGGTGGGGTCTGGTGACACCGGCCAGCAGCAGGCTGTGCAGGAGAGCGCACTCACCTCCACCTGGCGCCTGCGGGGCAGAGACAGCGGCCCACACTCGCACGCAGGGTCTTCAGAGTGAGCTGCGCCTTGCTCCCGCAAGGCCCATTTGACCTCTCCCCACCAAGCAAACACAGCCAACTCCAGAGGGGACACTTGTTCTTTCCCCAAAATGCCATGCCACAAAGATCTGGCCGACGCTGGCAGCATGGTTTGCATCCAGAATTGGAATCAGCCGATGCTGTCTGGTGGCACTGGTCAGTGAGGGACTGGATGAGGGGAGTGAAACCAGAGGCCCCACACACTTCAGGGCTGTGTCTTCGAGGCACTGAGGAGAGGCAGCAGCAGCCTCCATCCGTCTTTGAGCAGGAGGAGGTGAAAGGGAGGCAGGTTCCCAGGACACAGTGCACACATAGCACAGTGTAGACATGGCAGGCAGGGGACAAGCGTGCTCTTGGCCACTGACCCTTCCCCAGACATCCAGGAAAGGCCTGCTCCATCTCTTGGGAAGCTGCTGCCACACTTCTGCCCCTGCAAGGCAGGTCTGTTCCTCCAGTTGTGTTATTGTAATTTAAATAAATAATATTAGCCAGTGAAATATGAGTGCAAAAAACAAAGAGTTGGTTTTTTCTATGAAAACTAAATGGAGTATCTTGGAAAGCCTAGGTAAATTCAAGTTGCTTTTTAAAATACAGGATTACTGTAAAATCATGGGAACTTAGGATTCTAAGGTCAGATGGCTTCACAATGTTTTAGTGAATTGTTTCACTTCAGGGAAACTTAGGTGATGTGTCATGGAGAGCAGGGTCTTCGTGAAGGAAGGGCTGTGTCCACAGGTCAGCAGACATTAGCCCCACGTTGACGTGTTTGCTGTTTTGTGTTAAGATGTGTCACATGTTGAGGGTGTTTTTTGAGGATCTGATCGCCCACCAATTCCGGGCCATGGCCCAGAGGACTCCAGGGGCAGCTGGGGAGCAGGCGTGGAGCCGGCTGGTCTGCCCACCTGAGGCAGCTGCAGCTCCGGGAGGTCATCAGGGTGGCATTAGATGGAATAAGTGGGTGGCGTGGATAGGCGCCCACAGAGGTGCATGTGGGTGTGGGCAGCGCTCGGTCCTTGCCCTCAGGCTGAGAGCAGGCACAGCGGGCTGCATCGGGGTGGCATGCAGGGGAGGGAAGCGCCAGCGTGGCAGCCCTGGCCCCTCAGCTGCCCCCTGCAGAAGGCTGAGTTCCTCCTCTGCCCTCCGGGAGGCGTCCAGCAGCCATCACACTGACCCCACTCTTCCCGTCCTCCCACACAGTCTCCAGAGGGGAGCTTCCAGGTGCCCAGGTACAGCTTGGGAGAGCTAGGGAGGGGCTGGCTGCATCTGTCCTAAGCCAGGGGCCAGCTCGGCATCCTCTCCATCTCGTGGCCACACGGCAGGGCTGAGTGAGGCCCACAGCCGCCCTGCCTCAGCACGACAGGCTCTGTGAAGGTCAGGGAAGGAGTGAGCCAGCTCCCTAACCCACGGGTGGCTCCTGGCCAGGGTAGTTGGTTTCTCTGGGTGTGTTTTAGTCATGGGCAAAATGGGGACATCATTTTGACAGAGGTTAGTCCCAGCGGAGCGAGACCTGTGACACACACACCCATCACTGCACAAGGACGGCACGACTTAGGAGGGGTGCGCATGTGGGTGATGGATCTGTGCACCCACCTCCCCACAGCTGGATCCGCCCCCTGCCCAGCCACCGTCGCCCGCTGACCCACACGGACTCGGAAGGGCGAGCGGGAAGAAAGACGCCTTCACACTGGGGCTTTCCTTCTCAGTCATGGAAAGAATCATGGCCTCGGAGCCTTCAATCCAGTCGATCCGGGTCTTCTGGCTTCTGCTTGTTTTGGCCCAAGAGGAGAGATCTGGGGGGAAGAAAAGACACAGAGAGCAAGGTGGCAGGTGACGGGCCACGTGGTCTGCTGGGCTGCCCTAACACGTGCCCCTGCCACAACAGTGCTGTGCTCCCACAGAGACACTGTGTCTCTTGATTCTGGGGCTGGAAGTCTGAGACGGGGTGTGGCGGGCTGGTCCCCCAGGCTGCGAGGGGGGTCTCTCCCAGCCTCCCCCACGTCTGTAGCTGCTGCCGACTTTGGCGTTCCTGGACTTGTGGAGACAACACCCCAGTCTCTGCCACATCTCCCCAGGGCACGCTGCCTGCTTGGCGTCTGTGCCCACGTTCCCCTTTTATCAGGACCTACTTGTACTGGCTTGGGCCCCACACCGTGTGACCTCCCCTGCGCCATGGCGTTCATGAAGACCTGTTTCCAAGCTGCGAGGCTGGCACCTGGATGTACCTGTGAGGGAGCACAGCTCCTCCCTGAGAGAGCAGGAAGTATCTTGCACAGAAATGGTGACTGTCCCAAGGAAGCAGGAGAAGTCCCCACTCATGACCGTCCTGGCACCTTCTGAACAGCCCAAAGCTGATGGGGCTTGTCCTCGGGACTCAGTGTCAGATCCAGCCCTGTTTTCATGACGATATCTTGTTTTCTGTCATCTCTTGTCCCCTCATATAAGATGGCAAATTTGCTCCATCCTGACTCAGGGAACCACCCTCCAGGCATCTGAGCAGAAAGGGAGGATGGATGGGACAGAGCTGGGGACCAGGACAGGGTTGGGGAGCAGCACCCATGGAACCCAAGTCACCCCGACGCAGGCCAGAGTCTGGGAACACAGTCTGGGAGCAGCTGTGACTCTGCACAGACTGTAGACCAGGGTTGGGGTCCCCACTGAGGGGCTCCAAGCCAGCTGTGAGCAGGGTCAGCTGGGTGCCTCTTCAGTCTGCAAAGCCAGCTTGCCTGGGCAGAGCCAGCCCCTGGGGTCAGCAAGGGGTCCTTGAGGGACTCCAGCCCGAGGCCATGATGAGAGGGGAGCCCTCCGGGAGGGTGACCCCCGGGCGGCTTGGCTGCAGGTGGTGGAATTCAGGTCTGGCTGGGAGCTCTGCTGCTGCATCTCCAGCATTTTCTGAAGAGTCCGTCTGCTCGGGGCCTACCTGGAACCCCAAGGGCCCCAAGCCCAGTCTGTCCCACATTCCTGCTTCCACTGGAGCCCATTAGGTGACACCTGCCCAGCAACTGTTCTCGATTAAAAAGACCAACCACAAAGTGCCCAGGCCTGTGGGAGGCAGCAAAAGCAGGAGGGACACTCAGAGCCATGGACGCCCAGATCAAAAAATCCACACAAACAGCCCAACTGACACTTCAAGGAGCCAGAGAAGCAAGAACAAGCCAAGTCCAAATCCAGCAGGAAGAAAAAACCAAGACAGAGCAGAAGTACAGGACATAGAGTACAGAAAAGAATAGAAACCCAAGAGTTCTGCGTCTAAGTACTTCAAATGTCTATCAAAATGTCACATGGTGTGTCTTAAATATAGGCTGTTTTTTCACCATACCTTCTTTTTTATTTACATATGACAGTGGAATGCACTATCACTCTTATTACACGTATAGAACACAATTTTTCATATCTCTGGTTGTATACAAAGTACATTTACACTATTTCTATTTTTATAAAGTTTTGAGACATGACTTCACTCCAGTATGAACGGCTAATGTCAAAAAGAGAAGAGACAGGAGTGGAGAGAGGGAAGCTTTCACACTGCCGGTGGTCAGCACAGCACTGGGCAAGCAGGACGGAGTCCTCAGAAGGTTAAAAATAGAGCCATGGGGGGAGCATAGTGCAGTCCCACTTCTGGCCAGGCGTCCAAAGGAATTGAGATCATGGCCTTGAAGAGACTGCCCCCATGTCCACTGTAACACTGTCCACCATGACCAAGGAATGTGCATCCTGGAGGAATGGATAAAGTAACATGGTGGATGTGCACAGTAGAACCTCTTCCACCTCAAAAGAAGGGCTGCCATTTGCAACATCTTTCAGTGAAATAAGTCAGGCACAGGGACTGACCCTCCTGACGCTCCCTCCATGCCTGTGAAGCAGTCACACTCATGGAGCCGTGGTGGCTGCCAGGGCTGGAGGGGAATGTGGGGGAGAAATGGACAAAGAGGACCCATGTCTGTTGTATGAGAGGTATGGATTCTAGAGCACCGTGTTCCTATTGTCAACAGCCCATATTTCACATTTAGAAACGTTGCTAAGAGGGTAGACCTGGTGTTAAGTGTCCCTTATCATTATCATAACAGTAACTGTAAAAAGAATCAGGGAACCTCTGCATGTTTGGGGAAGCTTCATGGAGAGTCTGTGCTGATGGGTTCCTGGGCCAACACTCACCTCCAAACCCATCAAGTCGTATGCAGTAATGATGTACAGACTCTCATTACCGCAAAACAATTAAATGAAAAAGATGGCTGAAGAAAACATGGGCCTAGCATGAATCCAACCCTGAGGGGGATGAGCATGAGGGTAGTCGTGCCAGGGGCCATGGTGTGCCTGCTCTAGCAAACCCCAAGAGCCGCCTGGGACTCCCCGTGGCAAGCACTGGCCATCTCATCCCCTGTGTAGAGTGCTCCCCGTGGAGTGCTGGAAGCAGATTCTCAGCTGAACCAGGACCCCCTAGGTTACCACCTAGGGCAAGGCTGGCAAACCTGTTCTTTCCAAAAGCACTTCTGCTCTGTGGAGCAACCAGCAGCTGGAACAGGTGTATCCAGATTCCCACGAGTCTTCAAAGGAGCTTCCCAGGTGTATCCAGATTCCCACGAGTCTTCAAAGGAGCTTCCAGGTGCCCAAGTACAGCTTGGGAGAGATAGGAAGGGGCTGGCTGCATCTGTCCTAAGCCAGGGGCCAGCTCAGCATCCTCTCTATCTCGTGGCCACATGGCCAGGGCTGAGTGAGGTCCATAGCCGCCCTGCCTCAGCGCGACAAGCTCTGTGAATGTCAGGGAAGAAGTGATCCAGCTCCCTAACCCTCACCCTCACCCTCACCCTCACCATAACCCTCACCCTCACCCTCACCCTAACCCTCACCCTCACCCTCACCCTCACCCTCACCCTCACCCTCACCCTGACCCTCACCCTCACCCTAACCCTCACCCTCACCCTCACCCTCACCCTCACCCTCACCCTCACCCTCACCCTCACCCTCACCCTCACCCTAACCCTCGCCCTCGCCCTAACCCTAACCATCACCCTCACCCTCACCCTCACCCTCACCATAACCCTCACCCTCACCCTCACCCTAACCCTCGCCCTCGCCCTCGCCCTCGCCCTCGCCCTAACCCTCACCCTCACCCTCACCCTAACCCTCACCCTCACCCTCACCATAACCCTCACCCTCACCCTAACCCTCGCCCTCGCCCTCGCCCTCGCCCTCGCCCTAACCCTAACCATCACCCTCGCCCTCGCCCTCGCCCTCGCCCTCGCCCTCTCCCTCGCCCTCGCCCTCGCCCTCACCCTCACCCTAACCCCTAACCCTGACCCCGACCCTCACCCTAACCCTAACCCTCACCCTAACTCTAACCCTAACCCTCACCCTCACCCTAACCCTCACCCTCACCCTGACCCTCACCCTCACCCTAACCCTCACCCTCACCCTCACCCTCACCCTCACCCTCACCCTAACCCTCACCCTCACCCTCACCCTCACCCTCACCCTCACCCTCACCCTAACCCTCACCCTCACCCTCACCATAACCCTCACCCTCACCCTCACCCTAACCCTCGCCCTCGCCCTAACCCTAACCATCACCCTCACCCTCACCCTCACCCTCACCCTCACCATAACCCTCACCCTCACCCTCACCCTAACCCTCGCCCTCGCCCTCGCCCTCGCCCTAACCCTAACCATCACCCTCGCCCTCGCCCTCGCCCTCGCCCTCTCCCTCGCCCTCGCCCTCGCCCTCACCCTCACCCTAACCCCTAACCCTGACCCCGACCCTCACCCTAACCCTAACCCTCACCCTAACTCTAACCCTAACCCTCACCCTCACCCTAACCCCTAACCCTAACCCTCACCCTCACCCTCACCCTCACCCTCACCCTCACCCTCACCTAAAGCAGGAACCTCCCACAGTCGAGCAGCTCGTAAGCTCTGAAGGCCACCCTCGGCACCATGATGTCCACGGTGGACATGGGGATATGCACTTTGGGCATAATGACATCCACTCTAGATACTGTGACATCCACACCAGACACAGGGATGCCATTGTGGGTATGATGACGACAACCCTAGACATGGTGATGTCCACTCTGGGTGGAGTGCATCTACTTTAGATGTGGTGACATCTACCCTAGACATGGTGATGTCCACCATGGCTGTTGTGATGTCCACTCTAGACTCAGAGATGTCCACTGTAGGTGTGGTGAGGTCCACTCTATAAATGGTGATGTCCACCCTAGACATAGGGATGTCCACTGTGGGCATGGTGACATCCATTCCAGACATGGTGATGTCCACCCTAGGGCCAGTGATATCCACTCTAGACCCAGTGATGTCCACTGTAGGTGTAGTGAGGTCCACTCTAGACATGCTGATGTCCACCATGGTGTGGTGATGTCCACCCTAGACATAATGATGTCTACTATGGGCATGGTGACACCCATTCTAGACATGGTGATGTCCACCCTAGGCCCAGTGATATCCACTGTGGGTATGGTGACATTCATACTCTAGACATGGTGACATCCAACCTAGACATGGTGATGTCCACTGTGGGCAGAGTGACATCCATTCTGAACATGGTAACGTCTACCCTAAACCCAGTGATATCTACTGTGGGGTGGTGAGGTCCGCTCTGACATGGTGATGTCCACCCTAGGCCCAGTGATATCCATTGTGGGTATGGTGACATCCAAACTAGACATGGCGATGTCCACTGTGGGCGGAGTGACATCCATTCTGAACATGGTAACGTCTACCCTAGACCCAGTGATATCTACTGTGGGGTGGTGAGGTCCGCTCTGACATGGTGCGGTCCACCCTAGGCACAATGATGTTTGCTTCAGACTTGGTGCCTGTGTGAAGGAAGAGAAATTTGGGCAGAGAGGGAGTTTGGGTCTCGACCTGGGGCTCACAGCACACGCTGGCGTCAGCCCTGGTGAAGAACAGTAACCTCGAGCTCAGCCCACAGACCCAGGGCGCTCCAGCTGTCATGATTGGGTGAGCAGAGTAGGGATCCTGGGAGACCACCCTGTTCCCCGGAGGGTCCGAGGCAGACGGCACTGGGGCTTGCAGAACAGCCTGCCCTCTGCCCTGAGTGAGGGAGATGCGTCACTCGGTCCTGAACCCGTGCTGCACCGTGAATGGAGCAGGGCTTCCCTGCGGCCTTGTTTTGAAGCACGTGTGCAGAGGGGAGGAATTCGAGTGCACTCATGGGAGTGTGATAATTGCTATATGTTTGCTTGACGTGGATTCCAAGGTAAATCACAACAGAAGTAATTAGAGTAATTATTAAAGTCTGCCTTAATCTGGAAGCCCCAGGGAAGAGTACACATTCATCCTCTGGGGCCTGAGACACTTGTACGCAACGTGCTGCCTCTGGAACCTTCCGCTGCTCTGCTTGTGGTGAGCACAGTCTGGGATAACATCCTTGCTGGGGGTCAGTCTCCCTGTGATGTTGTCTGTGAGGCTACTCAGGGTGCTTCCAAGGAGCCCAGAACCATCACGAGAGCTCTGTATTTCCCAGTCACCTTCCTTGGCGTCATAACTCGGAGGTGTGTGGAGTTCTGTCCCAGGTTACAAAGCTAGAGGCACAGTGTACTGTCCATGAGCGGCTGGACGCTCCACTGACGGTCTCCCAGGCCCCTCAGTGGGAAGTCCTTGAGGACACAGTCAGTATAGCCCGCTGCTGTGGGATTTTGTGACCTTCCTCCAGAACCCCAGCTCACCATCCCTGAGAATCACCAAGTGAAGGACATACCTCACCCCACAGTGGCTTCGACTGGTCCTTGCTGGTCAGTCTGAAGCCTTCTGGGTGCACCTGCGGGCTTCAGTCAGGAGGGGAACTGCGTCCCTTCTCCTGCTGGCCTGCATGCTCTGCTGGGCTCCGGGCACTCTGGGCAGACGGGCTCCACTTGCCCAGGCACGCTGACCTGCTGCTCTGCGATGGGAGGGAAGCTAGGATTTGTGATTCTGTCTTCACTTGTAAGAAGTGATTCACCAGCGGCTGCAGCTCTGTGCTCCTAGGCCCTTTCTTCCCATGTGAAAAATGGGGGTCGAGTGGCACCTGTGTCCAGGGCCACCGAGTGGAACTGGTGACCTGTGCTTGGGACCAGGAGGCCTGTGAGGTCCTCCATAACAAGAGCGCCCACTGCTGCGAAGGCCCCGCGCCTACTGCCCTGGACGGAAGTGAGAACTGTGTCGGGGGCAGCTGCCCCTTCTTCCTCTTGTAGGGGCTGCAGGAAGGAGAACACCTCCGAGGAACCCGGTCTCCTCTTTCCTGCTCTGGATCCCACAGGGCCAGCTCAGCCCCAGCTCCCTCTCAGGGACCTTGCTAGGGGCCTCCCACCATCCAAACTGGTCTGATAACTGTTCTTGGCAGACACCCGGCCAACTGCAGGTAGAGAGAAACTGCCACGCACCTGGCACACACCAGGGCTTCCCTGTGCTGGTCTCACCGTCACCTGTGAGTTCCCTAAAGAGCCGCAGAGCTGGGAACAGTAAGCTAGGGCAAAAATCAGGGATCAGCTGGGCGCAGTGGCACACGCCTGTAATCCCAGCAGTTGGGGAGGCTGAGGCAGGAGGATGCAAGTTCAAAGCCAGTCTCAGCAAAAGTGAGGAGCCTAGCAACTCAGTGAGACCCTGTCTCTAAATAAAAAACAAAATAGGGCTGGGGATGTGCTCAGTGGTCGAGTGCCCCCCCTCCAAGAAAAATCAAGGGTTGTAGGAAGAGATTGGTACGTGGCTGGTCACTGAGACTTATTATTGAAGACTTTTGAAACTAGTAGCTGGAGGGCGGGAGGCAGAGAGTGGAAGAGGGCTTCTCCAGCAGATGGTGGCCCTCAGTCCATCCCCAGCTGTACCTAGAAACAACCAAACCCACCAACTAGGAAGATGGCCAACGAAGCAAGTTCCCAAGAACGAGATGGGTTTTCTGGCCGTCCTCCATGCAAAGGGTGCGACCAACAAGCTTCTCTCCTGGTCAGCAGGCCCCACAGCTCGGGTTCGCCTCAGCCATCAACACAGTGGATTTTCTTCCTTCATCTCCAAACCACATGAAAATCAAATGAGCATCTTTATCCAGTGCTCTGAATTTCCTGCGCCTACAAGAGCATTTGAAATAAGTGACGCATGTGGATTCTCACAGGTAAGAAAGGCAAAACTGGCTGTCTCGTGTCCACCGACTCCAGACGGACAGGTGTGAAGACGCCATTCCTCTCCTGAGCACCAGGCGCGCCCGCCCCATCATCTCAGCAGCTGTGGCCAGCACACAGCCACCAGCCAGCCCCGCTCCTGGAGCACTGGTTCCTTTGTCCCCTCTCGGGCTCCTGGCCAGGAACAGCTTATCCAGAAAGGTCCTGGGAGGCTCAGCGTCACCCACACCCACACCTGCCAGGGTGAAGGCGAGGGAAGCCCTACGCATGGTCGTCACAGAGCCCCGCCACGTGGGGTGTGGCAAAACCCGAGTGTCTGAGAGCCAGAGCCAGAGTGGTATTTTCTCATGATGGGGGGGGGACAGGACTCCATGCAGGGAAAGTCAGGGTCAGCTGCAAGTGTGACTGGCACAGTTGCCTAGGGGACTAGCTGTCCAGGGGTGGCTTCAGATGCTACATGTGGGGTCTGTGTGGGCACAGAGAAGGACACCTCTGGGGAGTCCATGGACCAGCCTGCCTGCACCCTGACTGTCCCTACAGTGTGTGGCTGAGTGGCATAGCTTTCCCGAGTGCAGAGGACAGGCAGGGCCAGGAGCTGGGGGAGCAGCTTGTGGACAGCGGCCACTGGAGAAGGTCCACACGTGGGAATCCAGCACGGCAAGTGCAAGCAGTGCTCAGGACAGAGCCGCCCGAGCTCCCCAGACACCCACTCTCATCAGCTGGCGCCAAGGTCTGGATCAGGGGGACTGCTCCCCTGAGGAGGGACTCGGGGGCCAAGGGCAGTCTCCTGTGCGAGAGTACAAGCACGGACCCCACGTCCTTCCAAGTGGCATTCAGTAAGGACTGTACGAGGTCATCACAAAAGGGGTCTGGGTCAGGCTTTGGCCTAAGAATCAAAAGCCGTGCCCCAGGATGGGGACAGCCTGGAGACAGCCGGCCACAGAGTCTTCTGCTTCGTGCGGAGGCCACTGGCATGAGAAGTTCAGGGGCCACCTCAGACACATGAAGTTCGTCTTTTCCAAATTCACGGAACGAGGCAGCTTGGCGACCTGCTTAACCAAGTGAAGCTGCATCTCCAGGAGTCTCTGACGAGTAGCTGCTGGTCCGAGTCTGCTGGCAGGGAAGATGGTGGACAGAGTCCACTCTGTCCGGCAGTAGAGATGTGGACAGGCATCTTCTCTGTTCTCCTGGGCTGACGAGGTTCCCGTGTGGCTGAAGAGCCCTCTGCTTGTCCGTTCCATTGCATTCCAGGGACTTTTGGTTTAAAATGTACTCTAAAATGCAAACATCTAAATCTGCCGTCATGCGGACCCCAGTGGGAACACAGTGGTGAGGGGGGCGGACCTGCGTGGCCTGCCCCTGCCCAGCGGAGCCTCTCAGGCTGGGTGGGACGGCTTGTCAGGCACCCTGACTCCTGGGGCCTGGCGGGGACGGTGGTTTCCTTCCTCTGCCCAGCAGTCTGGCCCTGCCCCCCTCCCGGCCCACAACGCTGTCCACCCAGAGGTTCCTGCAGTGCCAGCTCTGTCCTAGAAGCTTTGACCAGAATCATGCTGCATGTCTTCGACAGGTTGGCAGCTGATGCCCAGCTCCAGCCTTTCCCCTGGCCTTGACTGGACCTTTAACACCAGGGACTTTTTTGACTTGAGAATTGGTTGTTTTCCATTTGGCAGAGACTGGGCAGCTGAGGAGATGGAAGGTTCCAGCAGGGAGATGGATGGAAGGTGTACACACCCCGAGGCCCACCCTGGTACATGATCCCAGAGGAGGTCAGAAGTCAGAGGTCAGAAATAGGAATGGGCCAGCCAGAGGCGGAAACTAGACGGACCCATGAGAGGCCAGGATAAGATGGAGCCAGTGAGGTTAGGTGTGTGAGTGAACTAGTCCACGTCTGCTCAGTGTGGGTGGGTGGGTGAGAGGTCGGAGACTAGAATGGGTGACGGGAGGCCAGGTGTGTGAACTGAGGCAGGAGGCCACGGGGGCAGGGTCGTGGCATAGGGTGGGCTCCAGGGCAGCTGGAGAGCCTCTTGCATGGGGGCCTGGATGGAGGTGGTGTGGGGAAGGAGAGCCCCTAGGAATAGGGGTGCTGGGAGAGGTGCCCCCTCCTGCCCTGGCCACTCCCACGGGGGCCTGCGAGCACCTGCCTCTCGCTCCCCCGGACTTTTCCTGTTGCTTTTCCTGTTGCTGCTGCAGAACTGCTTCCCAGTGGGGAACCTTTCACCATGTGAACAGGCTGCACTCCTCACAGAGGAACTTGGCACACAATTTGAAGCCACAGAGCACCCTATCAAGCCAAGTCTCCGTGGAAGTCCAAATGCAGGGCAGGCCTCTGTTGGAGGGGCTCCTCCCTGCCCCCCCCACGCAGCTCAGAGAATCCTCCATGAGGGTTTTCCAAGAGCGGGGGGCTGTGTCTGAGGAATGGGGTCCCTCCCGGGGAGCGTGGGTCGGCGGGAACCCTCTGGTGAATGCAGCAAGGAAGGCCCCAGGTGGGTAAGAAGCTGACAGCTTCTGAGGGTGCTATGAAGCCCCTCCGGGTGCACCTGCCTGTGGCTGAGCTTGGTGGATCTTGTAAACTCGGGTCACTCCAGATGCAGGGTCCAGGGCACTTCTGCCCACGGAAAGTGGGCTCCTACCCTGGCCTCATGTCCGTGTTCCCAGTCCTCCAGACAGGGTGGGGCTGCACTGCCTCCATGCTGTGACAGCTCCTGGGGGTCACAAACCCCTCACTGGTGGGGCCCACAGCCGTCCCACCCCTGCACTGTGCCCTGCTCACCAAGACTGGGCGGGGGCTATGCAGGGCACCATCAGAGTTTCAGGCCCCAGCACCTCCTCCTCCAGAGCCCCCCTCGCCACCGCCTGGACCCTGCTTCTCCCAGGCTAACGAGGGTGAGCAAAGGGTCCTGCGGGCCTCTGTAGGGCACCCCAGACGGTGGCCTTCGGCCAGGAGAGCTCC